>NC_091821.1:395942897-396242897 GCF_038994185.2 Dermacentor albipictus
ATATTCAATAACGCCGCGCTCTAACGCATTCGACCTTAGTTTTAAATTAACATTTTCTTTACTTCAAACCGAGGCATGACGTAAGTGGAATTCGTTGCGCACGGCAAATTCTGCGTATCTGCGCATCCAGTGACACACAATGGCAACGACGTCCTGTCCACGTTCCTTCTTCGCTTTCTCCACGGGACCGCCCACGCGTCCGCGCCATTGTAGCACTACGGTGCACTTCCCCGACCGGAGCCGTCAACGTCGCCTCCACATTTTATTAATCTTGGCGGCGCCATTCAAGACCCGTCCAAGCGTCACCACTGTCTTACCGCTAACGCTCCGAGCACGGGGCCCCCGCGCCTGGTACGCGGCAGTTTGCTCTTGGCAGCGGCAGCGACGCTCTTTGCAGGCCCATCTATCACGCGCCGCTGCCACTGAGCGTCCCCCCCCCCTCCTTCCCCAGGCCGGGGTGTCTCACTTGGGGCCATGAAAGATACGTTCCCTTTGCCCATCCACGCCACCTCCCTCTCCGATCACCACCATCATCTGGACTCTCCTATCCCTGTCCTTACCGCGCTGTCCTTCCCTCGCAAACTCCAGATGGCGGCACGTGGCTAAACTGCCTCGCCCTGCCTCGCTAACGCTTCTATAGAAACATAGGCTGCGGTGGATTTCTGGCTGTTCGCGGCAGATTCCGCCGCTTCGCTTCTCTTGCGCGCACTGTCAATGTGTAATGGCAGGGAACAGGCACAAACACTGCACAAAAAGGAAAAGCGTGTAGATGAATTCACCTTTTTTTCCACAAAGAAAAGCGACAGTTCGGTGACAACGGTAGGTAAGGGGACACGAAGGGCACCGATAGCAGTGACTCATTGGCTACGACGATGTGCTCGTGAGGTCGCGAGTGCGATTCCCAGCCCTGGCGGCCGCACTGCGATCGGAGGGGCATGGCATAGGAAAACATTCGTGGACTTGATATGACTAATACAAATCGGGCCCCTCGGTTAACCCCCTTTCCTCTCGTTCATATATATATATATATATTATTCTCTCCCATTACTTCTACCCCTTGACCGGCTTACCACACGTAGCACACATTTGCTTTTTTTTTAGAGCGCAGCTCTTTGGCGTCCGTTCCTGGGTTTCGCGTCGTCGTCGGCGTTGTCGTCGGCCTCGTAACCAGCTCCGCCCCCCTTTCATCCCCCCAGCGCTAGCAGCGACCGACTGATACCGCTGGATGCCGCTGACGCCGCTAGAGAGTCAAGATAACGTGACTGCATAGAACACCGTCGCCGCCATGCAGAAAGAGGAGGAAAGGGTCCCCCCCCCCCTGTTCTTGTGTGGCGGATAGGGTGCTCTTCAGTTGCCGACGCGCCGGTTATTTCACGTAGGCCCCGGCACGTCGACGAATACGTGACCACCTTCCCACGGCTAGACCTGGTTCTTAGCGCTGCGGAAGCGAGGGTATCATATTGTTTGTGTCGGCATCGGCGGCGTTGTCCCTGAAACCAACTCCGCAGCTGGGGTTGACTCACTATCGGCGTCAGCGCCATCAGTCAGTCGCTGCTATCTCTTCCCTCCTCCCTTTATCGTGTTGTCCGCTTGCTGCGCGCGCTTCTGCCCTCATCGTTTGCCGCTGGGTGTACACGCCGCCCCCCTCCCCCCTCTTCCTGCGAGTCTCCGGTTGTCAAAGCGCCGGCTCGAACTTAATTCCTTTCTTCGCTCCTCCTCCAATGCAACCCCTGTGCGGTGGCAATCAGAGAGCCAGATCGGTGGCGGCGGATCTGTATATGTGCACCGCCCGAGCCGAAATTGCCGCTGCCGTTCGCCCTGTGCGGTGGCAATCAGAGAGCCAGATCGGTGGCGGCGGATCTGTATATGTGCACCGCCCGAGCCGAAATTGCCGCTGCCGTTCGCCACTGCGAAATTATCTGCCAGTTCTTTCTGAGCCATGAGGAAGACGACCGATGGAAGTCCTCCGTCTGCTGCTGCTGCTGCTGCTGCTGCTGCTAAACGAGCTGCCAGAGCAGAGGCCCAGCGCCGTCGCCGTCAGAATCCACAGGTGCGTGCCGCCGAAGCAGAAGCTTACTGTCGCCGCCGTCGAGATGATCCAGGAGTACGCGTCGCCGAAGCAGAGGCTAAGCGCCGCCGCCGAGAAGACCCTGCCGTTCGCGCCGCCGAAGCGGAGGCTCATCGCCGCCGTCGAGAGCAACCAGCAGTAAGCGAGGCTGAAGCAGAAGCTCATCGCCGCCGCCGAGAAGACCCTGCAGTTCGCGCCGTCGAAGCGGAGGCTCATCGCCGCCGTCGAGAGCAACCAGCAGTAAGCGAGGCTGAAGCAGAAGCTCATCGCCGCCGCCGAGAAGACCCTGCCGTTCGCACCGCCGAAGCCTCAATCTATCGAAAAGGTGAAACAGCTTATTTGCTGCGCTCAAATTTCGCATTAGGAAGTAACGTAATCGTCGGTAATTTTTTCACTTACACACTCCTCATGCTCCTCAAACTCACGCACTCCTTAGAGCCCGGTGGCTTAAATTATTCCGTAGACCTACATTACGGCGTCTCTCACAGCACCCGTGTGTTGTTTCGGTACATTAAACCTCGTAAATCAATCAACCAGCCCTGCCAATGGTCGCGGAATCGGATCCAATAGCTTATGTTCGTACGCTATTTTTAATACATCCATCATCGTCCACTCCAGACCGTGTAGTTATATCTTTGAGCTTTTACAACTCTATTCACACAGCTCGTGCAGTATGATTAGAGGAGACTAGAGTGCTATTGAATTGTCAACGTTCGCAAGGTTGCCGATATAGCAATTGTGATCTAGTGATAGTACGAGGACATTACAGGGATAATTAAAGCACGGGTAAATTGTACACAAAATCCAAGCTTACAACATTGCTAGACACACCTGTTATGACACGTGCCAAATCACCACCTTTTACTTTCACCAGCCGTAAGAGCTTGGTATGCTGTTAAATTATGCATGTCTTCAAGCTTAGGACCCCGAAGAAATAATGAGTATTATTTGTATTTTAATGCAGTGTGAATGATCAGCTCAATCGTCACTTTGTTATCACATTATGCCCTCAGCTACGCTTATAGGACATTGCTGCGTTGATCTAAGCTCACTCTAAGCTAGCTCATCGCTCACATGAGCAAGGTATAATCGTATAGGTGCAACAATTTGATTCGTCATTGAACGGCCCAGACTATATTTCTCTCTTTCCATCCATTTCTCGTACCGCGAAAAATAAAAGCAGCGCAATGAATATGCACAAGCAGGTTCTTTCTTGAAATTTCATTTTTTTTTCTTTACGTATCAACCATTTGTTACAACATAAATCGGCTGCCACATATAATGCGTGCATATGCTGGTGGTTTTAGCAAGTCAAGTGCAGGGGTACAATTTTAAGGTTTGTGAGATAACCATAGAAACGGGCTCTGGGATACTAACCGAGCGGACCAGCTTCTGCTATGCCGAAGCCGATGAAGATAAGGTTACAGTTCCCGTGTTTTGCACGCGCAGTACAAGGGACACGATGAAGGGGCTGGGGATGCGGTAGGTTAAAGAAATAGTAATATTGTACCTTGCCCATGCCGCAGAGTTTTACGGGATGGCACTAGGGTCAAAACCTCCCGCTGGCATCGCATTTCTCCAAGGCACAAGCTGTATTTGTGTACCGTGTTCCTGGTGCCCGTGAAGGCAACAGCGTCAACGCTAATTTCGAGAATGAGAGAGCTGCTCCGACGTGACTGCTAACCAAGTCGCTGCCGCCAGTGAACAACCCCCCCCCCCCCCTTTTCCCTACCCGCCCTGTTTTTCTCTCAGGAGGGCGTCACGTTTCCGGTTGTGTTTAGCTGTCAGGCACTTCGGTGTTCGGGAGCCCCTGGGGAATATTGTCGCTCCTCGAACGTAAAATAACAAGTGGTGCCAGGAAATTAGTGTCCGTTGCTGTGCGAGGAGGAAATAAACTCTCTTGTAGCTTCCTCGTTCACGTCTACCTTTCTTTCTCCCTTTTAAGCGTGCGACAGGACAGGCGGTTTGCTTAGAGCAACTACCCTTGGGAAACCAAAGCAGCCCCTCGTCAACGCCCTAATGGGGCTCCCACCCACATCCCTAGAGACGTAGCTGGCACAGCGGGAACCACTCAAACGCCGAGTCTGGTATAACGAACTCAAGATACCGCCGTTACGTTCCCGAACGACTGGAGCCCTTTCCTCATTTCGCACGTAGTACTGTTTCCCTCTCATTAAGACGTACAAGCGCCAATGTGGGCTAAATTTCTCTGCGCTGTATGCATTTCAGCACAAAATAGCGAAGAGTACCCCGTTCCCAACAGCACTTCTTATCCTACCTTTCTTATTCGTGTACTCTAGGGACTTACATATCTAAACTTGGCGAAATCGGCATTCATATCGCAGCTATGGGAACGGTTGGTTTCGTAGACTCCACTTCAAACGATTGAATGGCTGTCGTTTTCAAAGTTGCAGTTTTCGTCTTAAGCTTTCACGTTTGAAACACGCATAAAACATCAATTCTCCCATGTTTTCTTACCAACCAGCGCTAAGTGTGCAGCTAAGCATTCGATTTGTCACTTGAAACGCAAGTGGGAGTTCAATAGAATATTTAAGTGTGTAGTCCAGCGCACCTGCTCAAGCCTTCTGGTAGCGTGTAAGACATCGCATTACTCATTCCTTTGACGAGCGCAGATATACTTACCGTCACCTCCCTCCCCCTATCCCTTTGGCGTGTAACAGTCTTTCGTTATTCCTTTACTTAGGATTAAAGATGAACAAATTAAACTGCAACCTTGTGCGTGATTGATTAGAGTCTAAGACAAAGGCCAGCCATCCATATGTGCAAGTGAAAGTGACGCGCGGTGGGGCAAGACGCGCGACCACGCTACGGAGAGTCGACGACCCTCCTACAGACGAGGCACTTTATTCGACTGCGAAATCAATGGGACACGCGCGCGCTCTCAACACGAGACGGTCTATTACGAAGAAGCGCTCGGTCGCACTTGAAAGAGCCTGACAAAAGCGAGCCCGTGCCGGGGATTCCCATTGTCTGCCGGATTGCATCGGTTTGTCCCTCGGCTTCCATTCAGCCTAACAATGGCTCGACGGCCCTTACGACGAGGACCGTTTCTTTCGTGCCCCCGGTGAAATATATCAGCTTCCCCTGAATACGTCCCTGCGGACGAGGGAGCCGGATAATCCTGCCTGCCCGGAAGGTCTTTTGCACCGCAATGAGACCCGGAGCCTTTCTTTGTATTGGTTGCTGTTAGGTCGACCAGCTGAACGGTTCTCCCATACCTTGTTCTCAGAGCGACGACTTAAAATTACGAACCTTTGCAGATTACGAAAATAAAAGTCTTATGCTATGCTAATCCAATATCGGAGGCAAAAAAAGCGGCTCGAGACAGGCTGCCTATTCAGTCAGCTCTGAGTACGCGCGCTTCAGCTTCAAAATTCTACAGTGAGATTTATGCTGGCCTAAATAGTACAGAAATTCTTAGACTGGAAAAATAATACATTATATTCGAAAGGCTTTGTGACAAAACGACTTATCGCGTCCGTCAAAAGAACTTCCATAATATGTGCGTACTGTTCACGTTTCAGAGTGTGACCATGCCTTTAATATATTAGCTTTAAAATAGTTTAACAAGTTCATCTCGCGTTCAGCAGGGTCTTGCAACCCTTTTGCTAACAGATTGTCATGCACCCAAGTTCCTCTTGAATATGGAACTGCAATAACGCAATGATCGATTTGCACTTCAGATACACTGGTAAATGAACTACCCACAAGTACCAGTACAAACTTCTTAACATACAATTAGAATGAAACGTCTCCCTTTGATGTCTGTGTCCTCCGGGAACTTGTATTAGCACTAACCGGCAGGGTACCCTTGCTCACGCGCTACTCACTCACTCACTCACTCACTCACTCTCTCTCACTCGCTCACTCATTCTTGTCATCGCTCACGCGCTACTCACTCGCTCGCTCACTCACTAATTCCAGTCACTCACTCACTCACTCACTCACAGGCTCATTCCACTTCCTCGCTCCCTTTGCTCACTCATTGACTCACCGACTCATTTGTTCATTTTGTTCATTCATTCATTCGCTCACTCACTCACTCACTCACTCACTCACTCACTCACTCACTCACTCACTCACTCACTCACTCACTCACTCGATTACTCATAGTACTGACTCGCTCACTTTACTCTCTCGCTCGCTCAATCACTCCCTCCGCTCATACTCACGCTGCTCGCGCACAAAATTCCCCACTCCTCGGCTCCTTTAGCCGCTGACTTGCTCAAGCGCAGCGACAGGAGAAATCGTAAGGCGGCGGGGCCTCTCCGTATCAGCGCAGAAGCGACCGATCTACCAGCGTGTCCAGACGGCCGCCCTGCGAAGCAGGCGGTGGACAGGAGCGCCCATTCGTGGGGCTATAAATCTGATCACCAAAAAGGCCTCATTGTGGATCGAGCAAACGCCGAACAAAAGCGGCGCTACGATCGCCTGCGCCGCCGCAGTGTCTGCAAAGAAGATGCGAGGGCTGGCGGCCGTAGCGGCTCTGCGCAGGGGGCGGAGAAGGGGGTCGTGGATGGAAGAAAAATGAACGGAAAATGCTACGTGCGCCCCTGATAAAGAATAAAAGCGAACCAAATACACTGGAAGGCGGAAAACTTGTTTCTTTTTCGATTCACTTGTCTCCATTCTTTCCTACCCTGCCTTTTTTGTTTTTTCCAGCGCCTTTTTCTTTTTCTAGTCCGTGCCTATACGATGGTGCTGTCGCTAGTTCAGATGGAGCCAGTTGAGCTCAGCCTCTTTAACGACTGCCTGCGGCGACCATAATGTCGGATCAGGTGGCAGGGACCGCTGAGAGGATATTGATGGCTTCTCTCGGACTGTTTTCCGACTCTGTCAATCGCCGATGTCTCCCTTTCAAAGCCGTCGCCCTAAGCACCGAGTTCACATTTCACGAAGCCAGCCTCGTCGTCCTCGCCCGCGACCGTAGTTCTTTTGTTGTTGCATTCCTTCGCTCTTTCTCTTTGCTTTCCGAGTGCCACTATCACATTTCTCCCGCTCTTTAGTCCCAGGTTAAGGCCGTGTAGGCTTCTTTTTGTTGTCGTTGTTGTTGTTGGCGGTGGTGGTGATTTCTTGTTTTTTAACCAACGATTTGTTTTCAGCTTGTTTTTTGAGCTTGTGAATTTTCAGCAGCCAGGTATTACACGTAAAAAAACCTAGAAAAGCGCTTTCTAGACAATTTCTCGGAATGCGTTACGAGGGCATGATGTCACTTATGATAACAGGCGGTCTATAGATGTAAAGTGTACAGCGGAAATTCTTAGGTCTTGCTATTTGTCAAAGTACTTTCTCAAGCACTGAACTTCGTTAAAGAGAGCAAACTCTATGTGTAAACTCGATGCTTCAGCCGTTTTATGCCGTAGGGCAAGCTTTTGAATTAAAACAAAAGAAAGTAAGAATAAAAGGGGGGTGCTGGAAGGAAACAAATAAGTTATTCTTGCACAGCAGAAGAAATTTCCTGGCAGATTTTTCCCAGAATAAATACTTTTTGTGCGCGTAATGGCTTATTTGCTACTCACCCTCCGCGATAGCTCAGTGGATGTGGCGTCGTGCGATTGCGATCCCGACTGTGGCGACCGCAATCCGGCGAGGGCGGAATGAAAAAAAAAAATATCCTTCATGGATGTAGGCCAAACGGACAAGGTGTACATCAACGACATCGAAGCAAGCTTTCACACTGTTCGGAAGTACTAGGGGCTTGTGTGCTGGCACACGGCCTTGCTAGAACATAGAAACTGTTTCTGCTGAAAGCACGGCGTCAGCTTTCAGCGCCACAGCCGTACAAACTTCTAGCTAGTTGATCTCTTTGGAGCCGGTAAAAAGAAATTTAGACTATGACCTACAGGAATAAGTAAGTCAGTTCCGACTACGAGTAGACGGTAGTGTTCAGCTATTATCTGTAAGAATGGGCTAGTTTTTTTTTTTTATTTGACGCCTAATTCCTTTGGTCTTCTTTTTTCGCTCCTTTGGTTTATTGTATTCCTTATCCTTCTATGTATGCTAGTCTCTTCGTTTCATGCTTGTCGTCATCGTCGTCGTCGTCGTCCTTGTTGTAGTAGTAGTAGTAGTAGTAGTAGTAGTAGTAGTAGTAGTAGTAGTAGTAGTAGTAGTAGTAGTAGTAGTTGTTGTTGTTGTTGTTGTTGATGATGATGATGATGCTGATGAAGAAAAAGAAGGAGAAGATTATTATTATTATTATTATTATTATTATTATTATTATTATTATTATTATTATTATTATTATTATTATTATTATTATTATTATTATTATTATTATGAAGTTCTTGTGGTTGTTGTTTCTAGGGGAGCTGGCTTTTCCATGGCCAATTTTTACAACACATGTTTAAGCAACTGAATAAGCATAAACAGCAACAGTAATTGTTAACTGGAGAAAATTAAGTGATAGAGGAGTGACAGAACACTTTTTACCTACAGTTGCGAATTTTGCTGCGTAAAAGTTCCATAAGCTCCAAAATCGGAACTAAACACCTCAGTCAAGTAAAGCGGTATTCTATCACCGCGTGTAGTTTTCTAAAGACACATCAGACTGTCGCCGACTTAAGTTTGGAAAACAGAGCTTTACCAAAGGCGGCTTTTCCTGGGCCTAATGCTCGAACTGCTGCTGCATTGATTTAGGTGATAATACCCTCTGTTTAAAAGACGCCATGTGATGTGAGGCCAATCGCTCTCGGGGTGGGATGCCATAGTGTGACAGAAAACGCGCATGTAAATGGCATATTTTTGTGCTCAACTACCGTTACGGTTTTGTTAGCACTCGCGTAAATTTAATATCCGCGGTGCCGCAAATGGCGCGAAAGTAACTTCGCACGCTATCGGGACACAGAGATGGGAACACGCGCGAGATAACGTCTAAACAGTTTCCTCTATAGGTTCGCTCGGTCAGATCAAGATATACGAGATTAATTGCCATGACGGAAATTCCACGCGGTCCTTCTCGACCGATTCCCGCCCAGAAATGCGCGCGCGCGCGCGCAGCGTCCGGAAACACGTTATTGCGTGTGAGTAACACAGAGAAACGAATAAGGAAAGAGAGCAGCTCTGGCCTAATACTTAACTCGGAGGCGAACCGCCATTAAGTTTACTTGCATAAACGCCCCCAGGACGGGGACGACCATGGTCGTTCGTGCGCAAACAACCCGGGCCACTCGGCTTTACGCAGCGCTTCACAAGACCCCCGCCGCCGTTTCCGAGTGGCCACGCTGTCGTCCACTCCACGGCTCTCATTTGGAGTCAGCGGACGACAGGCCACGGCGAGGCGTTATCGCGACAATTAAGGCACCGGGGAGGGGGTGGCGTCCGCAAGGTTCCATCAACAACCGCGTTGATGGCCCCCGCGAAACTTCCTCGCTCCCGACGCCAACAGCCGCCGAATCGCCTCCTTTCTCTCGCCTTTTTTCGCCGCCCCCAACGGCTTTGCCACCGCGCAAATGTTTTCCCCATTTCGGAACTCGATCGCGTCTTTCTCATTACCGCGCGTGCTCTGCAGTGTAGTGCGCCTCTGAGGAGTTGAATCGAAGGAGATTGTGGGCCGCGCTGAAATGTAAAGCAATTCATTTGCACCTTGATCGACAGGGAACACAGTTTGCTCAGTTGAAATGCGTACGGAAAATGCGACGAGAAAACCGAATATTTATTGTATTATAAAAATTTGATGCAGAAGCATACATCAAAAAGACAGCGAAAGAAGCATTTGCGTCGCAGGCATGATTAACTCGACTGTTCAAGTTTCATTTCGAACTAATACTTGACTCGCGAACGATGTTTTGTACTTATGACGTTAAGAAGGCGGAATCTTTACTAACTGAAGTTTCTGTATTGTCGCACGTAACGAACGACAACCAAGGATATGAACGGTATGGTATATATAACTTCTTAGACTTTCGAGTTTCATCACTAAATTTTTTGGAACTTCATCGACGTTTGAGTATGTCAATAGAATACTCCGTCGAAATTAAATGGTAGTCTGTGAAGCAAACGTCTGCTGCAAGTTATCGAGCGGGCGTTTCGGTGTAGCAGCAGTAAAAATTACTCCGCAAAGCTTGATTCACCACTTTTTGCACTCTTCAATGGCACAAGCGTAGAAGCCACATTTTTTATGCCCTCATTTCCAGCTCTCCCGCTCTCCAGCCATATTTAAGGCTTCGTAGTTACCCATTCTTTCGCTATTTGTCTTACACCAACATGAATTTTCACGGTCTCTACGTGAGTGAGGCAACAAGCGACCAAATCAAAATGGCAGGATTGACGGGAGCTAACTATAGATCTATCATTCCATCGCCATCATCTTGCAGTCTACTGTAAATCAAAAGACATTCGGGTTGAGTAATGTACGGGTTAAGCCAAGCTCAAGCGTTGTAGAAGAAAAGTTGCCATTTCGCACGAAAGGCGAAGCATACATTGCGATAGCAAATTGGTAAACAGCTATGCGAAATTAGTAGTAGTTTTATCGGCCATATAAATTTGTAAGCATTCGCTTACTCATTTATAAGCATGGTGTCACGCGCGCACAAGCATACATGAGCTCATCTCACTCGATGACCGCGGGAACTAGCTGTCGAAACGCTGGAGTGAGGAAGCGCCGCAGCGAGCGATTTGACCTTCGTGCTGCCTCTCGCTTCAGCGCGAACTAAGCGGCGAAGACACAGCGCACACGAAGCTATCAGCACTCGGCGCAATCTGTCCCCATCCCAGATCCTTTTCAAGATAAGGCCCGCGCGGTCACGCCATACGCAGCAGCCGCCACAATAGAACGTCCCCCTTCCCTACCCTCCCCCCCCCCCTTGGTGCATTGCGCGTAGTAGAAGACGGCGCGCTCCCTCACTGCTTTACTCCCTTGCGCAGGCGAGATTGAGCCGCCATCGTCGACGCACCCTCGCAGGCTTGCACTCGCACACACAGCATACGGCGCGTGGCGATGATGTTATTGACTGTGGACTTTATACGGAATATCACGGCGATGTCGGTGCAGATGGCAATGGCAGAAATGTGCCTGGGGTCTTGGTACAATTGCTATCGCAATTAAAGAACAAGATGTTCTGCAGCACGTGATAAGGAACAAGAACAAACATATTGTTACACTATCGAACTATGCCAGAGAAGAACAGAATTCTGTTAGAACGGTGTATTCTGTGACGCGTAAGAAAGGAACTCTCGATGGCCACCGCGACTGCCCCTGCGCCTTTCCTCATACAGATTAAATACAGATTAAAATATGCAACGCATACTTGACGAGCAGGCAGGCAGATATTACAAAATGTTGTTCACTGAAACCAACAGGAGCAGATAATAATAAACACGTAAGAGAAGGGGTAAGAAATCAAACTCGTACATAACAAACCCGCTTACATAAGCAACGATGGTGGGCGATCCTGTTCGATAGCGAATCTCTTTCCTCCGAAGTTCCCTGGAGACGCAGCCTCTCATCACATGTAATAATATATCGTAAGTAAATTTACTTCTCCGTCCAAGTGCTGCCCCCCACTGTACCAAACTTCATTTTCTATATGCCGAAGGCTGCTTGCATGATGCACGTGAAAACACTTGTTTTAGAGCATGGTCGATATCATGATGATGACGTCTTGTGGAATGTAGCACATGTGCAGCATGCGCTACAGCACAGATTCACCAAGAAATTGCGCTCATCTTCTCATGTTTCGTTTGCACTAAAAATAATGTGAAATAAACCAGCTCATTAGTCAGTCTCTCTAAAGGCATTCTTTTGTCATGGAAAGCTTTCGGATATTCAACTCAGAAACTTAAATACAGGCGTCCTGGCAATTTATTAGCTTATCTAGAGGCAAGCGCCATTTCTGATATTATCAGCACGATGGTTGGGCACAGGAGTACAGGAGGCATACTTGAATATTTTGACAAATGCCTACAACGATACCACGGCTACCTTGGTTCTCCACAAGAAAAGTAGAAAGTTACCTGTCAAGAAAGGGATCAGGTAAGAGACAGAATCTCTCCAATGCTGTTCGTTGCATGCTTAGAAGAAGTATTCAAGCTATTCGAGTGGGAAGGCCTCGTAGTGAGGATAAACGGCGAATATCGCCACTACCTTCGGTTGGCACATGACGTTGTGCTGTTCAGCAACACTGGAACGAATGGCGACAAATAATTGAGGACCTTAACCGAGAAAGTGTAAGAGTAGAGTCTAAGATTAATATGCAGAATACAAAGATAAGGTTCAAGCGCCTGGCAATGGAATGAAAATTCAGGATCGCCAGTCAGCCTGTAGAGTCTGTACACGAGTACTTTTATCTAGGTGAGTTACTCGCAGGGGACTTTGATCATGAAAAAGAAATTCACAGAAGAATGAAAATGGTGTAGATTGTATACAGCAGGCCTTACCAAATCCTGATCGGGAGCCTGCCACTGTCGTTGAAAAGCGTATTGAACAATCATTGCATTCTACCGGTGCTAACATATGAGACAGAATCTTGGAAGTTAACAAAGAAGCTTGAGAATAAATTAAGGACCACGCCAAGAGCGATGAAACAAAAAATGTTATGGGTAACGTTAACAGACGCGAAGAGAGCGGTATGAATCAGAAACTAAACCGAGATAGGCGATATTCTAGTTGACATTAGGAGAAAAAAATGAAGCTGGTCATGCCATGTAATGCGTAGCGTAGATAACCAGTGAATCACTAGAGTTACAGAGTGGGTGCCTAGGGAGAGGAAGCGCAGTCGAGGACGGCACAAACCTATGTGCATGGGGGGATGAAATTAGAAAATTTGCAGGTGCAAGTTGGAATCAGCAGGCGCAAGTCACAGGTAATTGGAGAGCGAAGGGAGAGGCCTTCGTCCTGCGCTAGACTTAAAAAATAGGCTAATTGTAATTATGATTATTTATACTTTGCCGGCTTGAGGATGTGTTCAAGTTCACTTTTCTCGGTCGCTCCCTTTTCTCATTGCGAAAAAAAATGAAATCTTTCTATTGGTTCATCAATCGATAGTCCAATTGATATGTCGATCAATTGGTTGGTTGATCAACCAATAATTTGAGTAATTAGCAGATCTTTTTTTTTCAACTGCGCACAGCAATCACACTACTCAGCTAAAAGCTGAGTAGTGTGATTGCGAGGGACCTATAGCCAAGAATTCTCAATGTTTCTTACAAACAGGCGTCTTTCGTCACCCAGTCACCCACGAACAACCGGGGGCACCGAAGAGGTTACTGAGAGCGGAAGAGGCCGTCCAAACATAGTCACCTTGTTCTCTCAGGAGCATGCTACCCACCTCCGGTTCGTTAGTCATGTGTGCGACGTCCTTTCAAGTCCGCGCTGGCCTCAGTGCATGGCGCCCCAGGCCCTCGCTGAGCTTCGTCAGCGTTGCCTGCCGCGATGCGCGCAACTGTTTACGTAGTCCGAATCAGGACTTTTCGTGTTTATTTCTTTTTTTTATCTGTCTCTCTCTCGTATTTTACCTGCAGCAGCAACCGCTGCTCCTTGCAGTGCACTCAGTACCAAATGAAAGTTTTGTTTGCCTTTCTTGTTATTCCATCCGCGTGCCTACTTCCTGTTTACCTCCGTCATCCCTTTTGATTTGTCCCCTTCACTAAACGCAAGGAGGTACCAGCTTCCTCGACTCTGGCCACTTTCTGTCGCTTGTAATGCGCTGTACATGCCAGTAGAAAACTGATACACTAACGAATGTGAGTGGCCTCGTTATGCAGCCGCCTGACCCTTCAGACTGTCGCATCAGGAATCACCCTGCATATATATATATATATATATATATATATATATATATATATATATATATATATATATATATCAGTGTGTGTGTGTGTGTGTGTGTGTGTGTGTGTGTGTGTGTGTGTGTGTGTGTGTGTGTGTGTGTGTGTGTTGTCTTCAACCCCACCGCCATTGCATTCTTTAATGCGTGCCGTCCCGTGCTCTTGGCTCGAGTGCACCGGGGTGCGAGCAGTGCGGTTAGTTAAACTCAATGGCTCGAAGCTTCCTCCACTGAATTCCTGCCTCCTAAACGATGCTCGGCATTCATTTCGCCGTCCTGTGGAGCCCCACCTCCACCCACCTCCCCCCCATGCGATGTGAAAGAATACGGTTCGTTGCCTCCTCGGTCTTTGGCCTAGAATAACGGGAGCTTGCACGCGGCATGCGCCCTGCTTTCCAGAAGCACCCATGACTAAGCACTCACACGGACCGCTGCAGCACGCCGAAATTTAGAAACGGCTTGAGTCTGAACACGCGCAGCGTGGAGTGGGTGTGTTCTGTCCACGGGTCAGTTAGTTGAGTTCACTATTTGTAAACTAATATTTGTTTTCGTTTTTTTTTTACTTATTTGAGATCTCAACAGCTTGCGGTACCTTTTACAGGCGTTTTACACGTTGCGACGCGCCTCGAAAGACGACCCATGCGTTCTTGCAGACCGACGCAGAATTCTCGAAAGTGTTCCTTGAACGCTGGTTCTTTGCAAGAAGACTGCATCTGTGGAGAAGCCCGCTTTCCTGTAGCAACGTCAGTTTTTTACAGTCCTGATCATTCAATGCCGTGTGTTGGAGGCTCGTAAACTTACTGTAAAGCCCCGAAGAATCGTTTCAACTAAGCAACGTCCATCAGCCAGCACCGCTGTGGATCGCTCTGAGTGAAGACCAAGGATTTTATTTTTATTTTGCCATTCCGCGGTTGTTTGTCTAGGAAAAGCTCAACAACAAGCGATAAAAATATGCACCGACGATTACAATACTCCATTATGTGAAATTTGGGAAACTATGCGTGTTTTCATTTCGTGATATATTGGCTGATGCGGACAATCTGTCTCGTGCGGCACGTTGCAAACAGAGCGAAGTGTGGCACGACTGCCTCGCTAATCGGGACATCGCGATAGGTATCGCGTGGGTGACGCGTGGGTAAGATTCGCAGCAGCCGCCGCAAACAGACCTCCCCGCATGGTATGCTTTCTGTCCATAAATAGCAACGGTGGACACGCACGCTGCATGCCTTATCGATGACGTCATCGGTGAACAGATGACGCGTGCTACTCTGGTGCCATCTAGTAGCGATCGTCGCCGCAGAGCATGTCTTGCGCGGCATTACGCATTTCTGCTCAGGCTTTCACCATATCCTCCTTCTCCGCTTTCCCCTCATGGTACCACTGCACCCTCCTCCTCCGTTTTCCTCCTCGCGCTCTCTTCGCTATCGCCGTCTTTCATCCCCCACTGCGCTCCACATTCGCTCTTTCATCCTTAGCTGTGCTCGTTCGCTCGGTTACGGCGGGGGATGCCGAGGGACGCCCACGCTCAAAGCAGGAGCGGGTGCCTAAGAGCTGGGCTCTAAATGCAAAGTTTGCAGAACCACCGCTGTATCAAGCTCGGCGGCACGTGTGTCGGTGAATTTATTTGCATCCCAGCAACTAATTACCTTCACTTTCAGAGTGAAAGCGAGTTGGTCAGCTCAACCATACGTACTCGTCCACAGAGTGTCCTCTATGCATTCCATAAATTGGGGTAATAAATGGCAGCATCCCTAATATCGAAGCTCAGTACAAAACATAGAAAATTGTTCTTTAAATGCTTTCTGAAAAGCATTTGTCAGGAGTGACAAGCGTGGACAAGGAAAGAAGACGAGGAAGAAAGAGCGGAGCGAGCGCGTGGAGCCGCCATCTTGGAGAAGGGGCACGCGCAGAGAAGGACGTGGTGACCGGGCGCAGGGTTCCAAGAGAAGACGGCCGGGGATCGCCTGTCTGGGTCCTGCCCCAGATCTTAGGCGGCACATCGACGTCCAGCCCGAGTACCAGGCTCGGCGAGCAGATGTCCGACGTCCCTGGAACCACCGCTGGCCCGGACCTACCTGCTAGGACACGTCAGCGTTGCTGCCGCTGAACGTAGACGCGCGGAGGCTGGCTACAGCCAGTCACCATCCCGTCCGGAGAACCCAGCTGGGCCGGCGCGCACCGGGAGCGCCAGCCGGCACGAGCCCCGCTCTGTCGGAGCGCGACAGCGCCTCAGGGACCGTGCCGTCGTCACGTCGGCTGGGGCATCGGTGACGCCGGACACTAACAACGACGGACGGACGACGACCAGATCGCATCGACAGACCACAGACCGGGGGACGCCGATACTCGCGTCGAACAGTACCGGTACTGTAAGCGCTCCTACTACAGTGAATAGACAATCGCCGCACAGACGTTTGTAAACGCGGTAGTGTGCGCGGTGAGCTTAGTAAGGGAGGACGCAAGCCGTGTGCGATAAGTCGAATGTTACCGTGTTTTCCTATTCTTAAGAGTCCATTTTGAATGAATGTTGTGTGTGCTGCACCTTGCGTTCCTGTGTTCCTTCCGCTCGCTCAAGCAAGCGTACCAGGCGTTAACATACGCGTGACAGCATTAAAACTTGTTGTAAGCGTCAGCAGCTTCCGAAAAACTCAGTCATTAGCTTCGGGGTTTGCCATCTCTTTGTACCATCGTGTCCACCACGTTTCCTTTATTGTGGTCCCCTCAGCGAATATCAAGTCCCCCAGAATACAGGATAATCTGTCTACATGACTCTTTTTTCAGGTCGTTGTAAAAGCAACCTTTTTTTTTCAATTACTGTTGCTAATTTGTTTAGAATTATAGCTGTTATAAACTCACTACCGTAGTCGTTTTGATGCCGCTATCGTCCGTCACTGGAATACCATAAATTGCTAGTCGAAAATTCTACCTCAACTAGCGCAGCATTTTAATGCAGATATAATTCTATGCCTACTTCAGGTTTCTTGAGTCTGTCTGTCTGTCTGTCCGTGCATCCGTCCGTCCAGCCAGCCAGCCAGCCTCTTACGTTAATGATGTGGCTCACGTTCTCTACCAACTTGGGCACGTAGGTACGTGTTCGCAAAAGTGATACCATCGTAGTCATTCTATTGTCGGCATTCCAGCTTTGTCTTCACCCTCCAGTCATGTCGTCGTCACGTCTGTTATGCGGGCAAAGTAGAAAACGTTGCCTAATAGCTTCGGCCACTAGGTATATGCACGTGATTGTGATGCGATCGGGCTCATGGCATCGCCCCCATCCTAGCTTCGTCATCCTACTCTCGCCATGCTGTCGTCGCCCCACCATCGTCGTTATACAGTCGTCATGCATTCGTTGCCTTACCGTCGTCGTGATGCCATCGAAGTCATTCCAGTTTCGTCTACTGCCTTTCGTCTTGCTACCGTCGTCACGCCTCTCATGCCCACCCACTGAGCCAAGTTGTGTGAAGTTTGGGCCACTAGGTACGTACTCGTGTTTTATGGTCCCATCGTTGTCGTTGCCTTGCCATAATTCCATCTTTGTCATCAGAGTGTCGTCGTTCCGTCATCGTCATACAGTCGCCGTTTGCTCTTTGGGAAAACGTCGTCGTGATGCCGTCGTGGTCATTACATGGTCGTTATTCCAGCTTCGCCATCTGACTTTAGTCATGTTGTTGTCATCGCTCCTTTCACGACGACCCAGTGAAACAAGTAGTTTAAACTGTAGAGAATTGGGCTATTTGGTTATTCATGACTGTGGGTACGGCGCGAAGTGGACCCGTCCTGTCTAATTCGCACTGCACTCACAGTCAAGTTATTCAATAGGTTGGACGAAAAGTTATGTGCAAGTGTTACTCGCCGTGGTCGCTTAGTGGTATTGGAACCTCAGTGCTAACGCCCGTTATTGCAAATGGGTCGCAAGCCCCAAGGGTAGCGTTGGCCTGGCGGCCTGGGGCACCACTGGAAGCATCCGAAGGTCCTGGCAAAGCATGAGTCGACTGCTAACAGAACAACTTGTTTATTCTAGCATCGCTAAAGAGCGGCCGGTCGGGTCGACCGAAGTGGAGAGACGGGAGAGCACGCTTCTCGACGGAAGAATTCGGAGCCTCTCTCCTGGCGTCCGGGGGCAGCTGCTCTTATACTCTCGGAGTTGAGGGCAAGAGGGAACGTCACGAGACGAGGCCACGTGACAGCGAGGCACGGACGAGCTGAGAGACATGTTGAGACGAGTGTAGTGACGCATCAGCCGGGCCGACGCCGCACAGACCTCCTCGCTTCACACTTGGGGAGCTCCTCTCCCCGGCTGCCGCGCTTTGACAAGCGTGGGCACACACACACACACACACACGCACACACGAAGACACGTGGCACTGAAACATGCCTGGACGCGCTTGGCGGGGAGGCTTTGCGGAAGCTCCGAACGGGCCAAAATGTCCGCCGCTTTGAACGAAGCCCCCGGCGTCCGTTGCATCCGCGCCGGCTATACCGCGCGTCGTAGGCGAAACGTAACAGTGGCTTTGGTGTTGCGCGGCTAAGCGAGAGGTCGCGGGATCAAATCCCGGCCACGGCGACCGCATTTAGATGGGGCTGAAACGCAAAAACATCCGTGTACTTAGATGAAGGTGCACGTTAGAGAGCCCCAGGTGGTCAAAGTTTATCTGGAGTCCCCCACTGCGCCATGCCTCATAATCAGATCGTGTTTTTGGCACGTCAAACCGCACTACTTAAGTTATGTGCACTTTGTTGCGATGGCGTCGGAGTCCTTGCATTGCCGTCATTCCAGCTTCGTCGTCCAATTCTCGTAATGCCGTTGTCGTCACGCCACACTCGCCTTGCATTTAGCGCCATACTGTCGTCTTCACGCCATCGTCCCCCCCCTCCCCATTGCATTCATACCACTGTCATGTCATCGTAGTCAATGCGTTGTCGTCGTGCATTAGTTGTCACACAGTCGTCCTGATGTCGTCGTGGTAGTTCCACAGTCGTGATTCTGACTACGTGATCGGACTTTCCTTATGCCGTCACTATGACGCCGTGATTTTCACACAGTCATCGTCCGACAAATGTGCAATGCTTTCGTCGTCACGCCATCTTTGTCGTACACTTGTCCTCGTTCCATTGCCCTCATGCAGTCGGCGTCATATGGATGGATGGAAACAACTTTATTCAGTCGGCGTCATATCGTCTTCGTCGTTCCACTGGCGCCACTCATTCTCCGTCATTCTATTGTTGTTGTTGCGTCATCATCGTGTCGTCATAATAATGGCTGCCCTTGGAAAGCGAATGGCATAGCACCGTGGGCCGATACCGGAGAAGGGTGTACGCGATAATAGTCGAAGCAACAGAAGTCTCACAAACATCACTACAGATTTTACATAAACGTGTATTAAACAATGCGGTGTGCCGCTACCTTGTTGAATGTAGTTACATTAACTACGAGAGTCATCGCGAGATGTATTCTGCCGGAATTTTTCTGTCATGGTGTTAAAATTAAAATGGGGTCTGCATAGGAATTATTTATAATAATTAATGTGTGATCACCAGTTGGTTGTAACCAATGACAAAACAACAAGCAGTAACAACAAAAAGAAAGTGTCTAGCTATTCCGGCCCTGGTCGACCTGTGGCACATTCCTCTGGTCACCTACTGTGAGCTGCGGGAAAGGGAAGAAATGAATAACTTCTCCATAAGTATCTCCATAAGCCGCAGTCACAGAAACAGCGGGCATATCTGTAAGGAATTTCAGCGACGTTTAGGTGTGTAATTGATGAGGATAATTAGCTATGCAGAGCATTAGGAAGCCTAAGCAGGTGTTTGGACTCAAAGTGCAACCTTAATACGGTGTATTATTTAGTACTGATAACACCTGTTTCGCTTTTATCAAATTTCTGGCACTCTGATCACAAGTATTGGTGCCCGTAGCCGTGATTTGCCTATGAAATCGAAGGTACGGCAATATTTCCGAAAATTTTGCTGAAGCGATAACGGATATACTTGAACGGATGACGAGCTGAAGGGAACCGAAGAGCGCAGAAGACGGCGCGTGCGCGTAGACGACAAATACGAGAATGTGGAATTCGCACAAGGTCCTCTCGCTTCTCGGAAGAGTAAAAAAAAATCATTGCGGCTCACAGAATATAAGCTACTGAAAAATATTGAAATTCATCGACGATTACGACATTCCCTAATGCGAAATTTTAGCGCAGCCTACGCGTGTTTTCCTTTTGCGATATACTGGCTGGCACGAGCAACCTGTCTCGTGCGGCAAGTTGCTAACGGAGCCAAGTGTACAGTCACCGCAGACAGGCTTCCGCTCATGTAGTGCTTTGGTGAACAGACGACGCATGGACGCGCGCGCCTTCGCGAACGGAGAGGAGGCGAGCGACCGCATCGGGGCACCCTAACGACGCGTGCTACTCTGGCGCCATCTCGTAGCCATGGTCGCCCCCATAGTCCGTCTTGCTCGCTCTCTTCGTTCTCGCTGTCTTTCATTGCCCGCTGTGCTCTGCGTTCGCCCTCATCTTTCGCTGTGCTCGTTCGCTTGGTTGTGAGGCATGACGGCGACGCTCGCCGCGGGCATGCGTGGCTCAGAGCTGCGCTTTTAAACACGACGTTCCAGCTCCCAAAGGCGTGCACTGTTCACCAGTTTTTTTCGTGACTCCGTAGGTTCTATGTTTTCCGACGAGCGTGTTTTACCGCGCCATGGCAAGGTGCACTATACGCGATTTAGAGCACCGTCGTTGTCACGTGTGGAACTTGACGACCCAGAGTAGCCTTCTCTCTTCTGGCCGGGCGAGTAAAGACCTACAAAAGGAAGAAGGAGCCACCCCGCTGCGATCCCCCAGTGTCTCGCGTATCGCTACGCTTATGCTCCAGTGATTCGGCGCTATCGCCAAATCACGCTAGACTGCGCTCGAGACGAGCTGTCGCTGGGGTCCGGTATTGTATCCCGTATTTCCCGAGACGCGGTGCCTTCCGGACACAACGCTGATGGCACGCTATCCACAGCTTCAGTCAGAATCCCCCAAACATGTGCGATGGACGGAAGTGCTTTTCGCTGAGCAATTCGGAAGGTGAAGTAAACAGCCTAACTGTAGTTTGTTTCGTGGTCGAAGCAAAAGCATGTTAAGGAAGTCAGGTCCGCACACAATTATTCTCATTGGTATTCTTGTTATGCAGGCGAACTAAGCCAACATAAACCTGAACCAAGAAACGAGTAATGGCAAAGAGCTGGCTGACAACTATTATCAGGAGAGACGCAACGCGTGCCTAGATTGGAGAAAAAGAAACGGTTGAATGCGAATAAATAACTTAGAATTATAACTAGAACCGAGATTTAATAAAATGAAAAGGAAATTAAGAACACCTTCCGTCCCGGACTGATCTCGTGAACAAAGCTGCTGTGCCTCTTTTCGCACAGACTTGTAACCACGCGTGCATCGACTGGAGCTGCCTTCCTGCAAATTTCGCTGCCATCGCGGACACATTAAGCTTTAAGACCGCCATTCATCACGCCAACTGTTAAATCTTGCATGTTATTGTTCTGCATATTGTGTTCTGTTGCGCCACTTCGATCTGTAGTGCCTAGAGGCCTTGAAAGTGTAAGTAAGTAAACAAATAAATGAATGTAGAAAATCTGCAATCACTGGCAAGAACTTACTTTCTGAAGGAAAGGTTGGTATCGACCCTTCTTTGCTATTTTGATGGTGTGCCCTTCCTTGTCTCGCATTGTTCACTGTTTCTCCTTTAGCTGAAGTTAACGTATTTTGGTGTCGTACACGGCCATGTGCGCTTCTTTGCCGGCCATTGCGTTTCTGATGTCGGGTGTCCTCGCTTCCGTACTGAAGTCCGTAGACGCTGGTTTCTGTGAACTACAGGCAAATGGCAACTTTAGTGCGCTACAGAGATAGACGTGCTTGCGCGTATTCATTTCATGCGTACGCACTAAATCATCAATGTCCGCCAAACACGACTATCACGCTCATCATGAGCTGCAACGCGCGACCAGTTTTGCCACGCGCTTTAGCGTTGTATAGCTCATACTGAGCGCGACAGTACACTTAGATTAAGATCATTGACGTCTAAGTCAGCCTGGAGCACGCAGATAAAAAAATAGGCTTCTTGAATAACATTTGAAACCTGTGCTAGCCTGCGCTCGCATCGCCATCGGCGCTGGATCAGTGCTAGCGGTAACGCGCCCGTTAACGCAGCTTCAACTTGTGCATTCACTCGCTCTCAGCCACCGCTGCAATAGTTAGATCTTCGCAAGCGCAGAATGGTGTTAGCAGAGCGAATAATGGTTAATGTAGCGACTGATATATCGATGCACCCAACTGTAACGCGGTCGTGAGATCAATAAGCACTTCGCCCCGTGTAATGCATTTGGAATGGAAAGTACAATTCTGTACGCTATCACCTGAACAACCACAGCCTACACAGCATGCGCGTTCTCTACAAGTGCTGCTCAATCGAACGTTGCATGTACTTTAGGTGCAGCATGCAATACTCAATGTGTTCTAAAAGGTGTTGCTCATAATCTTCCTATTTCTAATTGTTCTGGGAGAGGTGCATGCGTGGCATCTACCATGGGTGATTCGAACACTAAAACCAGGAAGAGCCTGCATGAAAACTTCTCTTAGCATGTGTCGCAGCGACCAATCAGTTTTTTTTTTTTTCGTTATTGGTGTATGCAGAAAAGAAGCGTTGTGGTTTCGTTTTTCTTTCCCTTCCTCTTCGCTGGGAACTTAGAGCAGTTTAATTCAGAGTATTGTGTCGTTACACAGGACAGGCAAAGGGCAAGACATCTCTGGCAAGCTGAAGCAAAGAAATACTTGCATTCGTAACGCGTGACGAATCACAAACTGACTGTACACGCGTGAAACACGTCTGCTTTTTTTTTTCACTTGTTTTCTCCGCGTCGTACCTAGTTTACGGGCCACCATGCAAATATATTTGAGTCTTATAGCGTTGATGTTGCCACAATTGCCAAATATTATCTCGTAAACAGCGACGGCATATGTATCCTTCTCTCCAAATGAGGTAATACCAGACGAAAAATAACAATAAGCGTCTCCGCGTGATCCCGTCTCACTGTCAGGTCCCATTACCAACTGTCAGTTTATCGGAACATTATTTTGTTCGGCCAACGATCGCTCAACCTTGCGCGCAGGACCGACTAGCTGATAATTAAAAATCGAGCGACATTAGTGAGGGCGGGATTTGATAGCATCGCGAAGTGCCTGGATTGTTACTTCGGATGACTTGTTCGGCCACACTTAGGTACCGCCGCTTCTATTCGAAGGCTGCCTGTTATGAAATAGTCCGACGGGTGTCTGTTCGGTTTAGCTTGAAACAGAGAGTAGTCAATAAGCGTTTGCATAAGCGCACAGCTTTCTCAAGTAGTGTTGAGCTTCGAAGTGTGCATGCAGTTGCTAGTTTCATCTGAGCAAGCGGCTCACGTGGCCTTAAGGGATTTCTTAGTGGGCATAAATGAATTTGCATTTCAGTTTCGCTTCATACGACAGCGCAGTCAGTTATGTGTGTTTAGTGCTGTGATTCTCAATTATCCTTAGTCCACAGCATACTCTGTGTTCCGTTACACTGGAGCAGTTCCTATCAAAACATCGGACTTCATATATGCGTACGTGGACTGAACTCATGCACAGAACTTTGCGACTCATGTACTGTTGGACTGTATATTTTTTATTGATCCGGTGTTCTACTGAGTGTTATATTTAGTGTCGCTATTCTCCCTTTTTGCGTAAATTTGTTTCGTCAGCCAAGCGACAAGGAGTAGCCGGTGCCACCACATAAAGGCGCCAACCTCTCCTAACATTCACTTCAATAAAAAAAAAAGGTATACATGCTTGTCAAAAATACTAATCCACGGTGGGCGTGACGGCATCTGCCTCAGGAACGTTTAGTTGGCTGCATCGTGCCTCGTATGGTTCTAATGGTCTGGAGAAGGAGACGTACTTCTCACCCTAGAAAGCATTGAAGTCACAGGAGTTCCACGGGTATGGCCAGGTTGCTGCCAATATTCAACAAGGCCCACTATCACTTTGTGTCTGTTCCCTTTCTTTACTATTGATATATTTGACAAGGATCAAGCATTCGATTTCAGCTAGTCCGTTCGTACGTCCGCATACACTTTCTAGAACTGCATTGTTTGTATAATACAAGCCACGGGAAATCATTGAAGGCAGGTTGAACGAAAGACGGCAGGCAGTGTGATAGCCTACCAGTTCTGAAGAACTTTGTCCCCAGCAGGCAACCGCGCTTCCTTTGAAAAGCATGGCTTAGTACTGAAGGCCCTCAAAGCGTTAAAGAACGTAACTCTAAGGGCCCTGGTCTTCTGTACAGGAGTGCTTCAACTCGATAACGGTGGACGAACCACAGAAATAACATGACCACTGCAGCTGACCCTCCAATGCCGCAATGAGCACGCCAAGCAGCGAACCTCTCTCTAAGGCTTCACTAAAGTGGATCGCCAGCATTATTCTTATTTTCTTTTCTTTTTTCCAGATCTTTTCCATCCTGTCTATTCTTCTATTTTCATGCAGAATTCGCTTTTAGTTTGGTTACTCTGTGTGTCTTCTTATTTTCATTTATCGTGGTCTCTGCGGTATCCTATGGTGAAAGGACACGAAGTGGGGACGCAGAAGGCGCCAGCAGAAAGTTACCGGCGGGCACTCGAAGCACCCATGAGTGGCGACGGTCTCCAAGGACTGCCAACAACGTGACCGCGCCAGCATAAGGAGCACGCCTCTTGACGACAAATGGCCGCGTAGGTCACGCCACTTGACAATTCTCTGCGAAGCACTGCTTCCCGTTTCTTCGCTTGTGGATGAAGTGGTTTCACTTCCTTATGTCTTTCTTTCTGTGCGAGTGCATAAATGTTATTCTAAGTCTTGTTTTTGCCTTCGTCTCTCACTCTCTGTCTCACGATAATTGACGATCACTTTCATCGTCATCGTCGTCGTCGTTGTTGTTGTTGATGTTGTTGTTATTAATGCTTTTGTTGTCTGCTGCTGCTGCAGCCGCTACGTTGTTATTGCTATTTTCACTGCTATCGCTATTGCCACAACTGGTTGTCTACTGCGCTCGTCGTTGATGCTGTTGCAGCGTTGTTTACGTTGTTGTCATGGTCGCTGTTCTCTTTTTTTTTTTCGACAAGTGAGGAAAAGTAGGACAGTAAGCCTCTTTAGCTGGCTTCTTGTCGTAGCAGTTGCAATGGTTACCAGTGCATAGGGGGATGCTGTTCATGTTTATTTGTGTTCTTCTTTATGATGCTTTTGTTGGTACTGTTGACATTGAATGCTATGACCCCAATTGCACTAGCCGCTTTTGTATTGCAGTCTATATTGACGCTGGGCGGCGTTGTCGTTAATATAACGAGTTACGCTTTCCTAACATCGACGCCAAACGCAGACATCGAAGCGTGGGTTTGTAGTCGATATTCTCATCCCACGGGATGCATTGACTGCAATGAGTAGAACAAAAGGCAAATGAAAAGGCATAATCTGACAAAATCAAAGTCAAAAACTATTTCACCAGTTCCTGCTCTCTTTATCTGCCTCCTCCTGGTCAGCGAAGTCCTTCCTATAGCCGTGAATCCTGTTTCTTCACTAATGAAATTTATGTCATGTTAAGTCTCGAGATCGAGATCTGACGATCTCGATCGTTAAATATTGTTGAGTTTAGAGCTTGAAGTCATTATATTACCTGCAGGTACCTAGAAGTGAAAAGCACGCTTTCATTTATACGTGTTTTCACTTTATTGAACAGCCAACTCATCCCGAAGTTCGTCGTTCGTCGTTCCCATAAGCAAAATTAGGGTTTCCAGTTCCTCCACTGTGCTTTATTTGTGCTTCAGTCACTCCAAAACATACACTGATCAAGAACACAAAGCGCAGACTAACCTTGCTTTTTGTTTTGCCCAATAAACATCGCAAGGCAAGGAATATTCTCTTGTTTCTCAGAATTTCGGGCCTCGGAGTGTGTGCTTTCTCATTTCCTCTCCTACCTTTACGCTCTAGCCAAGGAAAACAGCAAGATAACATCGCGGTGGACGCGCCGAATAGATGACGTCGGGCCCGACGCTGACAGCATAATCAAGGGACTCTGTCGTGCAGCGCTGCAACAACGCAACTTTCTTCTCTCGAGGGAGGAGAGAAAGGGTGGAGGGGCTGCACTCTGTTCTCGGAGTTCGTCGTTCCTGTATCTAGCTTTCGTTCTCTCTCTCCCCGTCCCCCCATCCCGCCCTGGAGCCGGCTAACGGAAAACAAAGTTTCACTGCGTAGCTTCGCGTAGCGTGCCGTAGAGTGATGTGGCTTAGCGTAGCTTATAGCGTGCGAAGTAGCGGCATCTTCATGCCACGTGCCCGACTGATAAGCACGGCCGCGAGCCCAAGAGGGGGCGAACGCTATAACGAAAGGCTTCCGGGTGAAGGGCAACGCTATAGTGGCGTGAAAGACCGATGGACCGCGCTCGCGAATGAGAACGAGGGAGATTGAGAACGGGGAAGAAGTCTGGTGTGACTGGACGGCCGAAGCGAGCGACGGAGATGGATTGCTCCCATCGCTTCCAGGGAGAAACACGCCATTGTTCGCAGGGAATCTTCCCCGTGAATGGGCTTTCTCCTCGAGCGTTCGATGGCAAAGCTTTGGTCCTTTTTTTTTCTCTCTCTCACTCGACTCCGTGTCGGAACCGATGAAAAGATTTCGAGAAGGGAGAACAATACGGCAATCTATTGATGGAAATGCTTGCGGCGGTTGTAGAGGGATTTAAGGAACGCCAATCCACTTAAACGGATCAGTACCAAGAACATTCGGATTCGTGAAGAGGACTAATGTACAGGTTTGGAGTGTTTGTCATATGAGTGACCGAAGAAAATGAACTTCTGTCGTGCGGATTCTTTACCAGCGTCGCCTCCTGAGCAGTCAACTTTGCGCGCACGTCGGCAGTACAAAGCAAGTCCATGGTATACTTTGCTGCTCTTTAGATAACTGCCCGAAGCAAGTAGGTGCAGGGTACTTTTGTGAGTGCGAGCAGATATTGAGCAACTCGATGAAACGCCTAAAAAGCTTCCGAAATTTCGATCACAG
This sequence comes from Dermacentor albipictus, assembly GCF_038994185.2. NCBI lineage: Eukaryota > Metazoa > Arthropoda > Arachnida > Ixodida > Ixodidae > Dermacentor > Dermacentor albipictus. The sequence goes on from NC_091821.1 coordinate 395,969,849, forward strand.
ATTTGGAGCACTGCGCTCAGCGAATGTGCGTTGAAATTTTGTCTGCGCCGCTTACGCAACCAAGAATTGTCACAAAAGTTTCATAGGCCATTTCACTTGCGATAGCAAAGGAACTTTACTGACTCGTACGCCGCCGCTCGTATTCTGCGACCTAAGAATAGCCTATCATGCACAGAAAATCAAGATTTATGTTCGTATTCGTACGTAAACCACGTCTGTTGATGCTCTATACAGTTCTTCTTACCTTGCTGACCCCGTAATGTGTCTGTTGTGTGAAGTCCATCATATACAATGAACGGCGTGCCCTTTTAAATGCTTTAGTGAAACCAAATTGCAAGCCCTTTACACAACAGATGATAGTACCATAGCCACGTGAGTCAGATGTGGCAGGCCGCTGCGCTTCCTGAGTTCCACAAGCTTCTATAGCTGCCTGTGACAGACCGAACGCTGAACAATTGTCCATGTGTGCTCGCACATACTGCGAGCTTGTCTTCGATCCTTATATTTTGGTACCCTTTCCTCCTTCCCCAATGCACGGTAGCAAGCCGGGCTCAGCCTGGTTAACTTCCTTGCATTCCTCTCTCTCTCTCTCTCTCTCTCTCTCTCTCTCTCTCTCTATATATATATATATATATATATATCTATATATATATATATATATATATATATATATATATATATATATATATATATATATATATATATATATATATATATATATATATATATATATATATATATATCTATCTCTATCTCTATTACGAGTCAGTAAAGTTCCTTTGCTATCGCAAGTGAAATGGCCTATGAAACTTTTGTGACAATTCTTGGTTGCGTAAGCGGCGCAGACAAAATTTCTCTATCTAGATCTATATATAGATCTATCTATAGATAGATCTATCTATCTATCTATCTATCTATCTATCTATCTATCTATCTATCTATCTATCTATCTATCTATCTGTCTGTCTATCTATCTATCAGCTGAGCACGAGGTCGCGAGATCGAATTCCGGCCATGGCGGCCGCATTTCGATGGGGGCGAAATGCGAAAACTCCCGTGTACTTAGATTTAGGTGCACGTTAAAGAACCCCAGGTGGTCGAAATTTCTGGAGTCCTCCCCTACGGCGTGCCTCATAATCAGAAAGTGGCTTTGGCACGTAAAACCCCATAATTTAATTTTTCTATCTATCTATCTATCTATCTATCTATCTATCTATCTATCTATCTATCTATCTATCTATCTATCTATCTATCTATCTATCTATCTATCTATCTATCTATCTATCTATCTATCTATCTATCTATCTATCTATCTATCTATCTATCTATCTATCTATCTATCTATCTCACCCTCTATCTATCTATCCCTCTCATTGTGACCCCAAAGACGGTTTAACTTATCACTTCGGGCTTGAGATTTTGTCAACACACCGTGGTCGGCGAAAGGTTAAAAGCCCCATTTTTGCCTTGCACTACACCACTGCACAAGAGCCAAACGCATTTAAACTCCCGTAATACGTCTGATGAGATCGCGGCACGCCTTGCCTCAGCATGCTGTGCTTGGCCGCGGAGAGCAGCCACAGATAACCACAATATACGAGCAGCTGAGTAAAGCGTTTTCGGTGACAGTGAATCTGATGATGACAAGTTGTATATTCCACTGCGGTACTCCAAACAAACATATATACATTTTTTCGCGAGCTACATATTGCTAAATAGAGCTTCCGAATGTAGTTTACGCCATAAACTAAGCGCCATGCACTGTACAAAACTTAGGAACAATTTATTATGAATATTCATGCCACCCATCATCCTAAAGCATCCATATGCGTGTTAGTAATTATTTTGCCAAGAATGATAGAGGGCATTATCTTACCGGTCCAATAGAGCATCATGGAACCATTACCTCGTGAGTGATGCGTATAAATTTCTGGCATCATCAACTTCTCCAGAAAAAGAAAACTGCCAAATAACAACTTGAGCGCAGTCTAAAAAACACATTCCCTGCCGTTGGCTCAGCAGTTGCGTCGACCCAAGCAATCTGCGCGCGGAAATCCGCATTGATTGAAGAGAAAGACTATGTATGTTTATGTTTAAGTTTGAACACCGCGGACTATCGCAGGTGCGCGCCAGGATAGACGATGAAGTTTCAGAGTGAATCTGAGCCTTTTCGTCCAAATTGTAAGCGCACGTCCGACGTTGATGCTTAAATCGGGTAACCTACCGCCTGCTTTTATTTCCTTTGCCCTGGAGCGCCCCTTTAGCAGGATGTCGTAGCCAATGAGCGCAGTGCAGTAGAACGAAGTAAACAAACTGTAGGGTTTTGAGAATCTTTACAATAAAAATTTGTAGTAAAAGCTATTGTGACACAGTTTATGCTACTCTGGTATAGAGGGAAAAAAAGAGCCATATGAGTATATATCACTTCGTTCTGTGCCTGAGACGCCGTTGCCATTGCCTGCTGAAACAATTTTCATTGCGAAGCACTACTGGTGTAGTTCCGCGAATTTCTTATTACGATCTCTATGGTACGATGGGCAGGACAGTACCCTTTCATGCTGACCTATGAAGTACTACCGGTGGGCGGGCCTCAGCTCTCTGCAATAAACCAATTAATCGCGCTATTTCTAAAGAGCACAGACTTCTTAATGTAATACCGTACGGCTTTTGAAATTTTCTAGTATTTCGGTTAAATTATTTTTGTGCCATTGCGTATATATGTTCACCTAGATATGTGCCCATTCTCGGCCACACCTTCGTAATAGGAATGTGCCACTGTGACACAAGGCGTACAGAAAAAAAATGTAGATGCGGTGCGGTGGCAGGAAGGCAGCATGCAGTTTAGTGTCGAGGAATCGCAGTACGAAAAACAGTTACAGCCTGTAGAGGGGAGTAAGGGTTCTGAGCAGGTTTATTATTATTATTAGTCATGTTAACATACATAAACACCCCAAAGAGAGGAAGATAATTATCTTTACTAAAGGCCTGCCGCATCGTTATGATTCGTGATGCGTCTATGTCGGAGTGAGGTACCAGAGGACAAAATGGGTAGGCAAAATACTGGAAACTAATACTGTACAAAACCTCAAGCAAATACAAATGGCGATACCGAAATATATCGCGGAGAAAACAGCTCAAGGTGAGTCCACAGATTGGGCTTACATGTCAAAGTCCAGCACGTGTCCAAGATGGGACGTATTGTTGAGGCGTCACCGAAGGAGAACACAATGGTTGGCGATGGATCTCGAAGATGGAGCCTTTCGTGGCCGGACGGCTAGAAGGAACCAGATATCAAGTCGGTTGATCGTCCCCTCCCCTACCCCACTTCCCCTCGGGCGTTGGCTTCTGACTGGAGACCACCGACATCTGTCCCAGCGTCCCAGCATGGTACCACCGGGTATCAACAGTTGAAACCATAAACGGTGCCGGAAGACGCCACGTTGGAGGACAAGAGGCCTCGGCGCAGAGGGGAGTCTCGCGTCCTGTGCCGTAGCATGTCGAGAGCCGTTCCCCATTACGTACCGGTCGAACCGTCCCCTCTTTGACGTGGCGTTCGGGCCCACCATGGACGTGGTGGCCTCGTCCCAGCTTCTTCCAGATTGCCCCCGTGTCCTCCTGAGCTTTTCGTTCTGCAGGCGACTACATGAAGTTCTCTCTCTCTCTCTCTCTCTCTCTCTCTCTCTCTCTCTCTCTCTCTCTCTCTCTCTCTCTCTCGTTTTCTGCTCCTTGGGCAACGCGTTGTTCGCTCATTCGCCACGTACACATGTGTGGCGTCTGTTCATTGGTTGTTATTTTTTACGCGTAGCCTTCATTGCCTCATTATTGGAACTATGCGCTAGGTAAGTAGTTAGATAGGTTCTTGTCCCGCCTCGCTTTAAAAAAAGTTATGTTTGACCGGTGTGGGAAGAGAACCACTGCCGTCGAACGCAGCAGCCGGGTGCTCCAAACATTAGGCCACGATGTATTTTTTTTCTTTCATGGTATTTACTTTAGACACACATGACTCCTGCGGGAAACAAAGAGATAAGTGAGCTAGCAAGTCTCTTCTTGTTGCACGGCGACGAAGACACATACGCAGAGCACCATAGAATTCGTCTTCATTCTTGAACCGTGTTGTGCAGGTTGCGGTCAATCTTCACAAGAAACACTAAAATGGCGGTAAAGATAAGCACCTTACCATTAGAGAATGTCAATCCGTGCAAAATTCGGTTTGTTCGAGTAGATATTTCAGTTGGACGATCATTTGAATAAAATGAGCTGCTGATGAAAGTGTTGGTCTGGCATTTCGATTCAGCATGTGTGTTTTCCATAGGCTGTGCATTCTAGTGCGTAGAAACTTGTCAAAGAGTACATCGTCACAACTAGCTGCGCAATATGGCTCGCAGTTGTGATCGCCATTGTGCGCAATATGGCGCGCAATGAGGAATTATATCAAAGTTTTTGCGCAGAGTTTCTTCAAGCACATCCTAAAATAAGATGGTATATCTGCAGCCTATAAAACAATGTTCAGTTGTTTTTACTAACTAACACGCGAGCGGCAATTAAAGGGAGTCACGACAATGTCTCTTGAACGTAGCCACGTGCTGACAGTCAAGGTTTCAGAATGGAATTTTTAAAAAAGAACGTTTTTGTACACGGAGGCAGATGCATTTTATGCACACGAGCTAGTATATCCTATCCTGTGAAGGTATTTTGCGCGGTAAAGTGGTGGCGGGAACAACATAGCTATTGAATCTATGTAAAGGGTTTTTCGTGAACGCAGTACAAATATTCATTTGAAAACCTCACTGATAGAAAACGAACCAAAAATGCACTTAACGCATTAAACCGCAGGACATGGTCACAAATAAAAATTTGATAAACGCACTAGGTTAGGCAAAACATTCCTCAGGTTGACCTGTAAGAAAGCTCAAACTATAGAGTGAGTACTGTGACGAAAAAAAGAACTAGCGAGATACCAATTGTCACACATATAGATGTACTAAGCCCAACCCACCTGCATTAACCGTACTGAGGGGATTATCTCGTCTCATAGCTTCATACCTTAAAGACCGTATGGAAGTCGCAAATACGCAGCGAAAACGTTGAGTGTATGATCTGGCACAGCGGAGTACTTGTAATACTTCGCAAAAGTTTTGTTGCCAAAACGTGTTCCGTGCCACCGCTTTACCGAAAATTGAAAGGTCGTCCAGTACAAAGGATTTAACGTAACGTTCAAGGGCCGGCATTCCCTTTTTCCAATAATGTGCACTCAACTTGTGTTTGTGAACACCAAAGCATTTTGGGGGCAACACAAACCACTCTATTCCAGCGAACGGAGAAGGTGTAGGCCACAACGACCCAAACCACAGACCTAAACGTTTTAAATAATTCATCTGTGCGCCTGAAACAATACTAAATCACTCCACTCTACTAACAGCTTGTTCAATGTTTGGTTTGTCTGTGCAGAAAAACGCAATATTGCCTGTATACGCTAGCACTCTAGCCTTCTGTCATAGCACGCTGTAGTCATGAATGCTACCAGATTGAAGAATGCTCAAGCACAGCGACTGTAAGGGAAACGAAAACACCAACTGACTCCTTTATTTAGCTCCAGTGCACGTGCTCGAGTGCTTGCGACACCGCTTCGTCGCCCACTTTGATGTGTTGCTCGGCACATCACCACATACGAGTGCTCTCTCTCTCTCTCTCTCTCTCTCTCTCTCTCTCTCTCTCTCTCTCTCTCTCTCTCTCTCTCTCTCTCTCTCTCTCTATTATTCACCTCCCCCCCCCCCCCAATGTAGTGTAGAAAACCGTGTGCTCGTCTGACTGACCTCTCCGCCTTTCCTGTCCTTGCTCTCTCTCTCTCTCTCTCTCGACAACTAGCCATACTGACGAAACTGGTTGGAGATACGTGGAGTAATGCTTTTCCTTTTAGAACAGCTCTAGAAGTACGAAACGAGTTGTTCAGTACTTCCTAGAGGCCCTCTTAGGGGTTGAACCTCGTTTACTTAGCCATACATACCATTCTTACGTGCACAGTTGTAAGCACCGCATCGTAATTTTCTCTGCAGTGATTCAGAGTAGCACTTGCACTTTTCTTTCTTCCCACCGAGTATCGAGCCGTCGCGTTTAACAAAGTAACAAAACGGCGGGCAATTTCATTTACACACATTCGCCTACTTGCAAATTTAAACAATCCAGTACTGACGTCCAACTTCAATTTTCTCAACTTTCCTTACTTGATCGCTCGAGCCACAGTTCACTAAACGCCGTTATTGCGCTTCCACATCCGCCAGGTTTTCCACGAGCACAATTACCGCTGAGAAGAGGCAATCGGGGCTGGACGGGTGTGGACAAACGCTCGCTTTCAATTAATCAAGCCGAGGCACGGTTGCTTAGGCGCTTCACTCGACTAAAGCGCGCTCTTAACTTTTGTCCTTCTATGCACGTCTTTCGGGAGAACACGCATAATCAGGTTAGAGCTCGACCTAGTTTTCTGCTGCATGGAACTGAAAGCGGCCCGGCGCGGGCTTCCCTCGGGCGACGAAAGCAGCAGCCGCGATATGGACACTGCGACTTCGGAGAAGCTCGTTAATGAATGTTTGTCCCCTATGCGGGTGATTGCGAAACTGAGACACGCATGCGCTTGCGAAACTCAAAAGGCACATAAACGAGGGAAAACCAAGAAGAGCAGGAAACGCTAGAACTTTCGTGGGAGTTGAGTAAACCAGGACTCGTTCACAAAACGAAATGTGCGTTCTGTTGGGAGCATTTTCTGCGGGAGCGCGTTATTCACACTAGCGTCGCGGAAACAAAAGGTGGCTCGGTTCCTTCGCCGAGATTGCCACCCCTATTGCCCGAGGGAGATCTCGTTTATCAAGGACCCCGCACACTCGAGACCGAGCGACGCCCGAAGCGGTGGCGAAACAGGTATCCCATTCCAGTTTCGCTCTGTCGCTTGTTTTGTTCTCCCTTGTTTGTCACGCTTTTTTTTCTCCTGATTTCTGGCCACATTCCAGATTCTGCTTGCCTTCATTCGCCTTTTCGCTGCCTTCCCAACAATGCTTGAGATGGCACCTCCGCCTATTTCCAGGGTCAGACAGACGCATCCCTAATGGCGTCTCGGTCTCATTGGCTTTGGTTACTGACGTGCGTATGTGTCTCCTGACAGTCTTCGGCACCCTGCAGATGGCGCCCCAATCGCTATAGCAGGTGATCAGGCATAGTCTCTATTGTCGTTTCTGCCGAGACTTCGAACCCAGATGGCCGCCGTGTGGAATGGTGAAACTTCTTTATCCAATAAGGCCAGCAAAGTGCAGCCGAACAAGAAACCTTTCTCCCTCGGGCATCGTTGTGTGGCTTTGGCTCACTTCGTCGTAAGGCACAGAAACGGCCTTTACTAGGCCTAACGAGTATTTTATCGTTGGCAATGAAGGAAGCGCCTCGCGTGAATAACAGAAGTGACTAGAGAAGTCACAGAGGAACCTATGCATATGCCGGAACTAGTAATTTCATGAATCGTTGTTCATGAAATGTTGTTCTCAGGGTTGAATGAATCGTTGATGATAATACGGTGAAACACCGTGCTTTCTCGTTTCATAGCATACAGTCCAAGTGTTCGCTGCTTTCAGAATTTGGAAGCGATTCCAGTAGTACGGGTCGCTTCTACATTTGTACCTTTTCCTTGCTGCGGGCACTCATAGCACGTCCATTCCGCTTAGCTGTGCAAATATTTCCGCGTCTTGAGCATCGGCTCCGTCTTGAGCATTGATCGGGTTCCTCGGCACCGATGCACATTCTTCAGCACCCTTGCACCGATCCGACGACGCTCTTCTTATTTCTCTCTCGAGACCTTTCGGCCGACCATATATGTTTCAACTTCCTTTTTTTTATGTTTTTGCTACGGCATATGCCCTGCTAAAGTGCCTAGGCAGTGCAAAAATTTCAGTTTTTCTATTTCCTTTTTCTGTTCTTTTTTCTTCAGTAGATACTGAGCGCACACCCGGCCGAGTGAATGCAAGAGGTGACGTACTGTGAGGCTTTCAGAAGGGAGCCCGAACTCCTCAAAGCGAACTCCAGAGAGGTTGAAGGAACCTGACACAGAGGAAAAAAAAAGGGAAGACAGAGGAGGGTGTAGGCAAGCATAGGGAAAGACGCACGCGTTATCGGCCACTGCGCGCAGCTGGGGGCGCCATCTGCCGGCCGCTGTCGCGCAGCCATTCTGAACGGGGCCTCGGGTGCGTAATGGGCTCCTCCGAGGCCTTCCTGCCTTCTTTCCATTCGCAGCAGCGGCGCTACAGCAAAGAGACACGCTGCGAGCCGAGCTCCAAAATGTTCCGTTCCGAGCCCACCCCTACCAACCAGACACCCACACAGGAGCAGCCCTCCGAATCACTGGCCAAGTCGCAGCTGCACCCGCTCGCTCACTTCAGCGCAATCGTCCTTTCCCGCCGGGTTCTTTTTTTTTTTCTCAAATGCCACGTAGCGACGTCTCTGTCATTCACTGACGACGACGACGACCCCGCGAGCAGCACAGCGCGCCAGTCCGAAGCGTCTTCGATGCCGAACTCGCGACCCGTTCCCTATCCCCGCTGCCGGTTTTCGTCCCACCCCTTTCCACCGATTCGCTGCTCCATCTGCGTGCTTCGGGGAAAAGGAGGCAGCCCTGTTCCGCGCAGGCGGCGATGTTCCGCTAACAACCGTCGCTGCCGCCGCCCGGTGCGAGGAACGATGTCGTTCCACTGATCGGGATGGCTCGCACAATGGAAACGCTTTGCTCGACCGCTCCGCCTGCACGGTGCTCGCGTTGCAAGGCGCCAGCAGCGCTCGATCCGGTCCTGTGCAAGAGCAAGATGGCGGAAGGTGCTTTTTGTTTTTTGTTTCTTCTTTTTTTTTCGAGTTGGGAGGACATTTTTAACAGCACGTGCCGTTTGCTCGCAAAGGATGTCTTCGATTCTGATGCGCATGCCCCCCCCCCCAAAAAAAAAAGAGAGATACAGAGGAAAAGAAAAGCTGCAGATTCACCTCAAGGTCGAAACACTGAGAGCGATTGCAAGGCATTAGACTATTACACAAAGCAAGGTTTGTGGTCCTGCAGTTAATTGAAGAATTGCAGTAGATCGCTTATGTTATATTATCATTCTGTCAACTATCTTCCAAATATTTGTACAATGCGAAGTGTGCAATCAACAAACTAAATGAATTGACAAACACATCGAAGAACTGGCAACAGGAAACATGTCGCCTGAGCTTTAGGCATCTCAAGAAAGAGTTGAAAGTCACGTAGATCCGAATTGTTCCATAAGACCAAAAATTTCGGCCAGCTGAAAGATCGCTTTATGTACGGCAAAAAAAAAAATGTTTTTCACGTGCAGGAAAGATCGTTTTCCTCCTACTCTATTCATCCCTTATTATTTCTCCCGACAAGTAAGCGATCCAGGCAATAGCGGGAGCCTGGCTTCGAGTGAGACATGGAAGAAAGAGAAAATGGATGTTAAAAACAATTGCAATACAATATGGGTGCTGATGTGCAACTTGTTTAAGGAATCGCAAGAATTTCAGCCATGTAAAAAATGCCAGGACTCCAAGGTTAACTTTTTCGGACCATTGTCAAAAAATGGCCGCGGTTCATTTTCGTTCCTCTTCCTCCACCATCTTCTTCCTATTCTTCTTTACTACTACTACTACTTATACTACTACTACTACTATTACTACTGCTACTACTACTGCTACTACTACTACTATTTACAACAACGATTGGAAGACGACGAAGTGTCTTCTTGGCAGAACGCTTGTTTCTGTGCTCTGTGAATTTTTGGGTGAAATCTTCGCTATTCGAGGTGCCTCGCCTCCCCGTCTTGCGGCCATGGACGCGGAGCATGCCAGAGACCCGCCTGGCCAGAAGTCATCACGGCCGTCAACCGCAAGGAAGCGAGTTGGCTCCCCCAGTGACACCGAAGACACCGAGCTGTATTCTATGTCGGAAGACGACTCATCCGACGACGGCTTCATACCCGTCCGGAGTAAGAGGGCGAGGAGAAAAATCGCCAACACAGCGCCGTCAACTCCTGCGAGCACAACGACTGTGAAGACAAGGCCTGCGCGCTGGCCACACGTCATCATCTTTATGCCGACAGAACCGTCAAGCAACCTACGATTGCTGAATAGGCAAGCCCTAACCATTTTTTTGGAATGTGCGGTGCCGGATCAAATTAAAGACATAAGAATAAATCCACGCAAGAATATACTCGCCATAGACGTGTACAACGCGAGTGCGCTTGGAAAACTCCAAGAAATCACAGAGCTAGACGGAATCAAAATGCGCCCCTTTATCCCGATCGACGACACATCCATAGCCGGTGTGATTTACGACATTGACATTGCCATTCCCAATGATGACTTACCTAGCCTCATCAAGCCGGCATACGAAGGCACGATCATTACGCAAGTGCGCCGTCTTGGGAATACGCGCTGCGTAAAAGTAATATTCAAGGGGGATTGTATCCCATCCCACGTTAAAGTCGGACATTTCCGTCATCCGGTTCGACCATTCATCCAGAAGCCGCTTCAATGCCATCAGTGTTTCAGGCTAGGACACGTCAAAGGCGTGTGTCCCAACTCGCTACTGTGTCCCCGTTGCGCTGAACCTCATGCAGAACAGACCTGCGGTGCCACGGTCCTGAAGTGCGTCAACTGTAGCGGCCCTCACGCGGCCTCCTCGAAGGACTGTCCCCGCATCAAGAGGGAGCGCGCGGTTCTTAAGCAAATGGCAAGAGACAATTCTGCCCACAGGGAGGCAGCCGAAGTAGTCCGGCGTCGGCGACGACGTAGGCGCCATCGTACGTCTTCGAAGAAGGCGCATGCGCGAAGTGACAGTACCCACTCCACTGCGGTGCCAGTTAGTCACGCCGCGACAAGGCCCACCACTTCCACGAAGGAAGCAGAAAAGACTCTATCTTCAGAGGAATGGCCTACGCTACCAAGCCGCTCCCTTGCGAAGGAACCTCAGAAGATCGGGGTCCCACCTGATCCTTCTCCGGCCATGGACGATTCACCTAAAACAGACCGCCAAGTCATCTCGGTGCTACGTTCTCTCATGGAGGCCATTCGAGCAATTTTAGTGGACATCGGGACACCCTGTGCTCAAAACGCACTTAAAGTGCTGGACGCCTTAGGCCCAGTGCTTGCATCCCTCAACTAGAAAGATGGCTACCCATACCCCATCCTTCCGGAAAGAAGTCAAGGCTGCGTCCATCATCCAATGGAACGCCAGAGGGCTAAAATCACGAATTTCAGATTTTCGGCAGTTTGTGTACACCAATCTGTTTCCCCTCATCGTCATTTGTGAGCCCAACTTGTCGAAATCAATAAGACTGTCAGGATACGAATTTATCATGTCATCAACAAATGGTGCATGCAGCAAAATCGTCATTTTTGTTCGTCGTGAACTCACCTATGTTTTGCAACCAATTGCTCCCCACGACGACAATCAATATATATGCATCACAGTTAAAAGGAACAAACTCTTGTTTACTCTCATAGGCGTGTATATATCGCCTTCCTGCAATTTCGATACCAAAAGATTTGCGGATATCTTGAGTGTTTGTCCCGCCCCATGGGTCATCATAGGAGATTTCAATGCACACCATCCAGCATGGGGAAGTACACGGACAAATGCAAGAGGACGAAGATTAGCAAGCATCGCCCACAACTATGGCCTTACTCTCCTGAACGATGGTAGCCCCACCTTTCTTCGCGGCGTGACATACGGCAGCTGCCTCGACCTTGCTTTCGTCTCCAACTCTCTCGCCAGATGTGTGAAGTGGTTTCCAGACATTGAGACACATGGGAGTGACCACATTCCCACCTATCTGAACATCAAAGGCTTGTCGTCTAGATCAGGCTTACGGAATACCATTCGGACGATTCAACGGGCCAACTTCAAATCTGAGATGGAAGATGCCTGCCGCGAGGGCCTACCATCAGGGTTAGAGCAAACGATTAAAATGACGATGCAAAACGCCACTCGCGTGATGACGACCTCTTCCACGCGGAATGACTTCGACATAGAATTAGAGCGCCTTCGAGCGCTTCGTCGCCGGGCGGAACGTCGATATCGGCGTACAAAATCAATTCATGACCTTAGGGCAGCCAGGAGGATGCAAAAGAAGATTCAGCGTCGTTATGGATAGATTAGCGTCGGAACGTTGGGCAACGTTTTGCCAGAAACTCGACCCCCGCAAGCCACTGTCTCACATATGGAAAACGGTGCAAGGTCTGCGTTGCCTTCCGGAACGGCGTTTCCCATTCAAGGCGCTAGCGCTTTTCCAAGGGCGGCAAGACATCGATGTCGCAGAAGACTTTTGTGCGCGGATCGCAGACCAAGCTACTCGTCCAGATCCTCCAGCCCGAGCTGACGTCCCCAATTCACGTGATGGCCGCATGGACCTTCCTTTTACAATGGAGGAGCTCGAAGCGGCTCTAGCTCTCTGCAGGCGCTCATCATCTCCGGGTCCGGATGGTATATCATACCGGGCCTTGTGCTATCTCGGAGAGTCCGCACGGATAGAGTTGTTGAGCCTTTACAACTCCTCATGGCAGGAGGGAAATGTTCCTGACGAATGGAAAGTAAGCCGCCTGGTGCCACTCTTAAAGCAGGGCAAATCCCCATTAGAGCTCACCTCTTACCGCCCAATAGCGCTGGCCAGCTGTGTAGGAAAGATAATGGAACGGATGATCCTTGGCCGCCTGGAATGGTACCTTGAATACTACAAGATTTATCCGATTTCCATGGCTGGTTTCCGACGTGACCGCTCTTCTATCGACAATGTAGTTGATCTCGTTTCCTATGTCCAGCACGAAAAGTCCCGTAAGCGTTTATCTGCAGCTTTATTCCTAGATGTGAAAGGGGCATACGATAACGTATTACATGAGGCCATTCTCGACGCCCTTGCGACGGTTGGCCTAGGTGGTCGAGTTTTTTTGTGGATTGCAAGCTACCTATCTGCAAGATCATTCTTTGTGTTAACTGACGATGGCCCAACTACGCGACGCTATACCAGCAGGGGCGTTCCTCAAGGCGGTGCTCTCAGCCCGACGCTATTCAACCTCGCTCTTGTTGGACTTGCTGAGTACTTGCCAACTACCATCAAAATTTCAATATACGCTGACGACATCTGTGTCTGGACTTCGGCAGTCACACGTCCTCAGATACGTGCGCGACTTCAAAGAGCGGCCACTTTGACAGCGAACTACTTGTGTAAACAGGGACTCAGCATATCACCAGAAAAATGCGCACTAGTAGCATTTACTCGCAAACCGATGACGCCTTATATCATCTCAATCAATGGGCGGACTATTTCCTATGTCCGAACCCACAGATTCCTTGGCGTAATAATTGACCGAGACCTCTGTTGGAGCCCGCACGTGGCCTACATGAAACGGCGCCTGACAGCAACTTCCCAGTTGTTTCAATACTTGGCAGGAAAGACGTGGGGGATGTCAGTAGACGCAATGCTTAAACTCTACAGAGCTCTCTTTCTCGGTTTTCTAAGATATAGTCTACCTGTATTGACCAACACCTGCAAGACAAATATTCGTGTTCTGCGGGCAGCACAAGCTCAAGCACTCAGAGTCTGCCTTGGTTTGCCCAGATGCACCTCAACAGAGGCAACTATTGCGATTGCTCGGGACCATCCAATGCGAACTCACATTACGGCGGAAGCCCTGAGAACGCACATCAGACATTTTGCACGTGCCACCTATCACCACCTTGCAGCACTACCTTCGGACAGGCACCAATCATCATTCGCTAAAACTATCATCAAATACAACGACAAACTGCCATCGGGCTTCACCGCTGCATCTAAACCATCGATACCCCCTTGGTGTCTTATCAGCCCTACAGTCCATCTCAGTGTACCAGGAATCGGAAAAAAGTCTGAACTGTCGTCGCCTGTGCTCAAACAACTGTCTCTGCTTCTTCTGCACGAGAGGTACGCGGACAGGGAACACATTTATACCGATGGTTCCACAAACATCCAGTGTTCGTCCGGTGCTGTGGTTGTCCCAGCAAAAGCTATTACCATCAGCTTTAGGACTGACCATCCAACAACATCGACATCTGCTGAACTAGCTGCTCTTCGCGCTGCACTTCGTGTCGTCAATCGGGAGCCACCTCGGCAATGGTCAATCTTCAGCGATTCAAAGGCAGCCCTACAATCTGTACTATCAGCTCTGCATCGCGGGCCATTCGAACAGCTCGTATTCGATATTAGATGCCTACTCCATACATCACAGGAGAAAGGACACCATGTGACGTTGCAGTGGCTGCCAAGTCACTGCGGCGTCACTGGAAATGAAGACGCCGATAATGCCGCTCGGGCAGCTCTTGAGGACGCACAAGAAGAGGCCATACCGCTTTCACGATCCGACGCAGCTAGCAGACTTCGAGTGCTTGCACATGAGATCACGCTATCTCTATGGTGCACACCAAACAGCCAGACCACCCAGAGCAACCGTCAATACCACCTGCCCTCTTTGATGCATCTCTATATGCCAACTGGACTGCGTCGAAGAGAGGCGACCCTGCTTTATCGCTTATGGCTGGGGGTGGCTTTCACCAAATCTTACTCCTTCCGCATTGGAATGGCCGACAACGATCTCTGTAATGCCTGCCTTTGCGAGGAGACGCTGGAACATGTTCTGTGCGACTGTCCTGACTATAACGTTCAGCGACAGTCCCTGGCATCTGTTCTAGCGCGCCTTGACAGTAGACCATTGTCGCTCGACATGATTTTCACATGCCGCCGACAGAAGATATCGCAGGTGAAGGCGACAAAGGCACTACTTCGGTTTTTGAAAGAGACGGGATTGGACAAGCGGCTGTGAGAGTGACGTCGCGTACCATGCCAGAATGATGGACTCCAACGGACCATGTGTGTGTGCTGTGATATGTGCTCTCTCTCCCTCTCCCCCTTCCCCATCTTTAATCTCCCCCATCCCTCTCCCATGTGTAGGGTAGCAAACCGGTTAAGCCATACTGGTTAACCTCCCTACCTTTCCTTCTCCACTTTTTCCTTCCTTCCTTCCTACAACAACGATTGCAGCTATTTTTCTAAGCGATAAATATCTTCTATACTTAGAGCATCAACGGGTCCGTGAGAAGACCAGACGTTGCAAGATGCACCGGTCACCAAAGGTCCTAACTATCAGCTTTCACGTTTGGTATTCACAGAAAAATAGTCGAGTTGCTTGCAGGACTTTTAAGTAAAGTTATTCCATCCATCCATCCATCCATGTGCTTCGCGGTTTATTAAGGCGAAAGCCTTTCTAGCCTCGTGGTGAAGTTTTTATCAGCAGACCTGACCGCCAGAGTGTCCGCCGAAGCGTCATTATGCCATATTAAGACACACTGAAGACAGATTAAAGAATGAAAAATGATTGATAGTGACAGTTAGTGAATGATAACCTTATAATAGAGATTGGTAGAGGTTAATAATGACTAGTAATGACTAATAATGACTAATAATGACATGTAATGACTACTAAAGACTATGAAATAACCAATATGTCTAACAATGGCTTGTAATGACCACAATTGATTAGAAATGACTAGAAATGTCCAGCAATGAGTAGTAATCACTTAAATGACTACCAATGACTTGTAATGAATACTAATGACTGCGAAATGATCAATATGTCTAACGACGGCTTGTAATGGCCACAATTGATTACAAATGACTAAAATGGCTACTATTGAGCAGTAATGACTAATAATGACTGAAGTGACTTGTAATGACTAGTAATGACTATCAAACGGCCAATATGTCTAATGACAACTTGTAAAGACTACAGTTTATTATAAATAATTATAATACTTAGTAATGAGCAGTAATGACTAATAATGACTGAAATAACTTGTAATTACTGTGATGACTACTAATGACTACGAAATGACGAATGTGTCTAACGATCAATTGTAACGACTACACTTCATTAGAAATGACTACAAATGCTCAGTAATGACCAGTAATCAGTAACAATGACTGAAATAACTTGTGAGGACTACTAATGGCTATGATATGACTAACATGTCTATCGACGGCTTGTAATGACCACAATTGATTACAAATGACTAAATATGCTTAGTACTCTGCTGTAATGACTAAAAGAAAGAAGAGAAAGAGAATAGGCAAAGAGAAAGCGGCGAATGATAAGAGGAGAAAGAGTAGGCTTTCGCCGTTCACCTCTTAAGAGAGATCTTAAGAAACGCTGTAATTTTCATGTAACTACAAGTATAGCAGTGGACTCCCTTCGCCATTCTACTTAGGAAGAAATAAGCGTCGAATAAGCAAACGTTCACTATAGAACGACTTAGTAACGTTACTTCACGTCCGCCAGGCGCAGATGTATAGTAGCCGCTGCATGACGTTGTGTGGGGGGGGAGGGGGGAGGGGGAGGGGGGCGAAGGAGGGAGAGAAGCGATAGCACGCCGACACTATGTTTATGTGAAATCAGGTGCATTCGACTTCCTTAATGCGACGGCACGGGCATGGGAGCCAATTTAGCGGAGCTCGTTGAATCACCGGAGGTCGTCCCTCTCACGGCCTTGAGCTTGTTATGGGCTCATCATTTTCTTTCCTTAGGTAACACGCTCAAAAAAAGAAAGAAAGTAGGTGAACCTTTCCAGCGCCTACTTTTCGTAGCCACGAAAGACCGCGCGGCCACTCAAGTAACGAACTTTTCATTTTGTTTACTCAGCTTCGGCGGGTCTGCATCACATTTCTCGCCGCCCATAAAGAACGAGCCTGACAACGCTCCGACGAGGCTACACTAGACAACCGCGTGGCGCGGCGCAAGCGCGTCTGTTCGCGAACGAGAAATTATGCAGAAGAGCGCCGCTAATGCTACAAGTATAGATTATTCCGCGAGAAGAACGAGACTTCCGGCTTTCGAAATTGAAAGCGCGCGGCCCGAGAAACGCCTCGAAGAGTGGAGGACGAGGAGGCTTTCACGCGGGGCCTGATCAAATTAGAAGCCGATATACAGAATATATAGGGTGCATAATGGACGGACTAAGCAAGGAGAGCGTGTGCCCGAGCAAGGGGGGGGGGGGGGGGGGGTCTTATTGCATTACGCGCTCTACTTATCCCGGCTGGAGGTTCGCGTGCAGCTATATACAAGGGCGAGCTTTAAGCGACGACGGCTCCTCTGCTCGTCCGAGTCGGCGTCTGGACGATGAGGAGAAGGAATTGAGCCGAGAATAGATCTAAAAAATAGGAATTGGGGTCAGCAGGAGGGAGGTAAAACAACCGTCTTTACGAGAATGTACGAGGTAAGTTTCTTTAGCCTGACGTCTCGGTCAAGAACATACAATTAATTATCAAGCTGTGCAAAGCTCTCTAAGCGCAAATCAAGCCTTTGATGTTGCCGCAGCTTTTGTTGCTTTAATTCGCTTATTCCCGTCGTCGTCGTCGTCATCGTCGTCGTCGTCATCGTTGTTGTTGTTGTTGTCATATTTATCTTTCAAGTGCACTTTTGTTCACTATAATGATGATGCTTTGAAAAGAACTTCTATCTGGGGTAATTGGTACGTGGTTGTAGGTATTGTGGTAGGTTCGAATAAGTGCACATCTTGTACCTGTACGAAAGAAGCGAACTGGAAAGCGTGTGTCGTTTTTTTTTTCGCGTGCAAGAATGTGCGCCTGTGAAAACCTGCAGTTATGGTGATAACTAGGCGCAGAAAATCAGCTTTGTGACTCAGAAGAATGCCCCTCAAAAGCTGTGCTGCCGAAAACAGGAGAACACGAAGAAAACAGGAGAACGCACACACAGGACAAGCACAGCCATGTGTCTTCGTGTACTTCTGTGTTCATCACACTCACGCTGGGTCCTCACTCATGAATTGACTGAAGGTATTACTCTTCAAAAGCCGCCACAGTAAGGGAACCACTTCTACAGCGAAATGAAGTTAGAAATTGGAAGAAGATTAAACATATTTATTTATTTATTTATTTATTTATTTATTTATTTATTTATTTATTTATTTATTTATTTATTTATTTATTTATTTATTTATCCTCATACACTCTTGGATGCCACAGAGAGGACTGGTTATGCAAGTACGCAATAGGGATATTTGTACACTTTCTAAGCACTTATCCAATAGAAGAGATCACTGTTTTATAGGAAGCACGGACAACGACATAATTTACTTCTGTAGGTTGTACATTTTGTGGGTGCGATAAGTGTATGCCGTATGTTCTGTGCACGTCATTTCATTTATCAACTCATTCACCTTGAGTAACATGCTAGGCGTATCGTCATAGCCATACATCTCTCTCTCTCTCTCTCTCTCTCTCTCTCTCAGTCTCTCTTGCGCAATATTTCAACCTGAGAACACTGCTCAAGCTGAACGAAGTGTGGATAAAAGAGAAAGCAAAATAAAGAAAGCAACAACAGTAGATGCACAGCTGAAAACCGCGCGCGCAATGCTCTGCTTGGACGACCGCGCTCATACCCTGGATATGTCAGGCAGAGGCAGCGCTGTCATTCTACTCCGCTATTGTGTGCGTATTTCGTGCTTCTTTTCTCTCTCTCTCTCTCTCTTTCTCTCTCTTTACAGATTTACGAGGAACGCGTAGAAAAGTTACCCAACTTTCTGTGCTCCCAAAGGGCGCACACGGAAACCTCTGCGCGTCTCGCGGTTCGCAGCAGCCGAGCCAAGCCAAGCCGAGGCGCCGCACAGGCCCCAGAGCGAGAAAAAATATGACGCCACCACCACGCCGCTGAAGAGTGGGGGCACAACTTTTTTGAGACTTCCGATAAGGCGCGCCGAGTGGCGGGAATTCGCGAGAACAGTATGCGCTCGCGACCGACGGCGGCTCGCAGAGATACGAGCAACTGCTGTTGCAGCATCCTCTCCTTTCTAGACTTTCTTTCTTTCTTTCTTTCTTTTTTTCTTTCTTCCTTTCTTTCTTTCTTTCTTTCTTCCTTTCCTTCTTTCTTTCTTTCTTTCTTTCTTTCTTTCTTTCTTTCTTTCCATACTTCTTTCCATCAGCATTGCTCAAGCGCTTACCCCGCTGGAAGGGCACTGAACAGCAATATCCCGGCAAAAGAAAATGCCAGGAACTAACCACGCTCGTTGAGAAATAAAAAGGTTGCTCGTAGCACCACGAATGTTTTCTTGACGTAACTGTTTTATTTCTTTGCAGCTAGGTAGGAGCAGTGCTCCAAGGGGCAGGAATGCCCTATTATAAACATAATACACGTCCGAAGCTGCAGCCAGCGTATAGCAATGACAAAAAGTACAGACGCTCTTTGTACCTCTCATGGGCGACAAACGCATTACTTTTTTTCTATTTCACTTATTTATTTGCACTCTCGACGCAGCCTGCCATGAAAGATAGCTGCGACGTACGAAGAAAGATCGGGCACATATTTACAGACGCAGATGAAAGCGGCACTTTTTTTTTTTTGCAATGGTCAGTCAAATGTGGAGCGAATAAAAGGATAGTGCGTTCCCGACGGGTTCACCTGGCAATGGCATAGGCGCCCTTAAAATCTTCCATTTCTGTGAATGATTGCTCCATGTAACTTCTACATGCAGTGACTGCACAAATGGCAGAAGAGAAGGATGCGAGAAATCAAGTTAATTAGTCCGTGCCTTCCATTAATTCCTCGAATGTCTTAATGCAACAGTAATGCGTCCGCGTCTGTCTGTCTGTCTGTCTGTCTGTCTGTCCGTCCGTCCGTCCGTCCGTACGTCCGCCCGTCCGTCCGTCCGTCCGTCCGTCCGTCCGTCCGTCCGTCCGTCCGTCCGTCCGTCCGTCTGTCTGTCTGTCCGTCTGTCCGTCTGTCTGTCTGTCTGTCTGTCTGTCTGTCTGTCTGTCTGTCTGTCTGTCTGTCTGTCCGTCTGTCTGTCTGTCTGTCTGTCTGTCTGTCTGTCTGTCTGTCCGTCCGTCCGTCCGTCCGTCCGTCCGTCCGTCCGTCCGTCCGTCCGTCTGTCTGTCTGTCTGTCTGTCCATCCGTCCGTCCGTCTGTCTGTCTGTCTGTCTGTCTGTCTGTCTGTCTGTCTGTCTGTCTGTCTGTCTGTCTGTCTGTCTGTCTGTCTGTCTGTCCGTCCGTCCGTCCGTCCGTCTGTCTGTCTGTCTGTCTGTCTGTCTGTCTGTCTGTCTGTCTGTCTGTCTGTCTGTCTGTCTGTCTGTCTGTCTGTCTGTCCGTCTGTCCGTCTGTCCGTCTGTCCGTCTGTCCGTCTGTCTGTCCGTCTGTCCGTCTGTCCGTCTGTCCGTCTGTCCGTCTGTCCGTCTGTCCGTCTGTCCGTCTGTCCGTCCGTCTGTCCGTCTGTCCGTCTGTCCGTCTGTCTGTCTGTCTGTCTGTCTGTCTGTCTGTCTGTCTGTCTGTCTGTCTGTCTGTCTGTCTGTCCGTCCGTCCGTCCGTCCGTCCGTCCGTCCGTCCGTCCGTCCGTCCGTCCGTCTGTCCGTCTGTCTGTCTGTCTGTCTGTCTGTCTGTCTGTCTGTCTGTCTGTCTGTCTGTCTGTCTGTCTGTCTGTCTGTCTGTCTGTCTGTCTGTCTGTCTGTCCGTCCGTCCGTCCGTGCGTCCGTCATTCTATTATTTTATTACCTGGAGGACAGCACTTTGCCGATGTAGTTCATTATTTGATTTTTTTATTCATCTCGCTTCCTCGGGCGCGCTAATTCTATCGACTTTTAACTCACCGCTCTATCTTTGTTCTAATTATTCATGATAATAACGCGTACGCTCGCCTACCAGTTTCATAACTCTTGTAACTTTTATAACTTTTCTTATCACCTCCTCCTCGTGATGAGCAGTTCGTGTGTGCCTAAAGGAAAAGGGAGGTCAGTGATTATTATGAGTTTGTAGTTAAGGTGTCCACACTACATGTTCTTCCAGGGAGAACGAGTGGAACTGAGCCATTTAACTTTAGTTAAATAGCGAAAAATTCATAAATCGTGGCAGACAAGCAACTCATAAAAAAAGAAAGTGTTATCTTGAAAACGAGAGCTGAACATGAATATTCTTTTTCATCTTCGCGATAATTAAAATAAACGAAACACAATATATAACAAAAGAAGGCTCACCAATGAAGAGCAACCGGCCAGCGCCACTCTGTTGCTTTTATTGACTTGTGCTTTTTTGCTTCGTTATCCTTCTCGTAAGCGCGAAAAAATGAATTCGGGAATAATAAGCTTCACCTTGCGACATCACACTCCAACTGCGTTATTTTTTCTTGTTTACAGTGACTGTCAGCTACACTACGTGTTCTTTCGTTTTTTCAAGTTGGCTTCCTCGCGAGTATATACTACTTGTGGCAAAGCACTCTTCAAAGGAGAAAGTAGAATTATTGGCGGTTGTGGTACCAAGGTCCTTCTTTAAAAATTGCCGTGGTTGAACGCGATTAAACCAAGTTTGTAGAGCGATAGTACGGTTTGGCTCGCATTGGGAAAGACAATGACGCTGATCCGTGCCGTCAGCATCTACCGCATCTACAATTGCACTGCAAGACAACACACAAACGCTCTTCGGCGCGCTAGAAGCAGAGAGCGAATTGACCTTCATGCTGCGTCTCGGAGGGGCGGGGGGGGGGGGGGGGGGGGGGGCTTCAACGCGAACTAAGCGTCGTCAAAAGCACAGCGCATACGAAGCAACCAGCACTCCGCGCACTTCGTACGCATCGCATATCACTTTGAAGATTAGGCCTGGGCTACCTGGCACTTTCTCCACATCGCAAACCGCTTTCAAATGTGGGCGCCCACGCGGCGTACGCAGCAGCCGCCGGCAGCGGCAGGCTAAGTCCCAGTTTAACCTTGGCTGAGCTTGAAGGTCATATTTCCAGAACCAGGAGTTTTCTGGTTTTGTAGCTGGAGCAGTAGAGGCATCGCTCTAAAGCGTTGATAGTCACTTTAGTATACGCTAAAGAGCATGAAGGCGAAATCCGATGCGCTCTGGACATTCATAAAATTACTTAACTGAAGAAGTAACTTAGCGCAGTAAAAACCACAAGCACAAGAAAGGGGAACAAAGCCAAGCGCTACTCGCAACTGCTTAATGGAAGGAAAGAATTGTACATGTATATCCTATACCGAGCGGTAAGTCCGGGCACATGTAGTACGTACATCAAAGGCGGTTTGCGCAACAAGTCAAATTCATTTATCACTCGGTATGCGCATGCGTGACGACAGGAAATATATGTTCAGTTTTTTTCCTTCCGTCAAAACGTTGCGAGTAGGGCTTGTCTTCGTCCACCTTTCGTGTGTCTGTGTTTTTTATTGGCTAAGTTACTTGCACAGTTATGAAAAACCATCTAGCCCAGCAATCAATTCATCTAGAATTAAATTACTTGACATTCTCATTCGAATGCGCTGTTACTTCCTATTGTCTTTCTCCCACCAAAGGTCATGTGTTCAAGTGCCTTAATAAACTGGGACTTAAAAAACTTCGCCCTAAGTAACCCCAACGGTCGTAGGTTCGATTCCCACCAAAGCTCGTGGGTTTGACTCGATTTTTTGGTGCCATTGAAATTTAGTGCATGCGTTCCCTGATTAACTATGCCTTAATTAAGTGTGGCTTAATTAATTTCGCCCTTATCAACAACAAAGGTCTTGAGTTCAACTTCCACTAAAGGTCGAGGGTTCCACTCTCACGAAATGTCATGTGTTCGATGGTTTTAATTACCTTTATCGTAAATAACTGTACCTAAACTAACTGTGCGTTAATTAAGACCAAAGATTGCGGGTTTGACTCCCACTAAAGGTCGTCGGTTCGACTTCGAGCTATCGCCGTGGGTTTCGGTGCCACTTTTTGGTGCCACACAATTTTGGCGCCATAACGCCGGACATAAATTTTTTTTACCCATGAGCCATCTAAGGCATTCGTCTTAATGTTGGCTTTGTCTCAATGCTCTAACTTTACAGTATCCCGGCCCGACTTGGCGATGTAAGAGCGGAGAGAGTGAGGATGAGTACCGCAGACCTGCCCAAGTTCGAGGACCGTCCGAGGAAATAAGTGAAGTACGTGGTCGATTAAGGTCCCTTCTGACAGAAGCAGATGTACTTGTAGCAAGTTAGTCTGGAATGGTAGGAAATTTAGTAATCGTACAAACAAAAACGTGACCCAATACATAGAGCGACCACACAACGCCCTGTGTTTTCGTTGCGGGGCCTCTCCAGAGCCAGTGGTGTGAAAGAAAATACTGGGTCAATACATATTCTTCTCCTGAATAGTTCTGGTGCCATTTACATTTCGCAATCTTTCTCTGTCCATTGTGCATAAGAACATCGTTGTAACATTTTTTCTGTGCTTTCTCTTTTACACAAGTCAATAATTAAGGTGCCTCTCTCAGAAATCGAAGCCAACAGATTTCCATTATGTTTTACTTGAACGAGAGTCGCGGTTTAAAAACCCCAATCGCGCTTCCCCTCGGAAAACGTTTCTTGGGTATGCCACCGACGACAAATTTAGATTAGATTATCTTTCGCGCGCATCGCAACTAATCCTTCTTAATTCTCACCACAGTGACTTCAGCTCAACAACGAAAAACAAGAAAAACAAGAAAAACAAAGCTTTGACAGCCGACGAACTGACAGCGCTGTATCAAGAAGAATCACGATATACGGAAGCACGTTGATCTTTGCGAAGGCGCACATTTTCGTTGTAAACAATGTTTTACTGACAATCGTGCTATTTTAAGCTCCGCACGCGGCATATTTCAGCTTACTTATATTTATTTACTCCTCGACAAAAGACTGCCCTTGCTGTCAAACAGATTCTTTCACAAGTAGCGATGCACTCACACAAAAGTAAGCCAATTCGCTAATTTGCTTGTCATGCTTCTTTCTCTGCTACGAAGCCATAATGATAAAAGGTCATGCGAGAGGCTCTCAGGGCTTTTCAGGGGCGAAAGTGGCGCCAAGTCACTTTCCAAAAGTGCGCATTGCTGACCTTTCGGCGAACAATGTCTAGGTGAGAAGCGAGAAAACGCAAACCAATATAATAAAGACATACAGGATAAGGAACGGCAACACTTATTTTTTAGCAGCAAATTGCCGCAACAACGTATAACGGCGCGTCAAAGCCAGGCTCGTGCTATGGAGAAGGAGAGAAGGATATTTGTTATCCGGCTTATAAAGAAAGCTAACGCAGCAGCCGTGCCTCCACCACTGTGTTTCTGGAAAGGCTGAGCGCACGCTTTTATCCACAGCAGCAGCAGCAGCAGCAGCAGCAGCAGCAGCACGTGTGTGCCGCGTTCAAAAGGAACAAGGGTGAGGGTCACCTCAATGTCGCGCAGAGATGGGTGCGGCCAGCTTGCACCCCGCTTCAACGATGGGCGAACAGGAACTGCTCATCGTCAACAATAGAGGTGCCCGACAAAAAAAAAATGAAGAAAAAGGAGAAAAAAAGAGAACGAACGTGAGAGCTGGGAAACTAAAGAAAAAAAAAGGACAAGACGTGGAAAAACTGCCAGGCTCAAAGTGTTCTTAATGCGCGTGCGCGCAGGCTGTCGCCTTCCTTCCTTCGAGTCCCTCTAGCCAGCGCCACGCCTGCAGCCTCCGAAAGCGGTGCCGTCATGCTAGGCTCCCACGCGACCTCTTTACGAGAGTTGAGCCATAATAATATTCCGGTGGCGAGTGATGGATTGCCTCATTTATGCTAAGGCCCGGGGCCGCGCCTTGGGTTTCATAACGTTACTTTTGTTCACCGTCGCCTACGGCGATCTATGTTCGCAGGCGAAACGTCGGGGCCAGTGCGCGCGGAGGCCCATCCGCGACCTAAATGTAAATGTGCGCTTCTCGGCTCACTGCGATTCGTATAGAGAAGGGCGCGCAGCACGCAATTACGAAGGAGCAAAAGCACGAACGGCGATATTCTCGACGATGAAGAAAGCCGATGCTGGTGTACGTGCTACCGTGTAGCTTCTGTCGCGTCGGGTGTCACAGCCGCGCGATTCGGCGGGAGGGCTGGGAGGAGAGAGAAAGAGAGGAGGGGGGGGGGGTGATCGTTTAATAAGAGTCCTCCACATCTCCCCGCGTCGTCCGACGTCGGTCCTCCATTGATCTCTTTTCCGGAGTGGCGTGTTTCGCACAGCGGAGCAGGCGATCGTTGGCAAACCCACGTGCCTCTTGGAGCAATCTGAATCAATGGAAATCGTTTCGATGGATACCGCATTCCCTGTTCTTGTCGCGCCAGGCATACTTCTTTTCTTTGGCCGCGTTTGCACGAATGCCACAACAGAGTCATTTCCTATAGTGCATAGTGGCAATACTATGCGACGGCGTTTACTCGCGACGCACCCTACGTTTGTGCTTTTCACCGCCGTGAGTGTAGGAGAGAGAAAACGCATTTGAAGAGAAAAAAAAGGGCTACTTTCGGCAACTTTTAAGGGAGCACGGCTCACTCGGCGTATTGCTGCCGTTTACATAGATGCGACGGGCTAGAAGTGCGATTAGATGAGCCACTCACGCATTCATGTAAACGGGCCGTTACCGGCGTGTGTAAACATTGCGGGAAGGTGGACATCTTCCGTTTTAGAGGGTGTGTTTTGCCGGCTTCGTTCTTCGCGTCGTCCTTCTTTTTATACGTTAAACGGTAACAACTCGGCTGTGGGTTTCTAGACATCTTTCGTGCAAGCTCTCTCTATCATCAACCGCGGCCGATTGGCCGGCATCTCTCACAACTCAAGTGCTGCTTAAGGAGGCTGAACATCATGAATTAATAAAAAATAGCTACTGTGGCACACTTCGAAAGCAAGCGCTTCATAATAGCTAACTGCTCTTAATGAAAAAAAAAGAAAAAGGACAACAGATTTGTGCGTCCATGAAGAATCACAACCCAAATTCCAACAAAACTGGGGTGGAATTCAATAAGCTGCGCCGTTCTTACGGAATTTCTTAGACAAAGAGTTCTTACGCTAAGACAAGGGTGCAACCGAGGTGGCATCGCATTTAACTTACGGTGTTGTATGAGAGCGAAAAGGAAACAAAGCGCGGATTAAACTACAAGGAATGAAAGAAGCGCGATCAACAGCTAGCGTGATCGCACATCATGCATCTGCAGTTGAGGCTATATTCTCACGTCAAATCAATGCGCACGCCTCCTAGCTAGGCCTCATTCACGCAGCCGTCAAACGTTCCGTCGCGTCACCGTTGCGCCACTGTCAAATCAAAAAGAAAAAAAAACCTACAGCAGACGCGATGGAGCAGTGTTCGAATAGTCGATGGCGGTGGTGACGTCGACAGAAGCATGGTTTTGTACAGTGTTGACTGACCGAGCCCATCTTCCCCTTGACCTAAAGAAATATAATCTACATTATGCATTGAATCTGTTAACTAACTTTATGTTGGTGTACTTTTTGGACAGACTAAGAATAAATTGTTTACTAGTACATTACCAACACTCTCTTACACCAACCAAATGTGGTGGTGGTGACATTTGCGCAGCCTATCCGCTAACCGCCTCTATTGCCAGCTTCAGCTTTATAACATGGCGGTATTTAGCAAAGGCTTCTCAATTTATGATTGGTCCATGTTGTAGGGACAGAGCTCCGTCACCGGGCTGCCGACGGAAACGTAGAGCACCGCTCTACGTCTCCGGTGACCCGTTTTTGAGGAGAAAACGATTCGGAAACCCTGTCCCCTGACGAAAAGCGTTGGTGGCGACGCGACAGAACGTTTGAAGGGTGTAGAACGGGGCCGTTAGGCAGCTTCCTTTTCCGGTCGTCTCCTCCAGTGCAGACAAGCGCAAACACGCTCGCCCGTTCAACGCACCACCGTCCGGTGTGAAGTGTCACACATTCCTCTCAGATTTCTGGGAGAAACAGGACTGATGTACACATAACCACATAATTGGCCCAGACAAAAAACATTAAGTTACCTTGTTTATTTGAGCAAATATATCTGGCAAACGTCACATCACGCATGAAAATAATATGAAAAAAAACGAGAATTCAAAAGCATTTGTCACGCTTCTATTTAAGCCATTAGCGTGAAAGTTTCGTCACGCATTACCCTTAAAATTTCGCTATTTCTAGGGATGTGCCCATATTCGATACTTTCGAATAACCAATCGAATAGCGTCTCATTCAATTCAGTCTTCGAATCTAATACTCACTGTTCGCAAAGACGCATATTTTACAGCGAAGCTATGTACCTCAGCCTCCCCCCCCCCCCCCCATGCATTTGTCGTGTCCGTAAGCAAACACAAAACCAATGACAGTGGGAGGCGCGCGCCGCGTGTGCTGTTGGATTCCTAGCAGCACCACCAGATGGCGCTCGCCTCCGCGCATCCACGGCAGCGGTGGCGCCGGCCATGCGGGGAAAGGAAAACGAAAGAAGGGGAAAGCTCGCCTTCACCGCAAGCGCTTACCGGTAAAGAATACATCCGCATAAGCTGCAGTTGCCAGCGAGTGGCAACTGTAGCATATGATGCAGGGAGTGACGTAACTACACTTTCGTGTGGAAAGGAGTGTAATCCCCCGAGCAACTGATTTCATCAGCGTTCCGATGGTGCTATGGAAAGGCCACGCAATAGTTAGGTCTTCGGAAGAGCAGCGTGAATACGATGAGTGACGAAACGAACAGCAACGTCAATATGATCAATGGCGTCGTGCTCAGGCTCGGCAGGACCCAGTTCAAGGCTACGTCACGTTGGTCTATCGGATCAGGTGATAGCACAGCTTCGCTGTCCAATCACCTTCACAGCGTGGACTGGAGCCAATTTTACAGCGTAAGCTCTTAGGGGCTCATTCCAATTGCTGTTTCGGTTGGCGATGGTGTCAGCCGCGGCCGCTGCCACCCCTGGTGCCCGTAGATTGAGAAAAAAAGAACACCCATTTTCCGGGTGGAATGAACACGGACCCGCCGCGTGGGAGTCCTCTACTCAAACACTGAGCCGCGCCAGCGCTTGCTAGCATGCAGCGGTGGAATGCCGCATAAATGCGTCCTAACGGGCGAGGAGATACGCGATGTGACATGCGCGCCGCGTAATGTCAATACGTGCACATTTTGCATTGAAGTTGCATATTATTACACCAGGTAGAACGCCATGTGGCAGATGAGTGAGTGAGTGAGTGAGTGAGTGAGTGAGTGAGTGAGTGAGTGAGTGAGTGAGTGAGTGAGTGAGTGAGTGAGTGAGTGAGTGAGTGAGTGAGTGAGTGAGTGAGTGAGTGAGTGAGTGAGTGAGTGAGTGAGTGAGTGAGTGAGTGAGTGAGTGAGTGAGTGAGTGAGTGAGTGAGTGAGTGAGTGAGTGAGTGAGTGAGTGAGTGAGTGAGTGAGTGAGTGAGTGAGTGAGTGAGTGAGTGAGTGAGTGAGTGAGTGAGTGAGTGAGTGAGTGAGTGAGTGAGTGAGTGAGTGAGTGAGTGAGTGAGTGAGTGAGTGAGTGAGTGAGTGAGTGAGTGAGTGAGTGAGTGAGTGAGTGAGTGAGTGAGTGAGTGAGTGAGTGAGTGAGTGAGTGAGTGAGTGAGTGAACATTTACTGGGTCCAGCAAAACTCGATAAAAGGCGCACCCGGCTAATCCCACGACGGGACTGACAGGTCTAGTACGCACAGGTAGCGGTACAAGGCAGTTAAAGAAGGTTCGAGGAAGAAAATTAAGTTTAAGGAGATGTATACAAGAATAGTAGAAAAATATATATATTGTGTACCACATGAAATAAAGCTGGCTAGGTGAGTATGTCACCGCCGCGTTTCAAAGAGGCTGCAAATAAATCATTATCATCACCATGATTAGCATCGTATCGTGCCACTTGTAAAATCAAGCTGGTTAAATGACTATGTCACCGCCGCGTTTTCAAGGGGGATGCCAATAAATCATAATTATCATCATCAACAACAGCAACGTACTGTGCCACGGGTCAAGATGTGACATGTGCGCCACGTAGTCTGGATACCTGTACAGTACATTTGTACATTTATACAATGCAATAACAGAACTTGTCGAGTTCATGTATGGCATATTTTCTAACATGGATAAGGGACTTCAAATTGACGCTATACTCATATATTTTTCCAAAGCTTTCGATACCGTACTTGAATAAAATCTACTGTCCATAATAAATGTCATTCTTATCAAACCTCATCTAGTGAACTGGATAGATAATTTTTCGTCTCAGCGCTCTCAATCCGTAACCTTTAACTCGACCAATTTTTCCTTGATGGATGTGTCATCAGGTGTCACTCAAGGACCAGTCATCAGCCCTCTTCTTTTCTTACTGCATATTATTGATTTACCGCGTGAGATTTCAACTACAGTCCGAATGCATGCATACGACTGCGTGTTATATGACATAATTCCATCTCCCACCGATCATGTTCGCCTTATCATTCGTCAGACTTTCCGAATGGTGTGAAACATGGCAAATGAATAGTAACTTCCGTAAGACTATCCTTATGTCTTTCTCTAATAAAGCTTACCCTTCTTTTCAGCTACGAATTGTTAATTATTCTATTCAACACGTTTCCGAATATGAATATCTTGGTCTTACTTTCCCTACTACCCTGTCCTGGTCAAAGCACATTGACTCCATTCCGACTAAACCTCTACGAAAACTCAATTATTTAGGTCGTACGCTGCTTAATCCTCCGCGCGGCACTAAATTACTATTGTATAAACTATTGTCCACCCTATACTTGAGTATCGTAGTACTGTTATAAGCAGTACGAAATAGACAGAGTTGAGGCCGTCCAAAGGAAAGCCATTCGATCTATCTACTGCTGTTATGACCACCAGTTCTCACCGTCGTCAGCCATGTTCTCACTTAAGCTGACATCTCTCGCTGAACAGCGACACATTAATTATTTAACGTTTTTTCACGGCATTATTCATTCGTCCTGTCACCTCTCCAGTAATGAATATAACACTTTTGCTAAATTCTCTTCTAGTAGAAGACATCATGCGCTTGACATTAAACCCTTTTATGCGCGCACTAATACTTTCGAATATAGCCTTTTCCCTCAAACAATTGAAACTTGGAATTCACTACCAGGCACCAACCGTTCTCTCCGATTACACAAATTCTTGTCTGTGCTTCCTCAACGTTGCCCTTAACTCTCGTCGCTATATTACTTTTTTCTTGTATTTTTTATGGCATTGTATTGTCCGCTCCTGCTATAGCCCCACCAGAGGCTTTGGTGTGTGAAAACAAATAAATAAAATGGTTTTCGGACGTGCCCGACGTGAACTCCAACACAAACACACTTTCGTAGACACGATCAATGGCTCGTGTGAGGTGAAGTAAGAGAAATTCTCATCCGCCCAGTATGCGGCATCGCTCATTACAAAATGTGAGCTTGCCCGCTGTCTGACCCGCGAGCGTGCGCTAACCTAGTTAACCTGCTCCACTGAATAGTGAAGTAAGTTGTGGTTCTTCGCTATTGGGAAACTACCACCGCTCTAAATTTAGTCTTTGATTAAAGTAGGCGTACTTCACAGTAAAAAAACGTCTGCTTGAAACAAGCACGTCGGCGGCTTTTTTTTTTTTTTTTCGCTGACTTTCTTTTTTTCTTTGAAGAATATGGACCGCAATCAGGGTGGCGCTGCGGTCCGAATGCTTCATCAGAGCGCTATCGATTTACGGACGTTCCATCAGTGGGCGGTGCTATCGCACCAAATGAGATACGTGTCGATAAAAAAAAATTTAGCACGTGTGTTGCCTCACTGGCGTCTCTAATCTAGGTGTGTAGCTGCGTTATACCCAAGTTCTTCGGTTCCTCTCCCCTCCCCTACGCCACTACTTCTTTTTTCTTAAATATATTTTAGGAACTCACTCAATCAAGCTGATCAATACACGAATTTTTTCGTTTAGGCTAGCAATCTTGCTTGTTTTGCCGCAACCGTCCATTCGTGCCACTCCTTTTTCCGCCTTCCATCCAAATTCTTAAGGGCCTTCCGGTTGTTTTTGTTTTTTCTCTCTCCCTCTTTACAACGGAGGAGGGGAGTCCGCTCGCAAGGTCCAGCGTTTCCCAACGCAATTGGCTTTCAGTGTCAGCACATGCCAGCCAGCTCGGTCCAGTGACTTCTGGGCAGCCTATATCGATTTTGTAGCAGCGCGGCCGAAATTGCTGTTTTCCTACCGAAACGTAAGGGCAGTAACCAAACGGCAAAAGTGGAAAACCTTGTTTTTATTAACAATATTCTTTTTTTAATTAATGCACATGTGATCTAGATTGTGGCTTCACGCAAGCAATTAAAAATTCCGTAGAACATGGTCTCACATGGTCACACATTGGCTTCGCGCGGAAACATGCGCTCAAGGTCAGCACAAGTGCGATGGCTCTTTTTAGCGCTATACAGATAGAGACCAGTAAAGAAAAAAAGAGAGAGTAAGAAAGCAGCAAACAAACAAACAAACTGGGTCATGGTCGCTGCTAGATAATTGGAGGCAATCGCGCTTTCCCGGATATACCATAGGGCTACGTCCCGAACAAAGTAAGCTCTGCATAAAATAATCGCAGCGACAAAGCCTTGTTAATTTTGAAAGCTATAGCAACGCGTTCCCTACAGCTGCGTCATGCTCAGTCGCGTTAAACTTTGTTTTCGTAGAACAGCACACTGTGTCGTAACGACTCCACGCCTGGTAACAAGACGCCTTGTCGTGACACCTTCGTACGCTATCGTGTCTGCGGGAACTTCCACTTGTGAAAGTTTTGCAGACGCGAAACATGACATCACGGTGTAACGCAAGCTTATTTTACTCGTACCGTAAGTCTCCGTGCAAAGCATGCCCTGCATAATTTTGTATCTTTGCCCAGTCCGCCAGCCCAACTAATTTTATGGGGGGGGGGGGAAAACAGGTGACATCCCCTCGGCACGCAGTTCCTAACGGCACCGAAGTTTTTATTGAGTATTGTTGTGCGTTTGTTATTCGAACGTTAAACTTTTTTTGTTTAAGATATTCAGGAAAACTGAAATAGCTATAGAGCTGCGACATCTGACAGCTGCTGCATGTACGTACTATATATCTTCAACTTTACGAGACGTTCTATAACTCTCGTTAGCGCGCGGCTTAAGAAAGTAAGGGCGTTCGTTATATCATGACGCAACATATTGGCGCTTATATTGACGTAGTTTCGCAATCCTGACAAAACAAAGGTTGTAGTTTATCAGTAAACCTATGTGCTAAGCAAACGAGCAAGCAAGTGCACAAAGAAGAGTTCACTAGCGTTTGCTCGCAGAAACCAAAAAGAAAAAAGAAAGAACGAAGTGTTACACATGAGTTTTTGGTATCCCGTTTTCTTTTTATCTCTTCCTTTTCTTTCTTTTCGCGCTATTTACGAGCTTCAGTCGTTGTCTTATCTCAGTTCCTAACGACGCTATCACGGCCTCCGGATAACGGCAGTTTATAAAGCCGAGCGATACCACAGCTGGCCGGGCAGGAAGAGCCAATTAGGAGGGCCTCGCCAACGCAGGCGTCTTGATTTATGCTCGCAGATATCTGGGCAGGTTCCGATGGCCCCGAGCTCCTTTCTTTCCAGCTCAAACAGGCGGTGGGGCGCGTGGAGAAAGGGGGAGGGGAGTAGTGCCCATTGGCTGCGCAGATATATCCCCTGGTATAGCTCCCGGCATTAGAGGGAAAGAAAGAAAAGAAAGAAAAGAAAGACGGACGCGGAGGACGAACCTCGCGAGAGAGTGGACGCCATCGAGCGTGCCTAAGCCCCGAAAACAAATTCTCCCCCACGGGACGCGTGCCGAAGGTCGATATAACTCTTCGACGGCTTCGCGCGCGTGCGAGCTCCTTTGCTCGGTAGGTCATGCGGGCTCTCGCTCAGTCCCGAAATCCCGCCTCCCAAACCCCCCTCCCCTTTTTTTTATCATTATTATTTCTCCGGCGGACGTCTTTCTCGGACCATTCTTCCGGTATAGACGACGGAAGCTGGCCGTCCGTTTATAGTGGCCAGACGAGAAGAAGAGTGCGGAACTGCCGCTATGTAGTATACAGTAAACAAACTTTCGTTGTAACGAGGTCATCGGGAATTGACTTCGTTATAAGCGGTGCTTGGCTAGAAGCGGAGTACCTATATTAGAGGGATGGTAAAGCAGGAACATGAAAAATAGATTGAACAAAGCAATTTCCTTATAACGAGGGTTTACTGTACATAACCCTACGTCGACGTTCACTGTTCTGCGGCTCTGTAGTGTCTACGGATCTGGCACACACGCCACATATTAGGGTTACCAATGCCAGAATCATTTGTTTCCTTATCCACTATTCCACCGCGTCTCACATTCGATTGGTCCGTAACAACGCCTTGAATGTCACGCACAAAACTACCGATCCCTCACATTAAGTCATGAAGCCGAGGGCTTCACATTCATTCCAGAAGCGTCAGCTTCGTGAACGTCGTGGCGTTCTTATGAGCAGGAATCGAGAGAGTGAGAACACATTTCCCCCTAGAAGCACACCGTGACGTCCGAAATTTTGGCAGTGACTAACACACGATCGCTCTTTTTGTTCGGCCGTGCCGAAAAATCGCTAAAGAGGTGACCGCTTGTTAAACTTCCTTTGGTTCGAACTTCCGGATATTTCGTGTCAGTTAGAAGGTGGACATGACGACTTCAGCGCAAGACGTGTTCAGTGCTTATGAGGCCCTCTCGCTTTAGCGTTGTTTTCGAGTCAACAGAAATTAATAACGTCATGAGGAGGAAAGGAAATTCTCGCCTTTCTCTTTGAAAACCTGTTCTTGAAATCGCCTTTGCCTTCATAATCTTTTTTAGGCGTCTAGCTAATTTATCCTTACAGAAAACTCGTTCTTAAAATGCGCTGTTCTTTATATTACTTAAAGGGACACTAAAGGAAAACAATAAATCAGTTTAGACTAATAAAGCATTGTTTGAGAAACCTGCAGGCAGTCATTTCAAGAAAATAGTTTGAATATTAGATGAGAAAATGAAGGTCCAAGTATCAGTATTTGAATTTCGCGCCGAAACGCCAGCGCCGGTACGTCAGCGTGACGTCAGGGATTCCAAAGTTTGTTTTCGCATTTGGGCCGCGTTGGCTGAATAAAGGTTCCCGAAACTTGGCATGTTCAATATTTGGTTCCTTTAGAACGCAATGTAGTCAATCTGTACCGCTATATATAATTAGTAGGCCCTAGAAGATGCCATCAAAATCCAAGACGTCACAGCCCCCAGGTGCGGGAACTCAAGTAGGCGTCGCCACCCGCATTTCGTTCTTGCGCTTTTTCTGGCTTACCAAACGTCTTATCGTTGTAAGAGTGGTGTTTTTGGTGTTGTAGAACGGTGATTTACTGATGCAGAAGAAATCACTTTTCACTTTAGTGTCCCTTTAAATGAACCGAAAGTGATCCCTGGTTTGAATCCTCCTCGCTAATTTATAGATTCTGCGGTTTACCACCAAGTTGATTTTTTTTTCATATTCCTCACTTAATAAAACTTAACCTAACCTCCTCCAACCCGGACCGGGGTTCTTGAATAAAGTTTATTCTCTCTCTCTCTCCCTCGCGACCTTTCATATCAAACAACTGAACCATGAAACATTCTGGTTCGTCATTCTTTCTTGTATTTCAGAATAATAGCTGTTATTCCAGCCAGTTCTTCTAAAAATCCTATTTCGACAAGCCACGGCAACTCACATCTGTTTATTCAGCGTGAGCTTAAAAACTGCGCATTAAATGTCAAGGCATTCTTTATTTTTATATGTTTGTTTACTTCAACATGGACTAAGAAGGATGTCCACCTAGGCTGAAGACGTTTCGCCTGCTCTAAATAAAAGTTTGTTAATCTCTCTCTCTCTCTCTCTCTCTTAAACAGTAGCACGCACTAACATCTTTTTCTGCGAGTACCTGTCCAGAAAAAAAAGGGGGGGGGGGGGGGGCGGAGGGCGCAAGGTAGGCAGTACCCGGGACAGTTGCGCGGGAAAGCGACAGGAACGTGTACCGCGTCGCAAACCGCTCCATCATGAGGACAAACTGCAGCGCGACGTGAGGACGTTACCTCGGTACAGTACAGAGAGGATGCGGCTCCCCCGGACAGTGGGCGCGGGTGCTCCGGTCCTGCGCGCTGATACACTCGCACGTCAGACCACTGGGCGCCAATCGAACGTTCGCGGCGCTGAGAGAGACAATAGCGCTGCACAATAAACGGCAGCGCGTCGCGCTATATCCGATGCCCGCATACCGCGTCGCCGCCGACTGCACCGAAAAAGAAATCGATCGCGGATTCGAACGCAGACACCGTATAGGGGCCTTCGAGAAGAAAAGCTCCCGCCGTTTCCGAACGGGATAGCGAGCGCCTGCAACGACGGCCGCGGAATATGGGCTTAGGTGAAAACAAATTCGTCGGGGGTGTTTTCGTGGCCGTTCGCTCCTCTTCCCGACGACCGAATAAAGCCGCGTTTGTTTGCCTCGCTCAGTTCCGTGCAGCGTGGCAGCGCCGAACTCTCACGCCAGCCGATCCCGTGCGCGAAGCGAACACGCGCTTGCGTTCACTGCGCTGCTCGGTGTCGTCGGCATGCAGTACCGCATAAACCACGTTGTCCCCTCCTCGTCCCGACCCAAGTTCTCCGGCGTTGCTAAGAGCAAACTCCCGCGCGAGAGAGGAGAATATGCGCTGCGTGAGCGTGTCGAAACCACGATGCGTTTGATCGGACTCTGCAACCGAGCGCGACGCTGCACGCAATTTGACCGACGAAAAGCGCGCGGTCCGGACGTTCGCTGTTCAGCAAGCCACGAAGCGCTGGCAGCGCCGGCTCGTCGAGGCGCGGCGGGATTCCGGGCACGTCTCAGTTCGCGCTTTGTCACGTTCGGGCACGGCGCTCGGGGATTTACAGCGGCAGGGTTGACTGGCGATAAAATGCCGCAGCCGGTGGCGGTGCGAAGCCCGGGATCGAACGCGCCCGGCCCGGCCGTCTGTCGGTCGAAGAAATGCGCCGCGACGTCAACTTCGTTTTGCGGCCGCAGCCGTGCCGTGACGTGATCTCGGATGCATGCGGTGCCACCAGCCGAATTGAGCCTGGACCGCGGCTTTGAATTCCGACCCCCCCCCCCCCCCAAAGTGTCACCGCCGCGTTGCCCGCGGCGGTCATTGGCTCGCCGAGCGCGTTTTATTTGCCTGTCAAGTGTGCGCTTCTGCCGCCCGTGCCGAGCATCGACTCCTTCTCTCCGCGCCGGCATCAATATCTGCCAGGGCTTGGTACAGCCAAAAGTAAATGATTTCTTCGCACGGCGTTTCAATTGACAGATGCAGCTTCGCCTTCATTTCGTGGTGACTTTTGATTCCCGGTGTTGAAACCCTCCTTTTTTTTTCGCTTGTGCTTGTGTCTGGTGCATAGATAACGGCAGCCCAGAATTTATGATACCCCGCGCGAGCTCTAGCTCGCAGGGTGAATTTTAGCGACACGCAAAGAAAAAACGTGCCCTGGCTGCTTAGGTTGCAAACGCGGTATTTCCGCCATCCCGTTTATAAGAACACGCTACCATTAAACGAATGCGGGCGAAAGAGAGGCAGGCTAGTGCGCACGTGTGTGTATGTGTTTAAAATAGTTGAACCAAAACTATGTGCTACTAAGCATGATATATGATTAAACTTGCCTCTCGTTCGCTTTCTCAGAAAACACGCTAATATTTATTAGAAAACTTAGAGCGCGAAAATGACACTGGGCGAAGAAAAGTAGCACACACCACACTAATTAACGAATTTGCAATACACCACATTAATTAGTAACACTAATCTGGCCAAATCAACTTGGGCACTGCTGACTAGTTGCTCGAGGGAAACTATGCTGCAGCAATGCTTTTTGGTGGCAATGCCAAAGAGTGCTGGTGAATTCCTTGAATAATAATTATAATGGATTGCCACGGCCATGGTCGCTAGGAAAAGGCGCAATGCGTTCCAGTGGATTCATTGCGATGACACTCCGTACGGCTTGTGCTTTCTGTCACCACACGGCTCGTAGTCGCGGCGCCAATCTATCGCGCACAACTTACCGTTCATTAGGATGCTCAAGCTATCTTGTGACATTCGCATAATTAATTAGGCCTCACGATACTAATGAGAGCTGCGCAGGCGAAACTACGTTAACTGAGAAGCTTAAAGATACATAATAAACGTTGTAGACGATGCCTAATAAACGCTACCTTGTATTCCCACACGACGATTGCTTTCCGCCACTAACTTCTGCGGTATTTCGCGAGTGATATTTTTGCCGTCGATTACTCGCTGCGATGTACGTAACAGGCGTAATTTGGTTAATTATGCGTTGGCATCCGTATCAGTTTACAGCGTCGCTTTGCATAACTACACATAGACGTTATGTTGAAACCTCCCCGGCCTCTACTTGGCTCTGTTCTTTTCTGTTTGCTCGCTCCACAAAACTTAACAAGGCCTTATGAATCAATTGTTGTGTATAACATTATTGCTTTGCAATATAGATCCTCGATCAGGCGATGTACCGAAGAACATGTACCGTGTAAGGGACACAACAGCACGAAATGCGCCCACCTTGAAGCGGTGGCTTTATGCGTTTTCAAGGTGTCCTCTTTCAAAGCAAAGCTTTGTACCTGCCTTCCCTGATTTGGTATGGTTGCTGCTGGCTGCTGCTGGATTGGTCAGTACCTCGCCGCATGCTGTTATAGCTACATACACGAACGTTGAAAGTATGTGCATCGAACGCACGCGCCAGCGAAGGAGCATATATAAACCCGGTATGACCGACCGACAAAGCAGTGCCAGTTAGCGCACTTCTGACCGGCGTAACAAAAGAATAATTTTCAACATAAAATCTAAACATATAATGTCGTATCATAGGTATCTATAACGCACATGGTTCTCTTAATAGGAAAGCACCTTAAATGAAAACGATTATTTTATATATTTGGCGTTTTTTTTAGCAATTTCGTTTGTGCTATTGCGCATGTGCCACTGCCCATTCTTGGCCTATCCTCCGGAAGGTATATGTCCCATTGTCGCACAAGAGGTACAGAATCTCTTAATGTAGCTAGAAAAGTTTCATAATGCTCTGTGCGTACAGCTGTCATCTCTATTTCTCCCTCGACAAGCATCATACATCGCCTTCGTACTCGTGGCATCGCTGCGCAGACATCTCACATTGTGCACCTGCCTGATTTGGCATTTGCATTTTGGGACTAGCTTGGGAGGCAGAAGGGCGGAGGAAGCTTTCATGAGGAGGGTACGGGCTGCGTGGTGTATAGCCCTCACCCCCTCCTCTCTCCTACAAGTGGAAGGGCTTCGTCGAGGATGGTGCCCCCTGCTCCAAAAGTACGGTCCTGGCACAATTAAAAAGAGGCCGGCGCACATCTCCTGTTGTGGGCTTGCCCAGGCACACGACAGATGTAGAGCCCTTGCTCGGACGCTGTGGTTTCAGCAGTGACTGGCAGCCTGACTTCAGTAAGAGCAGTCAAGATGAGTGTCATTACTGGACTTCACGCATGAGGCGGGATTGCTTAAGAATAATGTTGTCACTTTTGCGATGTGTAAATATAAGCATTACATCAGATTGCACGTTACATGGAATAAAGGTAAGCACATGTGTACACATCGCCATTTGTTGTACACCACATAGCAAACCACTTCGAGCTTCGCTTCTCGTAGATTTCAACATGTTCTTTGATTTATAGCCTTCCTTTTTTCTCTCGCATACTCGAAGATATGTTCGTACATCTGTGGGCCTACCACCTGCTCCTGTTCTCTGAGATGCCTGATGTGGCACAAACCGCTTTAAACACCGCAAACTGTGAGAATGCTATGCAGGGAGACCCCGCACAGCTTCCCAGTTAGTGGGCCCTGACTTTCTAGGTGAGGTATACCCAGGAATTTCAGTCAGAAGTATTGCCGTGCCATGCGAAACCATATAATGAGGTCACGGCACGACTCGCATCCCTCGTCTTGTGAGCAGGAAGATAGAGACCTCGAAATTTTCACTGAAGAGCTGTAGTTGTATATGCGCTTGCACGGGCGGCGTCAATGCAGCCCAGGTTCGTAACCGCCGGCAGCGAATCGATGCCTCTCGAAAGTGCAGAGGTCGAAGTACAAAAAAAATGGAGGACGCTTAAGCTTCGCCTTTAAGAGTGGAACGCGATAACATTAAAGTTCCCTGACTGCTTCTCACGCTTCCCGGCAACTGCAGCCTACGCAACCGTAAGACAGACCTCAAACGGCAGCCGGAAAACGGGTTTGTGTTTGAGTTTCCACGCAACAGAATTACGTTTTCTCGTATATTCGAATTACATTCCGATGCCGTCATGTCTCTAGGCTGTGTCTAAGTCATACTTTACGAATTTTCTGACGCAATTTACTTTGAGAAACTCAATTATTTCATTAACGCCTATGCACCACGCAGAGAGTTTGCGTGGATCGGGACGCGCAGTTTGGATGATTTTTCTCGCACGGACGTCGCCGCCGACCCCGACGCCGACGTCGGATTTTCTGCGACACGGGGCCCTTGACGCTGTCGCGTTAAAACAGGACAACGCTGGATTTGTATTCGTCTTTCTGCGCACTTATCATCACGAATGCCCTCCAACTAACTCAATTTACGATTCCTTTTGGCCACCGATTGTAGCCTGGAGGAACAGAGCCACCTTAGGACGTGATCAAAAGGAACACAGACGACGGTGAACTCATCGTTGTTCACGCGTGTCAGTAAGCGTTTCTCGGTAGTCGCTCCTTTGATGGAGAGAGAGAGAGAGAGCGTAAGCTTTAATTTCAAATCAGCAAG
This sequence comes from Dermacentor albipictus, assembly GCF_038994185.2. Taxonomy (NCBI): domain Eukaryota; kingdom Metazoa; phylum Arthropoda; class Arachnida; order Ixodida; family Ixodidae; genus Dermacentor; species Dermacentor albipictus. Next base: position 396,009,537 of record NC_091821.1, read on the forward strand.
ATTTGAGTCCGGCGTCTTTTAGTGGGTCTGGGCACCCGCCGCGGACGCGGTTCCGAGACCTTGTCTCGAAGCGACTTCCTCGGCTCGCTGGACGGCCCAGAGTTGTGCTGTCAGGTCAGAGCTGAGCAGTGCGGTCATCCAGCGTGACTGGAGGCTGGCGGTGGAAGAGACGGAGGGGTCGGCACTGCCCGACTTGTTTGTTAGGTCCCGACACTCCCATAGCATATGAATTAGTGTGGCAACCTCGCCACACGATGTGCATCTGTTTGTAGTGTACATGTCTGGATACATGGCGTGCATGAGTCTGGGGTTTCTGTAAGGCCCTTTGCAATTTATTGTGTAATGAAGGGGAATTAACTGCATGTCAATGAATTTCTTCCTGATTCCATAGATCACATTTGACACTCAGGCCTTCGCGGCTTATCCACCGCGGTTTGCTCACGGACTATCTGGCGTTGCGCTACCGAGTTCGAGGTCGCGGTCTCGATCCCCGCCGACGTGGGTGCATTTCGATGGTGGGCGAAGTGCACAAACACTCGGGCGCTTAGATGTAGGTGTCCGTTAATGAACTGCTGCTCCTTAAGCCACGTCATTATCGGGGCCATTTATTATGCCCGCGAGCGCACTAGACCTTCATGTCGCCCCCTTTTTGTCGCAGCCCAGTCAAATGCCTCTAGGAATAACGCCACTGCAACGAAATTGCATGTTCAACAAAGGATTCTATGAGTTCCCGACTGAATTTCTATTTTTCATAAGTATTGTAAACGTCCCCATGGCGAGTACCACTACAATGGATTTGCTTATACAACTACCTAACTTAGGCACGCCCAATGGCTAATTGTTTGCTTGTTGTTGCTTTGTTGCAATAAAATAGGCTTCGCAAACGTGCGTAAAGAGTCAATATAGGATAGTAACAGTAAAGAAGTATCAATGAAACGGCGCGTTCTGCAACTCAACGTAATTCAATGAAACAAATCAATAGAATAATTGTTCACTTCATCTTTGAAGCAGAAAGCGAAAAGCGCGGAGAGCAGAACGTGTTGCGTGATCGTCATCTATTTAATTGCTTGCCGTCCCACGGCTATGTGGCCAATCACAGCCATGGCCATCGTGTGGAACCGGCTATTTCGATAACTATGCAGAGCCGAGTCGTCTTTTAATGAAACTACTCTTATTGCACGGCATCCATCTCCAAAAGTGTGCTCCCAATGTTCTCTTCTTTCTTTTACTTTTCTTTTTTTTTGGAGCTGATAGACTTCAAAAAGAGCTCTCAACGATGCTCTTGACCCTCTTTTTTTTCACCGGGTCTTCACCGTAAAGAAACACGCACGATAATGAGAAAGAGGCATATTTTGATATCTCTGCATTTGAAGCCAGTCTGGCATGCTATTTGTGTCGCGGATAAACTGCGACCACCGAAACATGACACAGTAACCGAACACCACTGTAGCACGTGTGACACGATTACCTCAGCTCCCCCCCCCCCCGCCAGCGCTAACGCTGTAAACTTGCAGTAGGTCTGTAGACCAGCCGTCCATATCGCGCATTACAGCTGAAATTCTCGCCAGGACGTGTATGTATGGCGTTTGCATGTGTCCCCACGCGCGTTTATGGAATAAACAGTGCGGTAGCAGCAACGACAACGCGCTAACGAGCGCCCTTGCCGACTCTTATCTCGGGCCAAGAAAGCTCCGCAAACGAGGAGCGAGCGACCGGAAGGCCCGCTCGGGCGGCAAACCTTGCGGGGGAAACCTGCTCCGAGACCGGCACGGATGCTTATGACGCGGTACAAGCGCCGCGCATTAGCGTCCGCGACAAACAACCGCGGATAAAGGTCGGCCCCGTAACGAGCCGCCGGGCAACCGCGGGTTCGGCGATGCGAGAATGCGAATCTCGAGCGCACAAACAGGGAGACACGCAGTGAGGGGGGGGGGGGGGGGTGCGAGAGACGGGAATTGCCTTTGTTCCAAGCCCAGCAGCAGGTTGCCCGGGAGTGCCCCAGGACGCGGCGTCGCCTGCCGGGCGAACGTGCCATTGTGACCGCGATTAGGGCAATTTGCCACGCACCGGCGGAAGCGGGCGCCGTCCGAGGGAAACGAAAAGACGCCCAAAAAGGAACCGAGCGGGCGCCCGTTCATTTCTCACACCCGTGTTGCGCTAGCTTGTCGCCCAAGTACTCTCTCTCTCTTTCTGGGTCTTTCTTCGTCTGTGCGCTTGTGTAACTGTGTGTTTGTACACGTGTCCATGCGTGTGTGCGTATATGCTAAGAGGGGAGCCTGTCTGTGCGTGTATGCGCACACACACAACCGCAAGCACGCATACCGCGCGCACGTTCACGCGCACCTGTTTCCCAGTTCTGCGCGCATCTCAGCAGCGTGGTTTTCGGAGAGATTACATTCATATTGGGCCCCCATCAAATCTCAAATTGCGCCTCCTTCATTGCGGGGATGGCGGGCAAAACGATTTCGACAAGGGCCGCGTCCGCACAATAACGGCCAAGCAGCGCTTGGCCGGTGGTCGCCCGCCCTTCTACCTCTTCACCTCGTCCACCTCCTGGTGCCTCGCACCTCCTCCATCTGCCTGTTTTCCTCATCAGCTTCGGGAAACGCTGTCGGCAGCATCTGCGGGGTCGTGGCGCTTTCCTGCATGCGCGCGCTTGACAACTGCTCCGCAGCCCGCCCTCTCATTCTTTTCCAATCAGTGGGACTGACCGGCATTAGTTCCTCCTCTCCATTTTCCTGCCTAATTTCTGGTCATCTTCCCTCTTTCTCTCTGTATTTCCCTATCTCCCTCACTTTCAATACTACGTATGATTTCTATGCACAATGGTTCCATCACCAGTCGCGTACAGTCACATAACGTCACAGCCACTCGACGACTTCGAAGCTAATTATTTTTCCTGGCGCCCGAGTCCATGCCGTATGACGGTTTCGTGAAGCGGCTCTCAACACCTACATTCACGAAGCGTCTCGTTTGTCATGCGATTGTAGGCCAGTAGACAGAACGCCTCAGTACAGCATGCTCTCTCTCTCCTCTGCTGACCAGTCACCGTGGTGAGAAAAGAAAAAAAGTGTGCTCGTTCAAGTCATATACGACCGTTTTGTTTCGTTTTGTACGCACATGAGCTCGCCCTCAATGTACGAATACGGAAAATTGGCATCGTCCATCATCATAACGGGTAAAAAAATTTAATTTTGAGGTTTATCGTTCCACAGCTGCAAAGTGGGCTATTAGGGATGGCGTATTGTGGAGGGTTCCGTTGTTGGAGTCGCAGGTGTAGACGCAAACGAGGTGTCGTCACCGGGAGCCATGCTGGAAGGCTGCAGGGCTCCGCCGATGCGTAATTCCGTGACGAGGACGGGGAACGCCATGGCAACCTCCACCAAAAGGTTACTCGAACGAGAGATTAAACACTGAAGGCTATTCACAATGTATGTTTACAAAAACAACTGTAGCACTGGCCAGTTTAGGTGACAGCTCGAGATGCAATAAGCTCATCGTCTTCTTTGTCACGGCGCCCGCGCCCAGCGTCCGAAAGAAACACGCAATATGCATGTAGCAATAGTGATCAAATTTTTTTTTGTTTTCGAACACACGAGCACTTTCACACTCTGCCACTTCGAAATGTGGCCAGCGTGGCCAGGAGTTTAGCCTTCGACCTCATTTTCATGAGCCGATTGCCATATCCACTGAGCCACCTCTTCCAAGAACAAGAAAAAAAATGGCTTGCCATCCCGGCCCTGCGAAAGTGCATGTTGAAAGCTGTTAAAGCTTTCAACAAGCTAAAAAGCAAAAAGCAAAAAGCAAAAGCAAAAAGCAAAAAGCTAAGCTGTTGAAAACTACCGTTACAACTGCTCATCGGGGTATGCAATGCTTTATTGCTTTAGAGTAATGGCAAGGCCGATCCGAATAGGTCGCGAAGCTTCGGGCGAAAAGCGGTCCTGAACGCATTGTCACCGGCATCAGCAAGGGCGGTTATGGGAGCAGCGATTGAAGCGCGACTATCGTGTGGAGGGAACAAACACGGAGTAAATTTTCTTTACCTTCTTACACTCGTGGCACAGAGTGCCTCCAAGCTGGCGTAACCAGCTTATTTGATAGAGAAACTTTTCTTCTGCTGTCGTCGTTTCTCCTCTTCCATCAGAGATGGGATGCCATAGACGTTGCACTTGGAGAATAGACTTTATGTACACGATATTTACATTAACAGCTATTTACAGTGGGTCTGACGTACCAACTCGACATAGCCGAAGTGCATAGCACCCTTCGTACGTCAAGACCCTTGGGTTACACTGGGACCGGCGCCTTAACTCGGCAGAGCCGAAAGTGCAGAGCACCTTTCTTGTGTCCGGAACCCCCGTGAGAGGTCGGGAGCCAGGTTTTAAACCTTCAGTTGCTCCTCCCGAATCCCCTCACGGCAAATCACGACACCCCGATGACCTGATTGGGTCAACTGGGCTGTCACTCATTGGGCACTCTCTCTCTCTCACCCTCTCCCTGCGTTCCTCGGAACATTCAGAGAGATAGAGGGAGAGAAAGTAACCACCAAACAACAAATAAACAAATAACATCCCAACCGTTTCGTCTCCGCGACATATATGGAAAATCTCCCGACACTTTGAAAAACACTTACGGGGAACGACCATATGCGTCGCCCCGTCTTCGCGTCTTAACTAAGCCCATCGCGCACTGCGTGCCACAAAGGGCACCCCTGCCGAAGTGCACCCGCCGATTCACAATGCCGTCTTGTGCATGGTTCGTCTCCCCCGGCGGGCCCGTAAAGCTAAGTACGCAGATGGATCTGTCTCGGGTGCCAGCCTACCTTTCAAGGGACCGCGCGTCGGGTCACCGATCCCTCTGGTTTTAAGCTGCCGCTTTGTAACCCCCCGGCATGACCATTGACGCCCTAACGACGCTTTGCCCGTACTCGTGACAGGTTAAAATGTCCCGACGTGTCGGCGCGGGCTATCTGCCGTCAAAGAGCGTCTCCCGACTCATTACCGAAGCGCCCGGCTGGCTTTACTCTCGGCTAAGCCCGAAAACGGCGACCTCCCACAATTCTAGGAAGGGAAATGACCTCTCAGCGTCCATGCCGTTTGGCAACATCCTTTACACACGGAGAAAGAAAAATTCGTTTTTTAATTAAGACGAGACACAGTTAGAAATAACTCAAGGAAAATGAAATTCCTATTCAATTTTATATGCGCGTGACGAGGATCATTATCAATAAATACCTTTTTTCAGCGCCCACCATAACAGGGGTCGTTGCGCCGCAATCACTTGGAATGCCGTGCATCTCTTAGAGTGCGCAGAAATGCGTGCTCGTAAAGGTCAGCTGTTCCTGGCTGTCCGGCGTGCCCGCGACCGGGCCGGTGGGCTAGACCTGCCGGTCCCGACGTGGGACTAGCCGGGTGCGCGACGAGTTCGCGTCCTCGCCGGACCCGCAATAAAGTTTCTTCACTCACTCACTCAAAGGTCAGCTGTTACAACACCCCCCCCCCCCTTTCCCCACTAAAAGTTGTGTTGTTTTGCTTGTTTTTGCAAATTTGATGTTTAACCTCGGTGTGATTTGGTGGGGCGGGTAGTTTCATCGTTTCTTAACCTGTTCAGTCAAAAGTCGTGAGTTACGACCACGAGCTAATTGTTTAATTTAGCTGTTCTCGTGCGACTGCGCTGGCCAACGGGCTTGGCGACCAGCAATCTACACCCAAAGGTTTCGTCGGCCTCCAAAGAACGTATGTTCTGCGCAGGAGTACAATTTCGACACCCGTACGACTTCATGTTTAGTGCATCGGTTTCTGCGCTGAATGCTCGGGACGCCCGTCAAGTAGAATCACAGATAATTTGAATATACAGCTGTAATGACAGGCCACCAAAACAAATTTCGCGCCTTTGAGAACAAAATGGCGTCACTTCGTTTTTTAACGGATATGGCGTCATATTATTTTTTCTTCCACCGGAAGTGTTCCTTCCTCGCACAGATGGCGCTAAGTTGCATAAACCACTGATGAACCGTCATGTTTTGAAGCTATCGGCTTCTATGGAAACTTCGCCAACCCCCGGTAGGTGAGTGCTAGTTTCAGTTTCAAGGAACATGCAAGCTCGAAACGGTTGCCGGACATCTTACCTTAATTTTTTTCGTTTCTCTTTTAGTGCATTTTAAGTCGGGCGAAGCGCAGGAAGCGGTTGTCTTCGTGGCCGAGCTTACCTTCGCGCGATATCGGCGATATCCCAAGTCGGATCGCGCTTGTTCATTTGCTTCGGTTATCGTCCCCTGTATGAAGATGGGAAAGATAAAACAGAGAAGCTTGATCAGGCGTCCAACGAACGGAAGGGTCACGGAAGACGCAGGAAACGAGGTCAACCAAGCATTAGACGAAGATGGCTAAATCGAAGGCATCACATGCGTTGCGAGGCTCTGTGTTGTTCTAACACCGGGAATTCCAGTTCTGCGAAGTTTCTCAGGTTTCCTAATGACAGCAGGTAAGCACAAGCATTTCCCTTTATTCGCATGAATAAACCAGTTCTTTGCACGCCTCAGTGGACTGACATATAGTCGGATACAACTTTAGAAAAAAGGGGAGGCCCCGCGCAGATGACCGAAGCGGCGAAGTCACCGGCCGTCCGGCGCATGACGTCGGTCCAGAGTGCGCGCCCATTGGTGTATGCTCGTGTGCATCCGCCTTGGAGGAGTACACGCCCCCTTTTTTCTAAAGTTGTATCCGACTATAGAAGCAGTGACGCTCGACCCATTCGTCATGATAGCAGCCCATCTGCTGTCGGTCAGATGCTTGTACTTAAGGGTTTGAGGGTTTGTTTGGTGGACTATACATTTTGCGCACTCCTTGTCGACACAGACAGCCAAGGCTAAAATAAAGAAATAAAGAGACACAGCCGCCATGTTTCATCAAATTTCAACAGCAATGACGGCAAAAGGTGGCACGCACGTAATTTCTTGTTCCGTTTTGATGCGCTACTACTAAGATATCGTAGTGAAGAAGGTTGAAGCTCTCTATTTTATCTTAACTTTGGAACGTAGACTGTACCATACGCTCAGTTACCTTTCTTTAGGCTCAGCTTCGGCGTGTGAAAGTTTTTGGGCACCTGCGTATTATAAACGACACGCAATGTTATTTGTTTTGCTGGAAAAATGCATTTAATAATACCAGTAATGCAAGTATAGCGTATTTAATGCTAATTTAGTACCAACTGGTAATCTCCCTTGCGATGAAGAGTGCTATTCCTTATGAATGGTTGGTTACTTGCGTTGCTGTTGTGTCAAAATAGTGTCCTAATAGTCGCCGTGCTTTTTTGTTTATATGAAGATGACGCAAAGTATGACGACAGGCACATTACCTGTGCTTGTAAGCGCTATAGAAATGTGCTCCCTCATTTGGCATATAGTTAAAGCATATAGTGAGGACAGTTATAAGCTACTTCCTGTTCATGCAGATGCACGTAGCCAGGTTAAAATTCTGTGGGTTCTTACCTCTCATGTTGTCAATGAAATACATGTATTGTACACTACCTTATTTCTGTAAGCCACGAAATGCGTCGCCGTCATATCATACGTCATAGTCAAGTTCCGTGTGACCAGCCTGTGATGGGTCATTTTCGCATTGGTTTGAATCTTCTGGAATCGGCGTTCGCTCATTATGTACAGAGTTCAGTTGTGAATAAAAATTGCTTCTGCAGATTGACGCTTTCACACAGTGTGGAGGTCAGTCTGTTTTCAGTACGGAGTGTGTGAATAAAAACTATTAAAAGCGTTCAATTTTTACTTGTGTTGAGTTTTGGCAGACTGGAGAAATTGATCAGCCTTAGTTGATCCACTTCACAACACATTAACGAAATTAACGATTGATGTTGCCAGGAACTAATTTTCTTTGTGGTCTAGCCCTACACTTCAACTAGTCCACTATATCTGTGGACTAGTTGAACTGTAGCCCTAAACTTCACCGCAAGTTAGGAATTTCAAAGCGACTACTTTCACGAAATGACGAAATGTAATACATTATTACCAGCGAATATCGGTAGGTAACGACGGCTTGCTGCATAAATATATTTCATTATATTGCTTGGCACTGGTGTGTACGAGCGCTGTCCCAGTGCTTTAAAGAATGAGCAGAAGCTTCTAAGGCAAACGCCGGCGCACTTCGTAAACACGGCACACTTCAAGGGGTTCTGCGCAGTGATTTGGCCAATGTCGCCGCGCGGCCAGCGGACCTGCAAGAGAGCGCGAACACAGCCCGCTTGAATTCGAAGTGGGAAACGAGGGCGTTGCGGCAATACTCCTCCTCCAGGCGGCACGCCCTCTCCTTCTACCTTCTGACATCATCAATGACCCCAGCCTAGGATAGTCAGCCAATCTGCGCTGGCTAGCTTCCCTGTTCCTCTCTCTTTCTCTCTAAGTATGCCACTTCTGGAAAGGGAAGCTGCCAGGTATGAAAGCGACAGGCATGCCCTATATGCTTCTGTATTTTCTATTTATTTCATCGTTTCGATGAAGGCATGATGTCGGCGATAGGACCGAGAAGTGCGTACTATTTACACGAAAGGCAAGGAAGTTGACCTGAGCTTGTGGGCTGCTGCCTGCTACTATATGCAGCCTAAGGGCCCACTTCGTGCATCACGATGCACGAAGAACTGGGGCCGGTATACCCAGGAGCTTGGAGTATTAGTATACGCAGATATCGTTGTAAATATGAAAGGCAATCTACTGGCTGCCTGAAAAGTATAACTGTGCATTGGAAATGTGGGTCTTAAAGCTTGAATTCTTGTATATGACCGTGGCAGTGATCACTACAGCAGAGGCCAAGAATGTTTACGACCGACTTGAAGGCATCGAAGACATTTTATTTGTTAAAGTCTCGGTGAGGGATTGCTGGAGTTATCAGTGCAGTGCGCTGGTAAATGGCTGTCTGTAGCTTCTGCAGTGTATGATGATTGTTCATGTACACGCGTCCTTTGACTGCACCCCTTATCAGACGAAGTACGGGCCTTGCGCTCCCATATCACACGGGCAACTGCAATGTCATTCACAGTAACTGTCCTTTTTTTGTGTGTGTGTTTGGGGGGGAGGGGGGGATGAGGCGTATTTTCTCACTGCAAGGTTAGTTTTCGGAGACCCAGCATAACACTGACTAGAGGACGGTGCTGCGTGCCGTGATAAGCAGATATGCCGAGCTTCCGAGATTAGGTTTCGTGTCCGAACGGCTGCCTCGACTGAGCAAACACGCGGAGAAACTCGCCACCACCTGCGTCTGGGGGCCCAAGAGCGCAGTACGATAAAACGACAGAAAATAAGGCGGTGCAGAGGAAAAAGAGTTCGCGTTTGCGGGTGCGTATATTGATCTGTTTGCGCAGACGTGGCAAGACTTCAGGGACGAACCGAAGATCGAAGCCGTGCGCTGGCAGATCTTCAAGCGCGGCTGTCCGGTCGGTGCCACCGGCTTCGGATGGCAAAGAAAGCCCAGCAAACTCCCCCACCCCCCTTTCGAGCTCATAAAGAAAACAGCACGGGGGTGTCACCTACCAGACCTGTACGCGGGGGGGGGGGGGGGGAGGTGACTTGCACCGATCACGAGAGCTTCGCTCGGTCTTTGCAATACCGTACAATGTTGTGGACGCCACAGCTCGGTGAGAGCAGGCGCGAGCTGGCAATACAGCAATGTGACCGGTAAAACTTGGTTTTCGAGCGATGATTACTTGTCACGCGCAGATCTGGCCGTGGCATGAAAATATGGGCGGGACAGCCTTCCCGTTCAGCATTTAGTCCCTTGGAACGATTTTACGTCACACGCATACACTCAGCCACTGGTCTCAATAAAGGGCGAATTAAAAAAAATTAAATTATGTGGTTTTACGTGCCAAAACCACTTTCTGATAATGAGGCACGCCATAGTGGAGGACTCCGGAAATTTCGACCACCTGGGGTTCTTTAACGTGCACCTAAATCTAAGCACATGGGTGTTTTCGCATTTTGCCCCCATCGAAATGCGGCCGCCGCGGCCGGCATTCAATCCCGCGACCTCGTGCTCAGCAGCCCAACACCATAGCCACTGAGCAACCACGGCGGGTATTCATTGCACATTGTTGTTACACATTACAAAGAGACACAGACTGAATTATGACTTCATATGCATAGCAGACGTTTAATAGTGCAGTAACAGAATTAATACAAATGGAAATAGAACAAATGTACAATATACATGAGTTGCTCAATAAATACTGAGACGGGTGCTCTGAAATCTTTATTTCTGCAAATGAATACTCTACCCTTAATATCCCTTTCTGTATATGCTACCCAGTAAGTGAAATGAAGGCGTCCCGCTGTTTCTATACCACGCCTCAATGACGTGAGTTGAGCCATCTTTTGATACTTCATCGAACACCGCGAAAAGTGCCGCGCGACTAGTCGCACGGCACTTTTTTCGTGTTTGGCGGGCTTTCTTTCAGTCTTGGAGTAAACTCTTATGTAGCACGCATTGCGCAACAGAAAGCTGGATCGGGAATTTGGCGGTTTGGTCTACATTTTTCTCATTTACACTGTTGCTCTGAATATAATATTTAATGAAGTTGACTCAATATTATTGCCTAATTATATTATTAGACGAAATACGAAAAGATAGTGTGTGTTCCTCCCAGCGATGGCAAACAACACTACTTTGGTTCTGTCCCGCGACGTAGCACTCCCATACCTTTAAATGTTGGCACAAATTACGGGAGACACGTAGCATATACACACTAGTGGTCTCACTGAGATACTTTAGTTGTTAGGTGTTGCGGTTGTAGAACCGGTCCGCCCACTTTCAGAACTAAAAGCTTTAGGCCAATGCTCCCAATGAACATCCGCGTTGAAGGCCTTACTCGCGCTATTAAGGTTCTTGCGGTCTACGGGGCTTCACGACAGACTCTAAGAATGCCGCCCCCTACCGCTATGTAATGTACGCGCTTTGTTCGTGCTTGTCTCTCTTTCTTTCTGTCTGCCCCTTCCACTCTGTTTCTCTTTTTATCCCCCTTAACCCTTCCCCCTGCGCAGGGTAGCCAACCGGAACTACCTCTGGTTAACCTCCCTGCCTTTCTCTGCATTATTTTCTCTCTCTCTAGGTGTTGCGGCGCGTTTTTTTTTTATGTTGTGTATCTGTGACGTTTTATCACACATATCTGAAGTAGCCTGCTAGGTATGCCACCAGGCAAGGCTCCCCAGGATTCATTAAACAGCCTCTCCCTCCCTCTCTCTCTCTCTCTCTCTCTCTCTCGCGCGCGCGCGCGCGCGCGCGCGCGCGTTTCGGATAAAAGGACAAAAGAACGAAGGAGCACCGCAAGAAGAGCGAAGAACATGGAGAGGAGTGCATGGGGCGACCAAGCACCGAGGATCATCGAGGGGTTCCCGCTCCGTGCGCCGCGAGCATCGTCCACGCTGCGATGCCCCCCGATGACAAACGAGGCCCCGGGCCAGCAACCACCGCCGTTGGCCGAAGCGAAGACGTCCTCTGCGGCCGCAAGAAGCGCCCCGTGCCTCCCGGGTGCGAGGCGCCATGAAAAATGCGCGATGAGCCGTGGGCACGACGGGTCGTTAAGCGATGCCACGCTGGCCCGCCGAGGGTCTCGCATCTGGTCCCGTACGCGCTGGAATTGCGATGGCTGCGGTGGTGGTGGTGGTGGTCGTCTTCGTTGTGGTGGTTTGTGGCTGCACAAAGAACCGCACGTCGTCCCGTGACGCGGTCTGATGGAAATACGCCGAAAGTGGTTCCTCCGTCGTGGACGACCGCGCGGTGAATAAATTTTCTTGGCCGAAGGAGGAAAGGGCTGCTGAATGATGCCAGATAATGGTGTAAGGACGCGGGGGAAGAGGGGTAGGTAACGGCTGAGAAAGAGGCGAGCTGGCTGATTGAAAGAGTCTTGGCTAGGAGTCGGCTTCTGATAGCGCGGTCGCGGCGGAACGCGCAGTGCACCGAGCAGCCAGCGCGATTATACCGCAGGGGATTAGCCCATGGCTTCCGCTGGCGTACTTTCACTCTGTGCGGTTTTATTACGCCGCCAGCTGCGTTGTAAACTACCGCGATGCGTGGCAGTATGAGAACAAGCAATCAGCAAGGTTCCACGCAAACAAAAGATAAATATCAGTACTTAGGAGCACCACTGGTGCTCAGCGAACCCACTGGAATGAACGCCGTGCCTTCTTGCCGAATGCGTAGTCAGGAGTCGCAGCAACTTCAACGGGAATGGGCCTCCAGTGGCGCCTTCTGTGTGTCACGACACGGGCTAATGAGTGGCATGCGGCATGTGTGCTGACTCCACAGCAGCGTAAACTTCGCTAATGAGGCCATAAAATGCCAGTTGGTGCGCGCGTCTTCGTTCTGCACTGCTTCCTCGCTCCAACTGCGGTAACGCATACGGCACTCGGGCTTGGAGAATGCCGCGTCCTGAAATTCCTTCGCGCGCTCAGGCTGCCTGCCTCATTAAACAACCCATTGGTCCCTGTCATTGCGTGTCCTTCGTTGCCACTGTTCTTCTCGCGCAGTGGGCTGAACCACATTGGTGAGAGTGCCCTGAGTGAGTGAGTGAGTGAGTGAGTGAGTGAGTGAGTGAGTGAGTGAGTGAGTGAGTGAGTGAGTGAGTGAGTGAGTGAGTGAGTGAGTGAGTGAGTGAGTGAGTGAGTGAGTGAGTGAGTGAGTGAGTGAGTGAGTGAGTGAGTGAGTGAGTGAGTGAGTGAGTGAGTGAGTGAGTGAGTGAGTGAGTGAGTGAGTGAGTGAGTGAGTGAGTGAGTGAGTGAGTGAGTGAGTGAGTGAGTGAGTGAGTGAGTGAGTGAGTGAGTGAGTGAGTGAGTGAGTGAGTGAGTGAGTGAGTGAGTGAGTGAGTGAGTGAGTGAGTGAGTGAGTGAGTGAGTGAGTGAGTGAGTGAGTGAGTGAGTGAGTGAGTGAGTGAGTGAGTGAGTGAGTGAGTGAGTGAGTGAGTGAGTGAGTGAGTGACGTATTGGGCTGACATGACTGCAGCATCTACTACACTTGCGGAATAATACAGTGGAATAAAATACACTTCCATATTCCAGATGTTCGCATTGAGGTAACTGCACAACATTCAGACTGTTAAACGTACCTTGAATCCCTAAATAAAAGAAACTCATGATCGTGAACAAACTATATGCTGCGCTTCATCGTACAGAATTAAAGAAATATCTTCTTTTAGGTGGGACCGTAACAGTTTTGTGTGTGTTTTCGTCCTGTTTCGCAGCATCAGTAACAATGACCAATCGGCTACAGACGTCGGCAGCCATTATCACTTTTATTCGCCCAACTCAACGCCTAATATATAGCACGCTACCAAACGGCTAAGCTGATAACGTCTGTTTAGCCTGTGCCGGGGAAAGGAATGATTCGCAAAAGAACTGAAAAAAATAAAGGAGAAAACGAACCAGACAATTTGGAAACGGTGCCACATTCAGTCAAGCACTACACTGTCACGCACAGTGGTAGTGTCAGACACAGAGGATACAGCGCCGCGCAATGCGCCATGTCACATAGATCTCCTCTGGTTAATCTCGCTGTCTTTCTTTCCATCCCGTGTCTCTCTTCTGATAAGTCTCAACAAGCTAGGGGATCGATGACGGCGCCTGTGCCAAGCACGACGACGGATTTTCTTTCTCTTCGTTTGCTAACCAAGCAAGACGCATATAGCGATCTTGGACGGTGTGAGGCTGCATACTTGCGAGGCAGAGACCGGAAACACTATAAGGTCGCCGTCGAGAGCTCGCGTGATGACTTTGACGAACGTGCGGTGCATGTCCCATCACTTCTCGCAGAGGAAACTTATTCCATCGACTTCCTTCTACTTGCGAGCTCGGCGCCGCGTAGCAGAGGTTTTACATAAGGTTCCTCTCTGTACAACATGTAAAAGCATAGAAACACAAATTTAAGCCATTGAACTACGCCTTCTAACGACCTTCACTTAAAACGGTGCGCGGGAAGAGGGGGCGAAGAAAACGTTTTCCATTTCTTTCCAACTTTCTTTTTTCTTCCGTTCCCGCTACCTTCGCCACACTGTCGTACTCGCATCCTTCTTTTTTTACTTCCTTTTCTCTCTCTCTCTCTGTTTTCATGATTCTTTGCTCCGGCGGAAAATTCGAGAAGCCGCCCGTATTTCGGCTGCCGCAGCGACTTCTTCATTTTTTACCCCGCAGCACGTTTCTTTTAACCGTTCTGCGTCGCTTTCTCCTTGCGCGGTTTTCCTGCTTCGAACGGAAGCCAAGCGAGACGGAGCAGCGGAGCTGGCCGGGGAGGACAAACTCGGCGAATTCTCTTTGCGCGAACGTGAGCTCTTCCGTCGAGCTGCTTCGCGCGAGCCTCTTTCAAATTCATGGCTCACGTCGGCGTAACTTGCTCACGGTCCCTCTCTCGTCTCTACACCGAAAAAACTAGCTGCTCTCCAAAGACGGGAGGACGACCGACCGTGCTCTACTCGGTGCTGCCAGACGCCCGATGCGGAAATTCGCGATCCAAGATCCCGAAGGAAAAAAAAAAAAGAAGAGAACGAGCGGGCGAGAGCAGCAGAAGTGTCTTCCGCGCTCATTCCTATGCGTCGCCTTTTCTTTACTTTTTTTCATTTTTCCCGATTCCTCTTCTGTATTCATTTCGGCCACTCAGTTCTCACCTTTTGTTTCCTTATTGTACGCGTGTGTCTCTCGGCGTAAAGCAAACGGAACGGTAACGAAGGCACAACTTCGACCTGAAAAAGAGGCCACTCGGAGGTTGTAAGAGTCAGGAGCAAGCCTTAGTAGTGCTACCAATAAAAAGCGGGTCGTGTTCTCCTAGAGAAGGGACCCCTGCAAACAAACAGAGAGAGTGCAAATCGAATGCTGGGAGTAGTGTTCGAAACAATGACTTCTTATTTTCGTCCTCACCTGTACGTCCCTCCTCTTCGCTGCGTTCTGTTTCTTTAACTTTGTTTGATTTCTCTCTTAAAGTTGTATTTTCCTTTCTTTATTTTTTCATTTCTTTGATCGCTTACTTACGCAGCCTCGAGAAATGGTCAGTGAAGACGAGTGTATTTTCTTTGCATGCCTATACTTTTAGTGAGGCTAACGCATACGTTTCTGCCCTATCAGACGTTTTCTTTTTTCTTTCTTTCTTTCTTTCTTTCTTTCTTTCTTTCTTTCTTTCTTTCTTTAAGAGGGGCGCAGTCATCGCTGAAATAATTTCGGAACGGTTGTTTCTGTCGACCAACTATGGTCGCGTTGGTAAGTTCGTCAGTTACGCATAAAAAGAAAATTCAGCGAACGTCGTGAGCTCCAAAGAAACATCAAAGCGAGCTCTGTGGCGAATTGGTGCCATACCCATAATTCAAAGAAGTTACGTGTAAAATTATTTGCAACAGCTTCTCGCGCTCCACTTTGTAGTTCCCGATATAAGTGCACAGTTTTATATATTATTATTGTTCTAACTCCAACGCAGAGACGATCGCGATTGCCACGAGGCGTATCTAAGATTGTTTACCTTACTCGTGCGATCATACCATATGCGCTTTGATTCAAGCACGCTTGTAGGCTTGCCGAGGGGACACACTTATTTACTAATGCTAGTGAGCGTAGGCGTGGTTGCGAGGTTGTAAGGTGATCACCAGGACGTTGTGCAATATAATGCCTACTCGCGCGTGGCTTCAAGAAATCCGACGTAGGACTTCCAAGCCGTGTCGCAAACAACTGGCCCGACGCGAAACGGCAGCCGGGCCATGGCTTCAGCTCAATCTGCGGGGCGTGTGGACACCGCGCGCGTATTCGTGAATATAACGTCGTGTGTCCTTTAACAGCGAAGCTGTATATGGCTAGCCGATTCGTCCGTCCGTCTGCCGGTCGCCTGTATGCTGAAAACTGTGCGCCGAAGAGAAAGAAAGAGAGGCGCGGTGATAGATAGCACAAGCCTTGTTTACTTCGATTCATGACTTCAGGCTGCCTGGACCGAAATTTCCATTGACAAGGCTGGCGTGAAGAAAAGCGGTGACGTCGAAATCACTGTTGCCTACTCGGGAGCATCCCCAATAGATTCTATGGCACTCTCGGGCAAGGTTTTCGAGCGCCATCTGTCCTTAGCCAACCGGATTTTTTTCTCTGGTTAACCTCCCTGCCTTTCCCCTTTCCTCTCTCTCTCTCTCTCTCTCTCTGGCAAGGTAACATGACGTCGCGGATCGGAGCGAAAAGGCCTTGTGCTATCTAGGTGGTACTGGATTAGCTGCGCCAGAAGTGACGTCGTTGCTCTCCGTCGCAGCCGAGTGCACGCGCAGCAGTTTCTCTCCAGCTCCGGAATGGGTAGGCCACACGTCATGCGTACTCCTGAGGACCAGGCAGCTTTCGATCAGCAACGATGGCAGCCGAACCGGGAACGAGCTCGTCTACGCCGTGCCGATGCTGCAGCCCGGGCACAAGAACAGGCCCGTGGAGCCGAGCGCAAGCAGCAACTCTGTAACGAGGATACGGTGGCCTACCAAGTTGTTTAATGAACCGTCAGGATTACCCAGTGATAAACACCGGGACCGCACGTTTCAGCTTCGCTGGTTAACCATCTGTACGGAATGCTTGGACTTGATTTTTTTAAACGTCGACCAGGCTTTACAGTTGCTGCAGAAACATTTTTTTTTTTTTTTTCGTTTAGGTCGGTAGGCACCGCGACACTTACCGAACTGTGCGAGGACGTTGACAGGAGAGCGAGCTCAGAACTTTCCTGACTTCGAGGCTAAGTTGACGTGTCCGTCAGCCACTGTTGCCCTTAGTGTGGACCCTCCGGTAAATGCATCCGTGGTGGCGTCGCTATGGCGACCTGCACGATTGCGTAAAAGCGAAGAACGTCTTCTCGTTACGGTTTCTCCTGTCTGGCCGCCGCATAAGCGAATTCAGTGCGAAGAGCTCCGGGACTATTACTCCTCGCGCTTTCATCCTCCGTCGTGAATACTAACGGTGGCGCTGAAAGTTTGGCGGCCTTTTTATCTAGCGGTGCAATTTCGCCGCGCTTAATCTTATTTCCTGGCAAATGTTCCCCCTCCATTTTCCCGCTTGCCGAGGGGAGTACGGTGTCTCTATCCCTCCCTTTTATTCCTCTTCGGACCTCCGTGATCCCAAGGTCAGAAAACTCATCTCGCTGGTAAAAAAAAAAAATTAAAAGAAGAAAGGAGAAATGCCGCTGCAATGGCTTTTTATACATACGAAGAATAACTTAAAACGAGAAAGTTATTTGCCTGCGTCCGGCTAGTTTTAGGGTAATCAGAAGCAGGTCAAGAAATAACAGAAAGCGAAAGATGAATTTTCTGGCTTATCCGCATCCTCTCACGCTGGCGCGCTTCCGGTCGTTAATAACGCTCCTTAAGTCATGACGTCACCGGCGGCCGATGGCGGGTAGCCTGCAGCGTGCCACGTCATCAGGTGCCCTCGCAGGCAGGCGTGAAAAATGCGTCCGCCGGGGAGGCAATTAATCACGCGCCCATCTAACCGAGCGCTGCCTCGGCGACTGCAGCCGCTAACGCGTCTTGCGCGCGCCCGTCCGGAGGGCGCGTACATAGCGCAGCAGCTACGTAGACATTACCGCTCTCCTTGCTTCACCTCGAGGGGGAGGCTGTGCATAGACGATAGTCGCTGCTGCCAACGTGGTGAAAGCTCTTGAATCGAGCTATAGGATCCAGACGAAACTGAACAAGCGAGCTAAACATAGGGTCATCGAACTTGGCGAAGAATGGAGGACGTAGTTGCACAGGCAATTGCGTTGAAAGAAAGAAAATTATGGTTGTTGGATTTTTAAGCGAAACTAGGTGACCGTTGGAGTGTGAGTTTGATGAGGCTTGGCTACAGGAACAACGAAAGCAGGGTGAATCAGCTCAAACTGGCGCGGCCGCAGCGTTCCTACTCGCTTCGAAGCCACTCCCTCCGCCTGACGGCTTCGTCTATAGCTGTGGAATTCTTAACTCGGTCTGTTGAGCGCTTTGCCTTTGATGCGATGCTTCTTCAGGATGGATACATACATATACCGCGTTGTCGCGAAAGGCTGCTAAACCAAATGCCGCGCCTTGCGGCTTAGAAATCGGAAATCGAAACGGAGACACTTCTTGAAGCATTTAGATTTCTTTGGAGAACTAGCCGCACTTTCTGGTTAGTGTCTACACGTTTTCGTGGGCCCATCCCGAAGACAGTGCGCTCTAACACAGTGGTAAGAACCACGCGGTGGTACTGGTGGTATGGGAAGCGTTCCCGCATTTTTTTCCCTCCTGGCGTTTTGAGACACTGTCGCTGTGTCGCTGCGCCTCTGGTTGAAGACGAGGACGCTGTCGTTTGTTGCAGCGGCTGCCATCAGAGGTGGCGGCAAACACTGCACAAGGTTCCCAATTGATGTTTGAAGAAGCCGCACGTGTAATACCGGTCGGCTCCCAGGTACGGGTAAGGCACGGTGGTAACGGTAGCGCCACCTAGAGCAACATAGCGCCATAAATAACGGCCTCCCAAGCACGACAAATATTTGTACACTCAAGAGGAAATGAAACATGAATGTGAAATTGTAAACACGTACAACAATTCGATAGGGCCTAATTGCTTACGATCACAATGCATGATCGCGGTGTAATCGTGCGCTAAGGGCGCTTTAGTGTCACGGCTAACCTACTGCGAAGTGAACCAAGCCAGTGTCACACAATCTGGAGAATATGGAAATGGAAATGCGGCTTGTGGTCGGTAGACTCGTGTTGGCATCTCATTCCACTGTGCTAGAATATGTAGAGACAAATTGACACGGTTATGTCATTGTTCTTCGTTAACAAATGTGCTCTCCGCTCTGCTGTACTGCACAAGTCATCATCGCCTCCTCTGAAAATTTCATTTTGCGATGGAGCCAACAAAGACCTTTCTATTTGCTTCCGTTGTTCACTCAACATTTCAGTTTTCGTGCGAGGGTTTTGGTTCACATGTGTTGTTGCTACATTGACTGCTACATCAAAATTACTGATCACATAGACCTTACGATGGCGACAGTCTCTATCAATAGATAGACTCTAACCTGAATATAATTGTGTTCTTGAAGTAAGCTTGCGCGAACAATAAGGTGCTTCTCTCGCTTAACCAATGAAATTTTACAGGTCCGTAAGGTGTCACGAGATTTTTCTTGTGATTTAACATGAAAGATGTGTAATCATTACAAGTTGAACATATAACGTTTAGAGTTCGATGTTGAGTGCTCTACAACAGAATGAAAGAAATAGGCGTCGCGAATAGAAGAGACGCTTCTAGACAGTTTGTAAAAAAAGATGTACTTAAAATCATCAATTCTTGTAGTGCGCTCTCCTACAGAAAACCATGTTCCCTATGCCTACAAGTGAGTTTCTCTGCAGTCATACAACCGCTCTTGGACAACCACTCGATAAATAGATCCACGCTAGGCATTATAATATAACTCTCCACTACAAAGTACTGGATACTTAGTTGGCGCACATAAACCTTTCTTGCGACGTTAAATATAAGTCAGCCTTGCCTCGTCTGCACAGGAAGGTAAATCACTGCGTAGTCTTCCCGAGTTGAGTCCCTGAATAATCTTGTTTAAAGCATCTTTAGCTACGATTTTGGGTATAACAAGTTTTTTCATCGGCACAGCTTCGTATTCTATTAATACGTTCATATAATAAGAAATATGTGTTTCTTTGGTAAGATAGCTCATGAATCTACCTTCCATGCGCTCAGACTTCTAGATCTTTTTTCCTGTTAACAATTATCAGAAGGAGCACAACTTGCCATGATTTAGTCCGATGTCTGTTTTCTTTCACATGGCTTGATTCTACAAGCCTTATGTATTATATCTGATATTGTTTCAATTACCAATAAGTTCTGACTCTTCGGCTCCGTAGTTAGAAAGAAAAAAGTGAGCTGGAACAAAGTGTTCCGATGCTATCGGATGTTACATTTGTTTTCAGCCTGCACACTCCTTCTAAGGAAGATATTTCCTTGTTACTAAGAATAAAACAAGACTGATCTCTCGCTATTATTGCTGACAATTAGAATTGATATGTTGGCTAGACGGCCACCAAGTTCGCTACAGTACATCTTATGACCTTTCCTCAAGAACGTAGATTCTACAAGTTCACTTACTTGCTCAAGATTCCTGCAAAAGCTTGCTCTCACAACCGCAGTCATGAATTACAAGCTTTGTTTTACCAACTTTGTGTAATTTCATCCATGCAGCATGAGCGTTCATAGCTGGCTCAGCTTATATGCAAGTCGTTCAGTTCGTGTCATTTGCTAGCAGGCAGCCGTCACATCTTGCTTGAAATACTCCGGCTTCGTGGGCTCCATTGACTACAACATTAACAGTCGGGGCGCTTGCAAGAACCCGACAGAAGAGGGTCAAGTCGGCTTGTCGGTCTGGAATGGGCCTGTCGAGCGCATATAAACACTAGCCGGTCGGGCTGAACGAGCCAAGCTGAGCCAGCCCGACTGGATGCATAGAGTAGGCTCACCCATCCGTTTAAGCTAGCAGATATAAACGCGGAGGGTATAAGAGCCACCCAGAGCTCAGTCCTGTGCGGTACCACTGGGACGTCAGTGTTCTTATGCGTCGGCAGCGGGAACGGCATCAGGACGAGGCAAAGGCAGGCACTGTGCAGCGCAGCTCCATCTGATAAGAGAAACGAAATAGTGTTCTGTTACAGAGGGCTGCGGGAATTGGGAGCCCTGTTGGAACGCGTAGGTGTCTCGGTTCGGCGCTGCGTCGGGCTGCGTGCCGCCGCTATCCAGACCAGTGAGAAGCGAGTTCAGGTAACCGCGTTCACGTTGGGCTCGGTCAGCCGGATTTCTGACTCGACCAGCTCGCGTCGGGTTCGTGTAAACGTCGTCAGTTAGCCTTACATAAGATATGTGTAGGGAAAGCTGCAATACCTCCGCGCTTTCGATGCGCTAGTACAGAGGGCATTCAAGCAACCTGCGAATTCCGACGCGATACTCTGGAGAGTTTCGGACAAAATGAGGCAGTCGGCTTGCATTCCGTTTACATGCGCAAGCCTCTTGGGTCCTGCAATCTAAAGCTATGTGCTAAGTGGATTTTTACCCGCGAGATATCCTCCACGGAGAAGCATTTTTATTTTATTCGCAACTTGGAGGTCTCGTGCTACGTGCTACTTCATGTGTTGCGCCTTGAGCCGTCAGCCTTCGTCGGGTACCCTTAATAGCACCGCTAAATATTGCGCAGAAAACGCGCGATAATCGCGCATCACTCCTCGCCGCGCGAGAAGTACTACGTGCCTCCTGACGAATGAGATGTCCAAGGGATAATTACATGCGCGCCTAAGCAACGCGTGCTCACCAAAACTCGAACGACAGCCAAGCTATAGCGAGATTACTAAGAGACTCTCGCGTCAGCACGCCTGCTCTAACTCGTAGTATAAAGATTTTAAAAGCAGAAAGCAAAAAAAAAAATAAGGATAGCTGCGTGAAGACTAGAATTCGGGGTGCGGGGCGAGCGTGCAGCAGACCATGCGGGCAGGAGGCAAGGAGCGGACCCCCTTCTACTGCACTGGCCATCCCCAACATCAGTCAAGGCCCCCACGTCTGGCTCAACCTCTTTTTTTTTCCCGCTACGCCAATTTGGCACGCTTCAATTAAGCACGCAAAGTCGACCGAGATTGCGTGCGCACATCAATGGAGGCGCTTTGCGAAGCCGGCTCCTCTTTTGCGGGGCTTTAAAGCCCATCCAAACAAACCGTCCTCGTCCATTTGAGAACCGAGCGCGCGCTTCCTCCCTCTCCCCCCCCTCCCCCCCCCCCCCCCCGCAACTCTACGCCACCCCACGCCTCGCCCGCGTCTCTTTTGCGAGCTTCCCAACGATTCGTCATAGCGGCGAGAAGAGAATCCTCTGAAAACACGGGGATAGGCCTCCCCCTTTACGAATACATCCTCTCCCCCTCGATCCCATAGCTATATGCCTCTTCTCCCTACCTCCCGGCGCCCAAGCACCATTCCTTCATCTCTCTCGCCTTTCTTTCTCCTTTTCTCTTTTTTTACTTGTGTTCTAAGTTGCTCGCCCCGTGTTTGCGTCCGTACAAGATCTGCATAGGCTTCCAGCACAAAGCGAGCGCCTCCCTTTGTTGTCCTCCGCGGGGAATGATTTATATCTGCGGAGCGGTGGTGCGCTCGCTTTTACAATGAGGCCACAATTACCGCGGCCACCGCTCGCAGCGAAAATCGCGAAACCCGAGAGGGCATGGCGACGGTATACATTGCACGAAAGCAAACGCCAAGTGGCAATGAACTTGCCGAGCCACTACGTAAAAAAAAAAGAAAAATATATATCGCCATGTTGGTGGGTGAGCCTGTGGAACAATGAACGAGATTTAAAGTTTAGGGAAAGTTTCACTCCCCCGTAAAGAATTACTAGGCAAGGACTTTGGTGATTACGTAATGCGCTCTGCGGTAAGGCGGTTGGGGCTGGTGTCTAATTTATTTCGAGCGGCAGATTGAGCTTTTTAGGTAGGGGGCGTCTTATCTTTTTTTTTCTTTTGTTGGCTTGACTCACGCGTGCAGCAAGCGTTGTGAACGCGAATTCACATGCCCCTCACGCTAAACATAAAACTGTACCCCCCCCCCTCCCTCCCCTACGCACGGATATTTTTGAACTATATCGCCAACGCAACACTCGCGTTGGTACCGCATGCGAAGAGTTTAATTACTGCTGCCCACTCGAACGGTTCTCTAAAGCAAGATGCTTATAAGAAGAACGTTTTACATTATTAAATGTGCGAGAAAGTGCTCGCGTATTACGGAGTCTTCCGTTGCTTCCGTGCTCCCGGAAGCAAATGAAGACTACACCAAAATTAAACTCACAGCCCCGAACTTCTACTAGTAACCAGTAAACTCCCACTGGTTCTCGTCGATATAGATGTACCATATCGGCGATGATGCAACGGCAACAGGCTTGTGAAAGGTTTGGCTGGTCCGGTAGTTGAAATTGTTCACTTATCTTTAACCCAGCGCCGAAAACGAATTGCAGACTGTGCATTCGGAGAGAACGGTACGTAGGCGGATCGATTGCGCGCTGCGCCAGTGATCTTGCACAACTGGGGGAAGGGTTGCTCTCCAATGTTAGGTGTTAGAAATTCCTCGAACGGCGAGTGTTGAAATTCATTGCGCTGTTCGCGCAACACTGGGAGGTACGCGAATAAACCGCTCAGACCTTAGTAGCTCTTTGTCTGCGTCACTTCTATACCGTGATTCATGCATGTTGTCCTTACGCTACACATTACATGCACTTATTTTTGTTTTAGCTTCGCATAACGGCCAGAGCCCGATTTTTGCTTCCAACAAGAATGCACCCATTACCAGTCGTGGTGCATGATTTCAGTAAAGGCTGATTCTTCGGCACCCATCATCACTACAATTATAGCTAACCGATATCAACAATCCTTAAAGAAAGGCTTCGGACGACCTGTATGCCATAACGAGACCCGACCTTTGTCACGTGCTGTCAGCGCCGTTCGCTCACAAAAGGAAGACTGTGAAAATACGCAATGAGAAACCGGCGTGCTTTTCGCCGCGCTTTTAGTGGTGGCATCTCTGATTTCCGAAGCCCCGTCCACAGCACGCGCGTAGTCTTCGATGTCCTTTTATTCTGCGCGATAGGAACGGCGCGCAGAATAGCAGCAGCCAGACACGAAGCACAAGTGAGAGTACATCGATAGAGAAATAGCATAGCGTGAGCTCTCCTGTGTGTCAGCGCACTGGCTCAGCTTGTCGCCAAGAAGGGGGGATGGAAACGGGGACGGAAATGGGGAGTGATGGGAAGCGCACCAGTCGGCGGCGGGGTCGCTTATAACGCTGAGTCACGTCCCGCCTGGCGCGCATGGCTCTTATTATCCATCGCTGATTCTTCTCGAAGAGGGGGGGTGGACTGCCTCCTCCTTTCTCCTCGTCGGCGAGCGCCCACACAATGCAGGCACCGCAGCAGCAGCAGCAGTAAGCTTACTTCCCCGCCAGAGTGTGCTGCGAGCTCCCGTCGCTAGCTGGCTGAAGAGCACGAAGAACGGGACCGCCGCAATAACACATTTTCACGTGCCTTTTCTCCTTGTTCCCTCTTGAAACCCACCCGGCCCCCCCTCTTGCGTTTCAGTTTGTCCATTCCTTTCCCACTCCCCTCCCACGCGCACCCTACACCCTATACCTCCGTTCAGCATGAGCGCGTCCTTTTAATTCCTTCGATAAATAAACAAAGATTAACGTGCTCGGCCGCAGCTAGGCCTTAATCCTGAGGGTGCGGCGTCGCGTTCTTTCAGGCGACCTGCCATTTTAAGCTCGCTCGGCGCATTATTGACGCTCGCGCGAGTTACGCGAAAAAGGAGCGGGATTTCCATTCTCTTCTTGGCTCTTTTCTTTTCTCTCTCCCTGTCGTTCTCGAAATCCTTCGGTGCCGATGTTTACGCTTCAGCCGCTTCGTCGTGTTTGCGCCGTCCTGCGGAAACCGTCACGTCTGGAATTAGGGGCGCGACTCAAGCTAAAACGCCGCTTAGAGTGATCTGATGTCGCAGGCGATGGATTCGAGCTATTTGACGCTGGCAAAGCCCGTAGCGTAGCCGGAGACGTAGTCAGCGTAGCCGTAAGTGAACGGCGAAGCTTATTGACGTGACCGTATAGGGGTGGCCTAGTTCTCTTGTCGTACGCGTTGTTTTTTTTTTTTTTAATTCTATTGGGTCGGCTCTGAGCCTTGTCTTGCTCGCCCGCTGTTAACCGATGAGTAGAGGCCTCAATCAGGTACAGTCTGTCAGAGTGTTTTTTGTCGCGTTTTCTTTTCTTTTCTTTCTTTTTTGCCACAAGCAACTAGACCTTTCGTCGGGAACCATGTGTAACTGCTCCACACAAATAGCATTACAAATTGTGTTCGATGCAACATATAGTTTGCAGTTGGCAAATTATATTTTGTAGTTAGCTGCTAACTACCACGTCCGTTGATATGTAATTATGACCTTCGAGGACTAAGTCGGATTTCCCGCTGCATGCGGTATCTCTTCTGCCAGCGATACCTTTTAAAGGTGCTTTCTAATCACATTTGTCACGTCACCATACTATAATGTTGTAGCAGCTCCCATAGTAAGGGTAAGCGTGAGAACGTCGTCATAACGATAAGGTAAAATATTTGTAGAAACACATCAATAAAATATCTGACGTGGCAATCAACAGCGCTGCCACAACATGAGCGAAGCCCGACAACTCTATACGAGCAGCATTGCTCACTAAGTAATGGTTGTGGTTTACGAGGTCGCGTTAAACCAGCACCGAGGTGAGATAAGTTAGATGAAGACGACTGAAACAAAGCCGACTGAAAACGCAGGGCGAATTAACCCCTTACCGCATGGTCTATCATATATGTTAGTCGTAGAACAACTCTTTCAAACTTGCTAGAAACAGAAAGGAAAGAAAATTATGTATATTTAGCCATAATCTATGGAGCGTATATAAATCAAATACAGAGTGATACGCAACTGTGGTTAAATATTCTTTTTTTCTTTCTTGAACAATGAATTGTGGCAGCTTGTCAGACAACACATAAAAGCTTCTTAAACCTGTTATTTTGACAATTTATATACTTGAAATCAACAAACAAAATAATAATTTTTTTTTTCTGTTGATTAGCCTGCTGCGACGTTTTGAACGAGAAGGACATTCGGGTTGTTGTGTGTGGTTAGCATTATTTGGGGCGAGGGGGAGGGACTTTTTTTTGCGTCGTTTTGTGGAGAAGAGTAGATATTCGTTTCCTCTCGAGAGAACAAATGTGGTGGCAACATATCATGACTTTACAAGCCATATTGTTTCTCAGCATAGTTATTGATGTTAGAAAGCGAAAATCCTAGCAGCGTTACAATAAACAAAGTCTGGGGCCTGCCATGTTCCAAACGCTAATGACAAGTAGCAAAATATAAGTCAGGAAAGAAAATTAAGCCTTATTTTGGCTTCCGTCACTCTCCTAAAGACTACACAAAGCAGAAACATGTATAAAAGAGAAAGATAGAGAGAGAGAGAGAGCAAATGATAAATGAAAGGTAGGGAGGTTAACCAGGACTGAGCCCGGTTGGCTACCCTACACTGGGGAAAGGGAAATGGGGACGGAAAGATTAAAGAAAGAAGAGAAAGTCCACCGGGGATGTCGTTCAGTAACTCAGTCCGGATTACAGACGCTCACTCAATCCTGTATCTTTCAAATATCGCAGCAGCGCTTTTGTGGCCTTTTGTAGCTGCGATATACGAGGCCATGGTCCCAAGATCTTGTTCAAGGTGAACGGTTTTCTATCTAACTTGTTGAGAGCTGTGCAGAGATCTTGTCTTTCATTTTCAAATGATGGGCAGTAGCACAGTAGATGGTCTATAGTTTCTTCGACACCGCAGGCATTGCACTCGGCGCTATCAGCCATGCCAATCAAAAACGTATATGCATTCGTGAATGCGACGCCCAAGCGTAAGCGGCACAGCATTGTTTCCTCATTACGCGGAAGCCCTGGTAACAGCCGCAGTTGCATAGATGGATCGAGGGAATGCAATCGATGTTGAGTGAAATCAGGTGTGTGCCACTTCTCCAATGTCATACGGTGCGCTAGCTTGCCTAAGTGTTGGGCTGCGTCAGTACGCGATAAAGGTATAGAAACAAGGGTTGCTCCTTCGTGTGCTTTCTTAGCAGCGTCGTCAGCGAGGTCGTTGCCGGAGATACCGCAATGGCCAGGCAGCCACTGAAACACGACGTCGTGCCCTTTAGCAATCATGTGATGGTGAAGTTCTCGTATCTCCGATACGAGTTGTTCACAGGACCCGCGACGAAGAGATGACAGAAGACATTGTAAGGCCGCCTTTGAATCACAGAATATTGCCCACCGATTAGCCGGTTGGTTGGTTGTATAAAAGGAAGCGCTTGAAAGGTTATGAGCTAAATATTAAAGTTATCATATATTCAGTCAAGAATGGCATTACTAAACTTTTTAAGCTTTCACTTGATGAAACTGCGAGAAAGACGTCCCATTTTTTACAGTAAACAGATAAGAAGTTTTCAGGTTAAGATACTTTTTTGCATGTTGTCTGCATGCATATGCTTTTCTGTATGGTCACAAGATATACCCATAACAGAATGGCGATACATATGGTACGCGATAACATTGTCCATAAAATATTAACTATGCGTTTCATAGAGTATTGAAGTTTCCTTGCTCATGTATCGCCTAAACGTATAGATGTGTAATTTTTTTCACAAGAAGAAAAAAAGACTTCATGAAGCAAGGGGTTAAGGAAGCGAAAGCTGAGTTTTCCACGGCAGACGGCTCTCACGCGTCTGCAGATGTATTCTGTAGCTCATAGTGATCGAGACAGTGTGGGCCTTGCTATGCTTCAATTTGAATTCATAATTCTTTTTTTTTTCTCTCGAATAGTGCGACCGCGCGCAGTCAGCAGACAGTTATGGAGCGTAACCAACAAGTCCCTTACAGTAGAGTTGCCAGCTTACTGCACGCATAAATGCTGTATAGTTATCATCGTGTCCGCCTCTTACTTTCTGGTAGGATCTGCAAATTTTAAAATCGAAACTAAATGTGGGTGCGCCCTGTACTCAATAGTTTTGAATGACTATACTGCTAGGGGCAGTTGGTGTCTCGGCGGATATATTTACGGATATACTATGTGTACGTAGGTTACATGTGGACCCAATGCAATTACCAGCGAACCCCACTATCTTTACCGGTGAAGATGTACCAGTTAAGCGCACCTCTGTTTCGCGTAATAAAATATGTATCCTACTTAAAACCTGAACGTGCAACGTCGGCTCGTAAATATTTCTAAAGTGCACGTAGTTCCTGAGGAACTAGCTGATTACATTCAACTGATTCCTTGATTTTCATAATTTTCTTTGATTTAGCCATTCGGGATGTCGAAGGTTGTCATCTTTACGGACTCCCGTGCTGCCCTTAGCAGGTTACAACGCAGTGAGCTTGTTTGTCCACTTGTGCGCAGCATTAATGACTCTGCGAGCAAAATTACATCATGTGGGTTATGTCTCGTTGCTCAATGGATACCTTCACACGTAGGAATCACCGGAAATGAAGAGGCTGATCGGCTCGCTTCAAGTTGCGTTCATAACAACTGTGACTGCCCAGAAATTTTGTGCAAGCCTGATGACGCTCGTCTGCTGATTCGTCGCCACCTACTCAAGCAGCATCCAGATCAGCGCGTCGCAAATGGAACGTTCCCGCCCCGTGTTCGTGGTCGAGGCTTGCCTCGTCGCGCTAGAGCACAACTGCCCAAGCTAAGGGTTGGCTGCGTGAACGTGCACGAACGTTTATACAGACAAGGGCATGCGGAAAGTCCATTGTGTACGTCTTGTGGCTGCTACGGGACACTTCAGCACCTTATATTTGAGTGTCCCGCTTTCAGTGCGCAGCGCATGTCGCTAGTGAGAAACTATCATCTCCTTGGCCTGCGGTGTGCGACACTCGAGGAATGTTTATACCCCAGTGGCTGTGCATCTAAACGTGATCAGGCCCATCGCGCCCTACTAACCTTTATAGAACGAACTAACTTAGGTTCACGTTTGTAGCATGAACATTGAACATTCTGTAGTAGCATGACCTTCAGTGACCGGCCCTACTGTGTGTGATCAGTACTGTACCCTAACGCTTCTTCCTTCGAAGATGGGAGGTGGCGAGTTCAAACCCCTTACAGTGTATATTGTGAACCGACTAACGGTGAAACGGTGATTACGTGCAGCTTTACTTGGCGTCTCATCGTGGAGAACACAATTAGCCGCATAGCGAACTAGCCATGGATGCGGTTGATAATTGTGGAGGCTGTTCGACGCGGCGTCACTTTAATTCTCGCTGCAGAGTTCTACTTTAGTCTGTAGATTTGTCCTGTTGCAGTGTCCTGTTGCTCTCCTTTCCTCTTTCCTTTTTCCTCCCCTCCTTCCTATCTTCTATTTCTGTGTTGCTGTCACCTCCCTTCAGAAGAGTAGGCAGGCGTTGTGCCCCTTCCGGTGGCAGTTGCCAGCCTGCTCCTCGCTTTCCCTTTCCTAATACCCGTGTATATGCGTGTATGTGTTCAAAACAAATAATAATAATAATAATAATAATAATAATAATAATAATAATAATAATAATAATAATAATAATAATAATAATAATAGGTGTGTGCCCACGCTTGGTAAATGCTCCAGGTTGTAGTAGTAAAAAATGCGAAATACTTACATGCAGCTAGCTAGACATGCATCGTTCGTCTCCGCTGGCGCCGTGTCGACGCCATACATAGCAATGTACGACAATCGCTGGCGCCATTCATCAACTTCGTCCGTATGAAATCGATCTGGTCTCACAATGTGCATTTGCCTGATTTGATATTTGCACTTCGGCCTAGCTTGTGAGAGGTGTAGTACATAAACGTAGAAGTCGCATAATATTGTTACTGTGACTTTTGCGGTGGTTGAGCGCAAGCGTTGAATGAGATTACTAATTGCGTAAGATCAGAGTGAAGACAGTTGCACTCATCGCCTTTAGTTGCATGGCATGTATTTCAACGCTTCATTAAAGTTGCGCTTAACATATATTGCAGCATGCGCCTTAACCTGATTGTTTCTTTTCTTGCTCTTGTTTTTTATTGCAGCCGATATATTGCGTACATACCGTATCAAAGTCTGGTACGGCACAGAAAAATATATAATTAAAACAAAGTGTTGAATGGCAGAGAGGTTAACCCGAGTAACTGTCCGGCTGGCAACTCCACACTGAAGGGAAAAGGGTAAAAAATAAGCAGCAAAGAAAAAAAGACGTCCAAGAAATGTCTGTGTGCAAACACGATGCAGGTGGTTATTATTATTATTTATTGTTTTGAACACATATACACATATACATACGTATTAGGAAAGGGAAAGCGAGGGGCAAGGCTGGCAACTGCCACCGGAAGGGGCACAACGCCTGCCTACTCTTCTGAAGGGAGGTGACAACAACACAGAAATAGAGGATAGGAAGGAGGGGAGGAAAACGGAAAGAGGAAAGGAGAGCAACAGGACACTGAACAGGACAAATCTAAAGACTAAAGTAGAACTCAGCATCCGGAATTAAAGTGACGCTGCGTCGAACAGCCTCCACAATTATCAACCACATCCATGGCTAGTTCGCTATGCGGCTAATTGTGTTCTCCACGATGAGACGCCAAGTAAAGTTGCACGTAATCACCGTTTCACCGTTAGTCGGTTCACAATATACACTATAAGGTGTTTGAACCCGCCACCTCCCATCTTCGAAGGAAGAAGCCTTAGAACACAGTACAGATCACACACAGTAGGGCCGGTCACTGAAGGTCACGCTACTACAGAATGTTCAATGTTCATGCTACAAACGTGAACCTAAGTTAGTTACTTCTATAAAGGTTAGTAGGGCGCGATGGGCCTGATCACGTTTAGATGCACAGCCACTGGGGTATAAACATTCCTCGAGTGTCGCACACCGCAGGCCAAGGAGATGATAGTTTCTGACTAGCGACATGCGCTGCGCACTGAAAGCGGGACACTCAAGTATAAGGTGCTGAAGTGTCTCGTAGCAGCCACAAGACGTACACAATGGGCTTTCCGCACGCCCTTGTCTGTATAAACGTTCGTGCACGTTCACGCAACCAACCCTTAGCTTGAGCAGTTGTGCTTTAGCGCGACGAGGCAAGCCTCGACCACGAACACGGGGCGGGAACGTTCCATTTGCGATGCGCTGATCTGGATGCTGCTTGAGTAGGTGGCCACGAATCAGCAGACGAGCGTCATCAAGCTTGCACAAAATTTCTGGGCAGTCACAGTTGTTATGAACGCAACTTGAAGCGAGCCGATCAGCCTCTTCATTTCCGGTGATTCCTACGTGTGAAGGTATCCATTGAGCAACGAGAGATACCCCACGTGATGTAATTTTGCTCGCAGAGTCATTAATACTGCGCACAAGTGGACAATCAAGCTCACTGCGTTATAACCTGCTAAGGGCAGCACGGGAGTCCGTAAAGATGACGACCTTCGATGTAATTAACTCCTCTAGCACGTATTTCAATGCAACATTAATCGCTGCTAGTTCCGCAGTTGTTGACGAAGTTGGATGAGGTATCTGAAAGATACGTCGTACTTGAGCTGAAGGGCAGTAAAAAGCTGCAGAGGCGCCTTGATCGTCGTTGTGTACAGATGCATCTGTGAAAACTTGAAGATGATCTGGAAACTTTTCGAACAAGTGTGATTGAGCCAATTGGAATATTGCCGAAACAGCCATATCAGACTTTTTGTGCATGCCAGGGATTGTGAGGAAAATGGGGAATACATGTGTCGTGATACCTTTTGGAGGCGGAGACGTATCTGAAGCAGCATGATCAGAAATGGTAGTGATATCCATAAATAATGCCGCCATTTTTCCCATGCGAGATAATGGGCGGTGAATCAGACGATCAAGGAGCGCTTGACCATTCGATGCGCGGTGCAGACGCTCAATATGATATAGAGCTCTCTGATCTGCTTGCAGCCTCAGGGGTAACTGATGCGCTTCAGTAAGTAATGCAATAGACTGCGCCTCACGAGGTAAGCCAAGCATTAGTCGAAGGGCAACGCGATGATCTCGCTCCAGTTGGGCCATCAAAGTAGGTGGTATGTTCAAAAGTGGTAATGCGTACAGTATGCCTGAGAGTACAGATGACTGGTACACCTGAAGAGCCGTTGTTTGGTCGCAACCAGCACCTCGAGCAGTCAATGCGGCCACATACTTAAGAAGGGAGTGCGATTTGCGTCGTACAGATTTAACGGCAGGACGCCAAGAGATGCGATCATCCACAATTAACCCCAAATAACGGTGTTGTCGCACCCAGTTTATAGGCGTTTCGTCAAGATACAGTCGGCTCATTGTTCGACGAGCGCGTTGTTTAGGGTGATATGCTATTGCAGCCGACTTAGTAGGTGATATGAGCAGGCCAACTTCACCCAAGTACTCCGAAGTAGCGTTGAGAGCTCTTTGCAAGCTTGCACGAAGCCGCGGACCAAGGTGCGAAGGGCCGCTTATCCACAGAGCAATGTCATCTGCATAGACAGCTATGCTCACAGGGAAGTCAGTGTCTCGAGGCAAACGACTTGGAAGCGCGGCGAGTACCGCGTTAAACAAAAGCGGCGATAATACGCTGCCCTGTGGAACACCGCACTTCACATTTCGGTATTCACTGGTTACTCCTCCGACACGCACTTTCATGCGGCGCTCCGATAGAAAATTATGCACAAACTGGAGTAGACGACCCGAAATTCCCGCGGTTGCAAGTGCGAAAATAATCGCCTTATGCGGAACTGAATCGAAAGCTTGCTGTATGTCTAGGAAGAGCATGTAGGCGGAATGCTTGTTTTCTTTAGCAAATTCGAGTGCTGAGACAAGGTCTGATATGCTGTCCAGAGCCGAACGGCGGCGACGAAAGCCACTCATGACATCAGGGAAAAAATTTAGCTCCTCTAGCCTGACATCTAAGCGAAACAAGACCATTCGCTCCATTAACTTGACGATGTTTGAAGTTAGGGATATTGGTCGGTAGGACTTGAGGTGTCTTGCCGGACGCCCGGGCTTTAAAATTGGTATTACAACGGACGATTTCCACTCAGCAGGGATTACACCGGTTCTCCATACTTCATTGTACTCGTCCAATATACGGTCATGGAAACTCTTATCAACGTTCCGCAATGCTTGGTACGTCACACCATCTGCGCCTGGAGCAGTGCGGCGTTTGGAGAGGCTCAGTGCGTGTCGCAGCTCCTCAAGAGTGAAATCTGCCTCGTCCATCTGGCAAGCTGGACCATAGGAAGCGGTTACGGTGCTGTGAGTTGTCAAAGAAGGAATATCGCTAATTGTGGTGTCTCTGGATGCAGGAGAGACGAAAATGTCTGCAAATGCCTCTGCTATTACCTTTGGTGACTGGCCAGTCGCTATGCTCAATGTAGCCGTTGGATTCTTGCAGATTTCAGGAGTGCGGAGAGCCTTCAGTATGCGCCATACATTTCCAAAACCACTTCCAGTATGCAACGAACTACACAAAGCTTCCCAGCTCTTGCGACGAAGCTGTTTTGTATGCCGCCGTATGGCTGCATCAAGGCGATTGTATATAGTCCAGTCGGTGCGTCGTTTAGAGCGCTGTGCCCGTCTATAAGCGCGCCGTCGACATGCGCGGAACGGTGGTTCACAAACATAATAGTCTTTCATGCAGTCTCGATGCTTTTAAATGCATAACTATGCTCTTACAGCGAAGTTGTATATGACTATGATCCCGGGATTTGTTCTTCTCGGTCAACAGACAATTCAATCAATCACAGCGGAAGGCGCGCGACGCGTGCGCCACTGTGTTCCTTAGACCACCACCACCAGAGGGCGCTCGGCTCCACAGCAGCAGCCGCGGTGCCAGCCATACGGAGGAAAGAAAAAAAAGAACCAAAAAGCTCGCCTTCGCGCATAGCGTTCGCCGCAAGCGTTCCCAGGTAGAGACTATACGGCTGGATAAGTGCGGCAGCCAGGAAGCGGCAACTGTAGCATACGAAGCAGGGAGTGACGTAACTACACTTCCATATGTTAAAGAAGAACCCGCCTTGCAAACGAATTCATTTGTATTGCGATTGCGTGGTTGGCCACGCATAGTTAGGACTCTCGAAAGGCAGCGTGAACACAATGAGCGGCGACGGAAACAGAAATGTAAGTCTGCACAACGGCGCTGAGCTCAGGCTAGGCAGGACGCTGCGGTTCCTGCACAAAGCAAGCCACGCCGCACAGTTAGGACGCCTGAAGAACAGCGCGAAAAACGATGAACGATGAAAGGAACAGCAACGTCGATATGCACAACGTCATCGAGCTCAGGGTCGGCGTGACCCCGTTCAAAACTACGTCACATTGGTCTATCGGATCAGGTGATACCACAGCTTCACTGGTCAACCACCTTCACAGCGTGGATTGGAGTCCATTTTTAAAGGGCTAACGTAGGCTGGGACGAGGGACCCATGATTCTACATTCCGTGAAAGGACGATTGTCTTGTTTGTCGAACAGCGCACCGCGCGACGCAGCTATGCGCTGAACAGAGAACAATCACAGAGGTGCGCGCCAATCGCCTCTTCAAAGCCACAAACTTCACATTCCTGGTCCTTCCGATGATAAAGCAGTAGGCGTTTGTGAATGATACTCTAAGCCATGTATGACGCCTGAGAATTACGCCACGCCGGGGTAAGCCTTGCGGGACGTGGTACGGCATAGCTATTCATTAAGAATGCATAGGAATCGAATCGCCAGTTTTATGTTCATGCCTGCTTGAAAGCAGAAGCGTCGCCTTAATACGCATCTGTAGCCTTCTTGCGAGTTTTTCTTATCTCAGCTCTATATTCGTAGCCAAAGCTTTTATCGTATGAGCAAGCGCAAGATTTAACGTGCGCGTTCGCGACGTAGCCCAGTTTATAAGAGAGAACTCTCCACTACAAAGATACATCGTTTGTATATATATGTGTATATATATATATATATATATATATATATATATATATATATATATATATATATATATATATATATATATGTATATATATATATATATATATATATATATATATATAGAGAGAGAGAGAGAGAGAGAGAGAAAGCAACGAAGTGCGGCACGCTGGGTTAAATGTGTTTTTCGTTTTTCTCAAGCACCTAGAATGAGTTAACACACAAACTCAGAAAAGTGCCCTCTAGAGAAGTACACAATGAGGGGGCGCTACTTTTCCAACTCCTTTTTTTTAAATTTTGAGGGTAAGGACGTGCATTTCCTAGCAGACAATAAAGAAGGCAAGGGAAGCGGAACGAAAGTTTTACGCCCTCTAAAAGCGGTCCAGTATTTGCTTATGTGGGGCGTGTGTCTGCGGCGGTACTTCGGAGAAATGTCCATTGGGTTAGTGTGAAAAAAAATGAGAATTTTTTGAAGTTTGGCGTAAGTTTTCCTTTTTCTTTCTTTCCCCTCTCTAGTGGCCGGGCGGCATTGTGGTTGCAAAGAGATGAAAGTGAATTGCAGCTGCTACGGCTAAGGCGCATTTTCTGCAAGAGCTGCAATGCTGTGAAGTGGATGAGAACGCCAGAAGTAACAATTTCAGGAATAGAGTAATGTGTGTGTGTATATTTATATATATAAAACTAAACTGATTCTAATATATACATAATCAGTTTAGTTAGATACCTGGTTAGTCTTTTAACAAGCAGCATGTGGAATACAGATAACACATAGATGAACTTGTCGACTTTGTCTTGTGTGGTATAATGTTATATTATACGGTTAGTATAAAATGGTGCTAAAAAGAGTTAGTAAACTTTTTCCCTACTGTAGTAGTAGTAGCAGTAGTAGTAGTAGAAGTAGTAGTAGAAGTAGTAGTAGTAGTAGTAGTAGTAGTAGTAGTAGTAGTAGTAGTAGAAGTAGTAGTAGTAGTAATAGTAGTAGTAGTAGTAGTAGTAGTAGTAGTAGTAGTAGTAGTAGTAGTAGTAGTAGTAGTAGTAGTAGCAATGGTAGTAGTAGTAGTAGTAGTAAAGTTTTGCTTTATTTATCTCATGAAATACTGCCGATCTCATGAGGGATTATTACAAGATGGAAACTACACGAACAAACATCTTATAAAACGGTCGGTATGTTCGTAAAATTTAAACAAGAAGGAAATATAAAGAACAGTAAAGTTTAAAAACGCAATTAGGTTAACTTAACAGACCCGTTGGTACCATGGTTATAAATTCAAGGGACGTTAAGGGAGCAATATATCGTAATAGAGTGCGCTACTTGGTCAACAAATCAGCAAAAATAGTTTAACAGAACAAAGTTTTATAAAATGACACTGCAATTAAGAAGTAAGAACCGGTGCACTCATTTCTCACATAGGGAACACGAAATGGGTTCGATTCGTGATTGTACTGCAAGTTATTTTCTTGTGAGAATAAAGTTTCTAAGGAAAACACGGGGAATGCGGGAGATGGAAATTCAATACGATGAGCAACACGATAACAAGGTGAGAGCAAGGGCCAACGTTTCGACAAGTAGACTGGTCCTTTTAAAAGGGACATATGCTCTCCTTGGCACAGTGTATATGAGAGAGGGTAATGCGGGTGGGCAAGGCAACTCCCGAGGGTGTGGTAGCGGCGACGGTGTAGAATTGTAGTGTAGACCACCTTCGGGAGGTTGCCCACCCGCATTGCCCTCTCTCATATATACTGTGCCGAGGAGAGCATATGTCGCCTTGGGAAACATCAGTCATTTGTCGAAATGTTGGCTCCTGCTCCCACTCTGTTCTCGTGTTGCTCAACAACGTCTCTAGTGGCAAAGTATTTGTTATAGATGAGGGCAAACTAGTCATGGCAGTTGTTGCAGTGACGTCAGTAGGGGAATGACATAACGAGGGAGAAGGTGAAAGGAAAAACTTTAGTGAACATGAATAGCGTTCTTTTTATTCGTTGGATGGGATCCATGGGCGTAGCATTTCTGTCCCACATCAGAAAGCTGCGTCATTCGACTCTCGCTGGCAATTTCGATAGGTTTGAGAGGTGAGGGCAAGCAAAAACAAAAGGATCATAGATTAACTAACCTTTCCCCTCGTAACCATTGGCTCTCGGCAAAAGGCCTCCCAGACCAATTACACAGTAAGACTCTCGCTGATTGGACGTATTGAGAAATCGAGGCCGCCAAGTAGTGCAACGCGTCCTCTCTGGGTTGCGCGATGACTTCTCGACGGACAGGAATGATATGTTGAAACACCAACAGCGCCCATATCTGGCGAGATTACAGACTTTGATACATTGCTTGAGCCGTAGCAGACGCTCTCGATCTTGGCTTGTACTGGCAGATACATCAGTCAGATAATCTTCGTAGAGCCGGGAGTTGTGGAAGTGGCAACGTGTGCACGTCAGCAACCTGATACATTGGGCAGAATCTTCGTTGAAGTAAGACAGAGAAGGCACTTCGCCTCGTGATAAGTTTCCACAACAGAGACCGTACGAAATGTGAATAATGTCGCTCGTCAGAGACTGGATGCAGTTCTCATTCATTTATACGGAGCTGAAGTAAAGCTGGGGTGTTCATCCGTCTATTCCTCGAACGAGGCATCGCAAAATTAGTAAACAATGGTGTGTTGTACTATAGGAACGCGTTTATTGAATCGGCTCTGCCTTCTCTCTATTTCTTTCTCATCTTTCTACATCCCCTCCCACAAATACCGCGCCCCCAATGTAGGGTCACGAACGTAATTTTCTTATTTTTCTGGTTAACTTCCTTGTGTTTCCTTTCTTTCATCTCTATTTCCTTCTCTCTCTTTCTCTAATAAACAAGCCGCGATAATAAAATGAAACTTTTTTTGTTTTTGTCTCGACCTGTGTTTTGCGGACTCACCTATCACCATCCCAGTTTCCTCAGTGTACGCGGTTAGAAACTATCACAAATGCCAATTAAGCACGACGCAGGCGTTCTGCAACGATCAAGTATTATTCCGCGTGTTCTGGGGCACCAATCATAAACGAATTGTATTGAAGGCAACGGCGTTATATAAGTCGAAAATGCGGTTCCAGCCATACAAGCAACGGTTGTCTTGATGATGACGCCGACGAGAAGGACACAACCAAAAGAAGAAAAGAGTAAGACAAAATGCGGGGTTGGGCGAGCCGTTGAGTGAAATTCCGTGTATTGTGCGCCGCCACGGACGGCTGCCTGTGGTGCCTAAACCAACGCTCACGGCAGCCTGACGTTGGTCATGAAGAGGACAGCACGGGGAAAACACCTCGCGAACCCCCCTCCTACCCCTACCCCCGCCCGCTTGTACTGCATGCTCCTATTTTTACATCGCGGGTTAATCGTTTCCTACTTCTCCTTCTTCTTCTTCTTTGCTTAGTGTTCACGCGGTTCCCTTTTTATTTTCATGTTTCGTTATCTGTGATATACGGTGCGCCAACCAATGTCGTGTTGGCTGGTTGGGCGAAACTGGGACACGGATAGCTCATACAAAATCGATCGGTGCGAACAACGAGAAAAAAAAACGCTGCTACCGCAGTACACGAGTTAGAGGTACGCTCGTGTGGGTTACCTCTATTCTGTTTCTGTTTTTTCTTTTGTTTTTTTTGTTTTTTCACTGAGAGCATGGTAGCTCATCGTTCGCTACTTTTCGTTTTGGGCAACAAGTCGAACCCTTTTCGCGTGTCACTGAAAAGGCACGCCCACGAAGGGTGACATTTTCGTCGCGAGAACCCAGAATAGCAGCACGCAACAGTGGAATAGATCCGCAGATTCGATTCGCGCATTGACGTAAGACGTCGATTGCCCACACAGTCGTTGCAACCACAGTTATGCAATGAAGTGCCTACGCTTTCGCACAGTCGTGAAGCACTCTACGCCCGGTCTAAATTTACCGAGACATAAACGCCTGCTTCGTGGCTTTTATCGGTTTACTGGACATGCGCGAGGCTGCCCTATGACACTTCCTTTTTACATGTGGCTGGTTGTTCGGGTTTACTGAAATGTAGTCACCATAGTTTCCGAGCATTCTTTCTTTCCCTTGTTTTTTATGCGAAGCATATTACGAGAGTTCAACCCAGCTCCTCAGGCGCGGCGGTGTCGCCTTGAATACCACGTGACACCGTGACGTCACGAGAGAGGAGAAGTGGCTTTGGCTCAACTCTTGCAAGATGGGCTGGGTGGGAATCGAACCAGGGTCTCCGGAGTGTGAGACGGAGACGCTACCACTGAGCCACGAGTACGATGCTTCAAAGCGGTACAAAAGCGCCTCTAGTGAATGCGGTGTTGCCTTAGAAACGAGCTGTTTCTAAGGCTCCGGCGTGCGTCGCTTGCTCAGGCGCACATTTCGTTGCCGCGCCGAACGCTGCGTTGCTCGACGCTCACCGCGTCCAATGCGGGGCGTCCAAGACGAAGCAGAGTAACGCATGAGTTGTTTCTTCGTCTAGCCGAACCAAATATAGCCAAGCAACAGCAGTTCACCAAGCTAAACAGTGGTTCAACAACTAAAATAAAGGCTAGTATGCTTCGCATCCTGGGCTTAACCTTACCTAAGCCACAGCCATTTTTTTTCATATTATTTGTCCCACCGAGTAACCAGTGCCCGCGCAACGAGTAGAAAAATGAACGAAACCAAAGGAAGCGTTTAATATACAGCCTCGGCCACCAGACTTTCTAGGACGCGAAAGAAACTCCGTTAGTTCATCGCATTACCACGAAACAAAACGCATGATGAACCTACAGACATCCACCTTTAGTAACTTTTCGACGCCCTGTTGAAACACTCCTCTGCAGCGCCTTCGAGAACTTTCTGCACGCCTCTACCCCAGTCGGCTCACATTTGACAACTTTGAAATTGTTCTTTTAAAGTAGAACTGAGATTTGCGCTTATTCGCCTAACAACACTCACACTCCTTTCCGCAAGACCTTACGTGCGTTTTCTTCTTTACCGTGCCTTCGTCGCGTCCAATTTCTCGCTCTACAACGTCCCCGGTGAGCGTATAAATTAATACGAACGTAAGACCTGACGGCTCCACAGCGAGCGCGGTGCCTACAACTGCGGGGTAACTTGCTTTATCGCATGCATACGCGTACATAGACAGCTCCAACGTAGTAGCGACACAGGTCTGTAAAATGAAGGTGACCCCAAACGTGGGCTTTTCCCCTCAAACGCCATTCTTGTGGTGAAGTCAACTTTTAAGAAGCCTTTTAATTAACTACGCGCGCGGCCGTGCGCACCTGAAGTGCGTCTCGGGTACAGTGCACTGGCTTACGCCCGTAAACGTATGCGTACGGAGATCGCCGCGCATATTGTTTCTGGACCAATTTCTCTCACCACGACGTTGTCAGTGAACGCCCAAATTATATCAGTGTTAAGCTTTAAGCCTTTACAGCGCACCCTGCACCTACCGCTGCAGTGATGCCATGTTTTGTTTCATGCATACAAGAACATATACATTCCCAACATAGTAGCCGTCACCTGTAAAATGAAGGAAACTTCAAAGGCGAGCTTCCCCCCACAATGACTCTTTTAGTGGAGAAGCCAGCTTTCAAAGTGCATATTAACGAACCACGCATGCAAGCATGGAAACCCTTTTGATGTGCATCCGCAGGTATTGTGCACTGGCCTACGCCCATTAATAACTGCCCGTATTGCTTCCGGCTTAAACAATGTAGGTAGAGAAAAGAAATATATGAGCGAATATTTACCACCACTTTTTTACTATGAAGTGTGCCTGCTCACTTTTCGCTCGTATAAACGTTCAGCTGCATTTTGTTTCGTCCATATGTTAAGGCGACAACGGCATTTTGCTTTTTTCCAAAGGTAGTTCTGTTGTGACTTGGGTGCTGCTGAAAAGTGGCTGTCATGCCTAGTGAAAAATATTGCAAACATCCACGCAACTTGGGTCTGGAGAAACTATGGTACTGCAGGATCGACTTGTGGAGCACGTGCGGGATTTTGAGCAATATGAGGGCATGCAAGTAATGTCGCGTACACGGTGAAAGCGGCGGGTGATACTAATAAAAGATTGAAGCGGATCAACCTGATATTCCATGTTGTGAGCATCGCTACAATATTAAATACGTAATGGGGGCACTTTTTGTTTCATTTAAGCCAAAATTATATTTGTGTAGCGACATCACCGGAGAAGATGACGGCGAAGAGCCCCCCGCTTAGGATTCGCCGCCCGATGCTGGCCTGATGCCTTTGTCCTAAACGACATCTGCCGACGCTAACAGTGGGTGGTGCTTAAATCACGCCCTCCATGACGTGTTTCCGGATCTTCAATCGCTTCCGGCGCATGCAGCCGGCAAAAGCACAGCCTTCGAGATTGGCTTCTGTTACTCGGAGAGAGCTGCCGCTGGGGCGCGTATTTAAAGACCACTAATAAAAGGAAGAACGTTACGTTCAAATACGTGTTTCATTATTATTATTATTATTATTATTATTATTATTGTTATTATTCTGAAGCAAAGAAACCGTGCACAAACGCAGTGCAAAAGAGCGCGACAACTGTATTTGAGGAGTTCAAGTGTGATAATGCGACCTTTGGCCGCTGCAAGAAGACCTGCCTTGGCCTGAATTATTCATGGTCAGTGCATTTACATTCGGTACAAAGGGGCAGAACTGAACAGTTCGCACATGTTCTCTACGCTCAGTCGCGTTTAATATGAGCTGCAACACGGTGTCCGAGTTCGACCGCGCCCGAAGACTACAGGGGGGCGCCCACATAGGGAAAAAAAAAATATTGTTCCATAAATAACAGTAATCGTAATGGTGTTTATATCTGCAATTTATTTCATGTCGACGCCGGCGTGCAGTCTTAGAACCCCTTCTACCACGGGCACCATGTTGCAGTTCATATTGCACGCGACTCTACATGGTTGCAACTCTATACCTTGCGCGTAAGCGTTTAAATGTATATAGGTGCTTGGCTCGTGCAAGGTTCCTCTTTCGTTGTTTCTTCACCCATTGCTTGATAGTTCCTTTGAGCTTAGATTCACTGTAATTGCAAAGTACTTCATTCTTCGTAAAATTTAACTGTATTAGGATTACTGCGATCCATGATGTAATCTGTTCAAGAGAAAATAGCAGCCGCAAC
The DNA here is from genome assembly GCF_038994185.2 of Dermacentor albipictus. Taxonomy (NCBI): domain Eukaryota; kingdom Metazoa; phylum Arthropoda; class Arachnida; order Ixodida; family Ixodidae; genus Dermacentor; species Dermacentor albipictus. The sequence goes on from NC_091821.1 coordinate 396,051,151, forward strand.
CTTGTAACCATGCTATTTCTTTTACCAATGCCAGTAAATAACAATAATAATATTAAAACTTAGTTTAGCATCACGGGCACACGCCATATCATTCTAGCTCGTTTGAATCTACGAAACACTAACAAGAAAAATCAGGAAACTATAGGAGGAAGAGAGGGCCCCCTCCCCGGCCCTTCTTTTTTTTTCTTTTCATTTTCCCTTCTTTCTTTATGAGGGATAAATGTCTTTCCTCGATAAAAACGAATCCGTCACATTTCATCCCGAAGTGAGGAGCCCTGAAGAGACCGTTCCGAACCACGTGACGTCAGCGGCATCGCGCTCCGCTCCGTTGTACCTCGGTGACGTCCTAATAAGACCGCCCGGGCGGCTCGCATCGCCTTCGCAGTCGTGACTGATGAGGCCTAATGCAGGGCCGGCACGCGCGCCTTTATGCGCCTCGCGATGCGCGGAAGCCGGAGATGCAGCGGGCGCGTGCTGCCAACGGCGGGACGCCAAAACAATGGCGGGGTGGGAAGAGATGGGGAGAACGCGCGGTGGCTGTAATAGGGGAGGAAAGGGTCTGGAGGCGATGAGATGCGTCTTCGGCGGAGGGCAGCGGGGGATGCCAGAGAGAGAGAGAGAGATCGTGCGTGTGTGCGCGTGCATAGTGTATGCGACGCGCTACGGTTCAATTAGGCGAGAGCGAAGTCGCGGTGGGGGAGGGTTGAAGCCAGGAAGACGGTCTCGGCGCTCGGTACGGGCGACAAGAGACGCCATGAATCACGTCAGTGGCGATGGGGGCGACGACGTTCCCCGTTCCCCTATACGCCCCGCCATCACCCGCGGCGCCTCCTCGAGCGGTGCTTGCTCGGATCCTCGACGCCTACTCACCGCGCGCAAGCAGCCAGCAGGGTTCGGTTCCCTTCTTCTCCGAGAGCCCTCTGAGGCGGCTGGCGGGTACAGCCGACCACCGCCCTTTACGGCACACCTCCCCAAAAAAAACGCGGCGTTGCAGAAGCTAACGCTGTGGCTTCTCCAACTGCAGCGCGTTGTCTTAGGGAGTCCGTCACAAGTAGATGGCAGCGGTGGTTCGTTTGAAGGTGCCCGCATTTGCATAATTGGGTTTTGGTGGTGGCACGTGGCGCGGGGCTTTCGCTTTCGACCGGCGGGCGCACCAACGACCCTCGGGCGCGTGCTAGGCTGTGTCTGTTTTTTCGCTCCCTCCCCAACGGCGACACGAGCGTGCCCGCGTCGTTTGCCGCGCTCGGCGCAGCGTCCACTTCCGCGCTCGTTTATACGTTCCCGCCCGTGGGCTCGCGTGTGCGTGCCTGCCCTTTGAGCTTCGAACGGTGCGGCTTTTACGTAGTTGGCCGGCTGTGGAACTGCGGGTCGCGCCACTCCTAGTAATGAGCAGACCTCTATATTCGCCACGAGGCGCATTGTTTCGAACTGCGTCGGGGGAATGTTTGCACTTAGCCTGGAGGCTATATCAAAAACAAGTCCGTCAAGTGTGTTTCATTAGAGCGCCACGGCACCACGACCTGCCGATATATATATATATATATATATATATATATATATATATATATATATATATATATATATATATATATATATATATATATATATATATATATATATATTGCTATCCCTCCTAAAATACGTACTTGGCCTCCGAAGTCCTTGCGAAACTCTCCTGACGATGCGTCTGGAATTTCCTCGCTAGATAAGTTAACTGTTCGGTGGGCACCGCTCTTTGATGGCGGTCCAATAAAAAAAATCTAGCTGCGATGGTTCAGCTTCGTGTGTCTTCAAATTATGTTTGACGGAAGTCAAGTGAGTCAACCCATTTTCACGTGTTGCAGACTGTCTCTTGCCTACGCTCTACAAACGCGGTGCATGTGAAAACCTGCTGCATAAGTAGACAAGCACAATTCAGCTTGAACGTTCAGGTGCTCCACTACGTGTTATGGACCCCGTTCCAAACGCAATACCTTAAGTGACCCACAGAAAATTGGTCGCTTTGTATAGGCCCGTTGTGCCGGGCAGAGGGCGCTATGACACTCTCATTTGTGCCGACTATCGCGAACGCGTTCTCAGTCGCCATTGTTGTTCACGATTTATGTTAGGGGCATATAAAGACAACTGTAAAGCACTAGATTAGGTTTTGGACACGGGATGGGAGAAGAGGTCAAGAATGTTGGCAACCAACTACAGGGTAATTGAAAGTGTAAATAGACAAGAAGGAGTCATAAAAAAATGGCCAGGCTTAGCTTGGTTAAGCCAAGAATGCCTTGCATATTGCGCGAGTTGGGGCTTAGCTTTTCCTCCGGCTGTCGTGACTTCACGTCACGTGTTTGCGCTAAAGGTCAATGGTGGCTGCCCGGCCGCGCCCAAGAGCTGAACTGAGTGATTGCAATATGCAACGCATAAAAATAGAAGCAACTTAATAACAAACATAGCAAACTTAAAAGAGAATAGACCCACATATGAGACGCGCAGCAATGAACAATGGCTCATGCCCTCAATGGTGGCTGCCCGGCCGCGCCCAAGGGCTGAACTGAGTGATTGCGATATGCAACGCATAAAAGCAAAGTGAGAGAAACAGGTTCGGTAACTTGGATTCAAGGAATGAAAACGAAAAAGACGATGGAAATTTACAATAACGGCAAGAAAGAAATCAGGAGAAAATATGTGTATGATGGCGCAAAGATAGTGTCTTGCTATTTAAGGCCCAAGCTGCCCGATTACAAAAACATACCCGTGGAAAGTTGCGTCCCATGATGAGGCATGTATGTACTGCAAAAAGAAAAAGAAAATCCCGGTAACGACAGGCACATCGTAATTGCACGCCCCGATATTCACCCAGCGCTACCCGCAGGGAGTGTACACCTTCCAGAAGCGTTAGGATTCGACAAAGATCGAAACATGAACTGGTCAGCATTCGAGATAACTAAAGGACGATTGGAGTATTGGTGGAAGAAAAGCAGGAAAGAGATTGATAGAACCATAGCCGTTGCAGGGGTAGGTAGTGGTGCAGTATAGTGCTAGAGGTTTTAAATACGAAAGATTGAGATAAAGTAGGCATAGGCTAGATAGCGATATGTAGCAAAACTAGATTAAAACAAGCACGCTATGGGACTATTTGCGTCCGCCCCGCTTCAAAGCGGGCGTCATTAATCATCATCATCATCATCGTCGTCGTCGTCGTCATCATCATCATTATCATCACCCGAGCGTCACCGACGTCGACCGCTAGAGAAGTGAGGAAAATGCAAAGAAATTATAAATGACAGTGACCCATGCTTCCTCTGGGAATGAAAAGAAAGAAAGGCTGCCGTAGGAGCGAGTAGAAAGGAACAGCACGGTAGCAAAGAACAAAGCCAATGCGTGCCTGCCTGCGCACTGCATTGCCCACAAGCGTGAGCCACTGCTTCGTGAGAAAACGGTATTGGGCAGAGGTATAGTGACACGTTCGCACGAGAATTGTTGAAGGCTTTCCGTATCACGGAAGAAGCACAACCTGCATCAGCTATTACTTTGTGTTTCTCTTCGGAAACGTGTTCCAACTGTGACAGACCGCTGTCAAACAGTCAGCACGACAGGCGCGTCTTGCACCGAGCGAAGACAAATTGATAACACTGATTTTCCAGTGAGAAACGCTCACTGTCAAAAAGCAAGACAATGTAGGCGTGTTATTATTGTGCAAGGATATCATCGTGGACGCCAGTCTCGAATACTACTAGCACGGTGAGAAGCTGCGTCCGTGACGTCAAGGGAAGACCCTCTACACTCCTTAAGCTGCTGAGGTTCAGATTGTTAATTTTCATTACAATCCTTAATGAAACAGTGACTTATATATTAAAATTACATTCGGTCTGAATGGCTCAAGGACGACACGCAGTCGGTTTGCGACTACGACTTTTCGAGGGAGAAATAAAGGAGAATATAGCAAGCAAGCCACCGTCATCAGATTCCACATTGAATAGTCCACGTGAATATTTTTCAACAAAATCTTCTCGAATGCACCTCGCACCAACGCAGCCGTCGTTAGTGTCGGCGAAGGTGTCGCTACCGCTGCTACACCTTCGCGGCCTTCCTCTCCTTGTTCTCGTCCAAAGTTCCTCCAAAGATCAGCTGCCACGCCTGCGGTGAACAACACCAGGCGCCAGGCTCCGCAAAGTCTGTAGTGCTCCACCCATCATCGCACCTGCTTTTAGTAGAGGCATTACCGGCGTTTTGCTCTTTGTTTTGAACGAAAATGCAAGTTCATTCTTGGCGAGTGCAGAAGTAATTTTTCCGCATAATATTTTGTCCCTACTTTCTAATCTTTATTTTGCCACAGAGGGCTGTTATCATTTTATGATTCAATCACTAGTTGGCACGCCACTTCCTTGCACACTTCGATGCCCCCTATAGAACGTTATCGACGACCGGCGTAAGACACGGCGAAGACTCGAGAATGGCCTAGAAGAGTTGAGCAGAAGATACTCGGATGGGACGATAACAGCACAAGCTTCGGAACAGTCTAAACTCCCAAATATGGGCAGGCAATACGACAAATCAGCGATGATAAGTAATACAAGAAAGTAAAGCAAGCACATCGCTCCCAAGTATCCGGTTCCGATGTGCATTGTCTAGTGAATGATTAGGTTTATTTGCCATGTTCAAAAAAACTGCGCAGATCCCACGCACTGTGGGAATCGACGTTATCTGCGAAACATTTTGCAGGCAGCTGGCTACGGAGCATTGTTTAGAGTTTCGCAAAGCATTACCAGGTAAACGAACGTGTTTGTGTAAATCCAGTTTTGTGCCTATGACGCAAGTACAATGAAACAGAGTTAACGAGGGCGCGTGTGTGGGACGACAACAGCAAGGCGACGGTAACGACAACTGCATGGTTTGTACGAACGAGCTAATCGATGTGAGCGAGCGGCATTTAGGTGCGAGGTGGGCAATAAATGCAGAAACTAAGTGTCCACTGACGGCAGCACGTTGTATCAATTCGAGAACAAAAACGGGTGACTTGACCGCGATACTGTAGCACAATCTGAGCGTGTTTCAGTTTCTGTTTATTCTCCATTCACTAACAATGAATAAGTAACAGATAGTATGCAGACGAGGGTCCCAAAGTCAATGACTGCAACGGAATCCTCGGTTCTAAACAGAAAAAATGTGTACAAAACGTAGGTTAAAGCAGCAAAATTGAAAAAGTACAAGGAAAACAAATGAACGCACCTGATGCAATACATTGATAAGAGAAAACAAACAAAAAAAAGTTGTTATATCAAAAAGCACAATTATACAGACCATGTTATAGGGCATGAAACTATTCACAAAAAATTAAACATTTTATTTCACGTTTCAATACATTTAAAAAAATGACGTTAGTTTAACTGAATTCGGTAGGTCATTCCATACTTTAATGCCGGAAACGAGGATGCCATTTTTCCATAGTTGGTGTTACATTTAAGTAGTAAAAAGTTGAAAGTATGCGCAAACCTATAGTGTGGTTGGTATTAGTGAGTAATCTGCAGTCCACGAATTCGTAAGCAAGCTCTTTGTTAAGTAATTAAAAAAAGAATACCTAAATGATACTTAAACAAGCCAGCTACAGGTACTATAACGCTGGCCTTGAGTGGCGGGAGAGCATTCGAGTAAAAGGAACTGTTGGTGATTATGCGAATAGCCTGGTTCTGTATATGTTGAATAGACGAGAGGTGGTAGTTATATGTGTTTTCCCAGCAAGCAATACCATAGATGATATGACTATGAATGAAGGCAAATAATAAAGATAACAATTCGCGTTCTGAAAAAAAATGTACGTGATTTAATGAGTGATCTTATGCCGAAAGCTGTTTTTTGTTTAACAAAAGCAATATGATTAGTAAAAGTCTAGTTAGGATCTAATTTTATGCCAAGGAACGACACACCGTCCGCTGCATGAATAAGATGAGTGTCGAGGATTACTAGGGGGTTACACGGCATCCTCTGTTTTGTTTTAAATATCATGAACTGAGTTTTGAGAAGGTTTAAAATTAAATGATTAAGCTGACACCATTCCACAACTTTCTTTAGTTTATTGTTCAGTTTAAAGAGTAAGGCTGTTAAAGACATATCTGACATGGAAATAGTGGCATCATCAGCATATAAAGTAGCATTAAAAAGAATGAGGACACCATGTAAGTCGTTACTGTATATGCAAAACAACAAGGGTCCCAGTATTAAGTCCAGTGGTAACCCTTGACTAATAACTTTCGCCTCGGAATAAGCACCTCTTATAACAGTAAAAGCTGGGCGTAATATGACTAAAGATTCTAGTTTGGTAAATAACATGGTATGATTAACAGTATCAAAAGCTTTAGTAAAATCTAAAAATAGTGAGCCAAGAAATTTACTGCTATCAATACAACACCTTACGTAATAAGTTAATGCTATAAAAGCTAAACTGGTCGAACTGTCAGGACGGAAACCAAATTGGCAAGGTTTCAACAATTTAAGCTTTGTTAGGTAGCTCTTTAAACGTTCCAGAAATAAATTATCGATAAGTTTACTAACGGATGACAAAATAGAGATTGGGCGATAATTAGACACCAGAGATCTATCACGTTTTTGAAAGACATGAATTAATTTTGTCTTCTTAAGCGAACTGAAAAAGGTGCCGCATTTGAAATTTAGATTATATTATACTGCTCAGTGTTTCCTCAATACAATGGGCAACAAGTTTTAACTGATGTGCAAATACATTATTTAGACCTGGGCAAGTGTTTTTTAGATTTCATATACCAGAACAGACTTCTTCGTCTGAGACGGGAAAAAGAAAGAATGTGTGATTGCAACGGTTACACGGATAGGAAGAGGCTATTGAGCTATTGCTGTACACTTCATAGAAGTAATTACAAAATGAGTTGGCTATACAAGATGAGTCAGTGCAGGTTTCATGTTTATAAGTTACTTTATCAATGGTTCTACTAGCCTGTGGTGAATTCAAGAAGTCGTTGAAAAGTTGCCATTGTTTCTTGGGATTATTCTTAGCATTGCGAAATTCTTTCTCATAATAGAGCCGTTTTAATTTTTTAGTAGGTTGTTCATCATGGTATTGTATTTCTATAGTGATGTGCTAGACTTGCATTGAACAGCAATTTTTTTAAGTCTTCCTGTAAAGATTTTTGTTTTACGCATGCTAGTGAGCGACCGAGAAAAAGTTTATTTCAAATCAGAAGGATTCGCGTCCGGCGAGTTAGTGGGCTGGGGCACCCGGCGAGGTTAAGGCCAAGAGTTCTTGTCTCCAGGTGGCTTCCTTGGCCCGCTGGACTGCCCAAAGTTCTAGGTTCGAGCTGAGCAGTGCTGCTTGCCATCGCGCGTGGAGGCTGCCGGTGAAGGTCTCGCTCTCATTATCCTGCATCTGTTCGACATTCCCATAGCATGTGTTCTAGTGTGGCTTTGGTGCCACACACTTTGCATCTGTCTGTTGCGTATATTTCTGGAAAAATAGCGTGCATTAGAGTGTGAATCTAGTATGGTTTGGTTTGTGCACATGAGTCATCACCACTGGACAGCTTGCGATCTATTGAGTTGTGGATGAGGTGGTGGATAAGTGTATCTTTGCATCTTGTAATGGTTGGTGATGTCGTTTAACCTGGTCATTCCGTCTTCCCATTCCAATGCTTCAGAGGACCCTGTCGAGGGGTCCACGTTGGTCGCAGCTCGAGTCCTGGAGCAACGTTGTGTACCGCCGCGTTAGGGTTGTCCTATGCCGTTTATTCGGGTGTGTGGGCTGGTATCCGTAGAAATCTGAAGCTCGTGTCCTTTTATATCACGTCGGCCGAGTGGCCTGGTCCTGCTGCTCGCAATGGCCGAGCCGTGATGATGGTGTCATAGCGCGATTCGATGCAGCGTTGTCGTCCTCAGACACTATCTGCACCAGGAAAGAGCACGCCTCAATGTTTGATTCAGCGGCCCGGTGACGACGGGAAGGGCCGTGAAAGTCCAGTGCGAGCTTTGGTAGGAACGAGGAGGAGGTGTGTTGCTGTCCGGCGCTAGGAAATCAACGCTCCTGGTAAACTTCCTTTTCAATCTCTCTTTTAACGGATGCCAATACCACTCGGTGTTCAGCTCCGAGGTGCCGGGATCTTCTTACGCCTGCCAGCTGGCTCGAGCGCAGACGGCACGCGCAAATCAGAGGCGAGAGTCGAATAACGAAGTTGGAATGACGATGCAACGGCGATCATGGCATCGCGAACACGAGCATCTAGTCATCGACACAATTTTGTGGACAACTAGGCCCAACGGGTCGGCATAAATTCTTATCAAGGTAATGTCACGCCGTGCATGCATGCATGTTATGAATTTATCTCATTCTTGCCCTGCACGTCAGTACATTTATGGAAACCATGGCATGGCTTGACATGCAGACCATGGCAGTCATGCCAATTATTTTATGACGTACACGGCATGGCATGTCGATAATGTCACACATGCATGTCAGGAGACGCATGTACCGAATATATACAACTGAATAAATGCTTGTCATGTCATTCTATTCATTAAAGTGATATCATTTCCGACATTCATGTCATGACATGACGTGCATCAAATGAATCACATGACATGCATGCCATGACGTGATTATCATGAATGTCATAAATGACATGAGGTGACGGCGACGTGGTCATTCATTTAACTAGATGTGTATAAGGATACGTGTAGCGGAACATGCGTCCCTGACATGATAAGAATGACATGTTCATGCGTGTCTTGTCATTAATCCCATCTCATGCAATTCGCGGCATTGATGTCGTTACAAGCATGTCAGTCATATGGTGAAATTTATGTCAATGTCATTCATACCATTTATGTCATGACATAAATGCCATGACAAGCATGTGATGTCATTCATGTCATGACATAACATGAACTTACATGTTTTGACGTTCATGTCATGACGCAGATGATATGTCATGAAATTCAAGTAATGACACGCATGTCATTCATGACATGACATTTATCTTATGTCATCATGTCAGGTTCATGCATCCATTTAATTCATATCCTGATATACAGGGTGTCCCTACTAAATTTAGTCAGAGTTTAAAATATGCCAATAACACGTAGCTACACAGAACCAAAGGAATGTTGTTTGCTCTTGCTTGGAGATACTCAAATTACATTTATTTCATTCCGCATAATTATATAACTAGGCTTAATTAATTAAATAATTAACTTATCAAATGTTATAATTAGATGAAAAGGGTCAATGAGAAAATTATAGAGCGACATGAAAAACTCCCGATACAGCTTCCTGTTGGCTGTGGACGTGCTAAATAAAAGTGTTTTTCTGAGCGTGAAAGAAGCCCGCAAATGCACGCAAAGTGCCCCGAGTGGCCTGTCGCGCAGCAGTTTTGCGTCTATTTGCGGGCTTCTTTCACGCTCGGAAAAACACTTTTATGTAGCGCGTATTGAGCAGTAGAACGCTCTATCGGGAGTTTTTCATGTTGCTCTACAATTTTCTCATTGACACTTTTCATCTAATTATAATATTTGAGAAGTTGATTAATTAATTAAGGCTAGTTCTCTAAATAGGCGGAATGAAAAAGAAAAAGATATTTTGAGTATCTCCAAGCAACAGCAAACAACATTACCTTGGTTCTTTCCAGCTACGTGTCATTCTCATATAACTAAACTATGGCTAAAGTTTGCTGGGACACAATGTATAATGAACTAAAAAACGACCACGACGGCTTCATGCCCTTCGTACCATTTATGTCATGGCATACGTGCCACAAATATCTCGTCATTGATGTCAGAGCGTGTCGTTCGTGTTATTTATGCATGCATTTCATGCCACACCATGCCGATTCTGATATATATCCGGTTGAAGAAATGACCACGACTCAGACAGACAGACAGACGGACAGAGGGACAGACGGACAGACAGACAGACAGACAGACAGACGGACGGATAGCATTAAAAGCGCTGCTGGGCCCCTTCAAAGAAATGAAACCCCTATTTTGGAGCTAAGCGCTCTGCCCGATTCTATACCACTCTTATCACCCAACGTTCACGGACGAACGGTCCCATTGATAACGCGCGGGCGAATCGTCGCTCTTACCTCTGACCAAAAGCGAGAATCGCGAGATGGAATAGCATCAGAAAAAGCATCGCTACAACATCGCGGCCCAAGACTATAAGGCTATTTCCCAGTCGCGTGCCAATCTCCCTGGCTTCGTCCCGGAGCAAGCTAAGCAAAACTTTTCTGATCCGAGTGCTCCTTCCATTTCTTTCTTACCCTTTACTGAACTTCTACCAGACGAGAGCTTTCGGATCTTCTCGTATTAACCCGGAACCCTCTTTGTGTCCGGAACTACCACCAATTTCCTGTCGGAGACTGGAACGCAGATTACGTCATCACTACCGCGCACTTGGCGAGCCGTCCTCTGCCAGAATGGCACTGAAATTCCGAGGAGTTTCTTTGAAGATACTCACTGAGTGCTATGTGAGTCACACTGTATAATTACTATATGCTCTTGTTTCCTTTATTGTCTTTCAATCACAGCTTTTTTTAGGTTCCTTTCCTTTCTTTTATTGCTTTCTTCAGCACAAGACATGCTCGTAATTACCACCCTTACCTTCTCGTTCTATCCCTACCATTCTAACGATCCGTCTTACTCCGCTCATATTACTTCGCGCGTTGCTGCGTTCTTGCAGTGCAGATCTGCTAAAAAAAGTATTTCTGTAGAAATGTTCACGTGACTTAAGTAAAAACAAAGAAAATTACACGGCAGATAGCTATAAGCACTCATTTCCTTCGTAAGCGCATTATAATTTTTTCTGTTTTTCTTGATATTACCCTATTCCTTTAGTCTCACCCGTTTCATTTTCCTTCTTCTTGCTCTCGTTTACTTGCTTTTGTTCCGTTTTCTGTACACTCTTCTCTGTTTTCTCTTCTCTCTTGCTGCAACAGATTCCTCACCTGCTGTCTTTCTTGTGTGTGCATGTGTGTGTGTGTGTGTTTCTTTTACCGCTTTGCAACTTTTAATAACGGGTCTCACTAATCGACCATCTTTTACTTCCTTTTCTTTTTCGCTCTATCGCAACATTCTGCCCGACACGTTTCCTCCCGCATCTAAATATCAGCACAAGAAGAAAATTCGACTCTAAGAATGAAGCAGCGAACACGCATCGAAACCCGACAAAATAATAATTTAAAAAAGGGGGGGCAGCCTTAAATCAAGCCTCTGAGGCGCGAAAATCTCTTTAGGCCCCCCGTGCACCTTTCGATTAAAAGTAATTAAACTCAATTCGACCGTGCGAGGGCAAGAAACAAGAAAACGAACGCCGATCACCAACGTCATCTCCTCGAGTTGCTCGATGTCCCCCTTTATTCTTGTTCTTCATGCGTCCAGGGCGAAGTTAACGCGCAGCCTCAGCTGAGTAGAAAGTCAAGCGCGGTGCCTTGTAAGGCTCGCTCCTGGAACTGCTCCGGTCTTAACCTGGAATAAACCACCAGCGAAATTAAACCGACGACATAAAAGCGAGTGAGGGAAGGAAACACTGAAGAGAGAGAGAAAAAAAAGAACCGGCGTTGGGAGAAATTGGAGGCAAGCTCTGAAGAAGTAGTGATGAAAAAAAAAAGAAACAGAGAAACACACTAGCAGGCGCGCGAGCGGCGCACTTTGCGAGAATAGCTCGCGTGTCGATCATGAAGAGCGCCGCCAGGAAACTGCTAGGTCCGCGCGCCGCCAAAATTAACCCCGTTAATTGGTGCCCACGTGAGGGCGTCGCTTCTCGCTCCTCGTTTGCTTTTCTTCGGGATAGAAAAAAAAGGAAAGCAAATGTGGAGGTAAAGTAACGCTGCTTTCCTTTTTTTTCCTCCTTCTTCTTCTTCTTAATGATATTATTCTCTCGTGTCTGTTTCTGAGCCGCTGCAAGCCAGCGAGCATGCAATGCACGCTAGTAAGCCGATCGCTTCCGTGTTTACCCGTTGGTTCTGGCGCTGTACAGTGAGGCAGCCAGCTTGACGAGCGCGACGTCGACGCGGATTACCACTGCGTCGAGCAAAGCGGGCCGCTTCGTAAGCTCCCTGCCTCTCGTATCCGGAGATTTTGAGGGGGATTTTCGTACTTGCATAAAAGTTGTCTTTTTTTTTTCTCCGCACCGGCTGCTTCTCTGTAAGTCTGCGAGGCGCGGCAGCGGAAGTCTCCCTCCCAAGGTAAAGAGTGCCGAAAAAGAAAAAAGAAAACAAACGAGGTGTGAAAGCTATGCAGACGACGAGATAAGAAGCATAAGCTAATGGCGGCGTTTAAGGGTTGCAGACGACGACTCGATCAGTGAGTTCGGATTACGCAGAGGAACACCTCTCGGCCATGCGTGGGATTGTGGCGTCGGGTGGTCGCACGCCGTGTTAAAAATGAAGACGCGCTAGCTGATTCTCATTTTGAGTCAGAAACCTCGAGGAATCGGTGAATTGAGCACAGAAGGCAAATGCGCTAAACGGAAAACTACTGGAAATCACTGGAACACTCACGCTTTCGAGAAACTGTTAGTATGTTAAAAGAGGAGCCGTGTCGTGTCTCCTGAATATCATTAAGCAGTGGCCACCCGCCTCAGAACTGTCACTACGTTTAAAGGAAGTCGGTCTCGGAACATGAGAGAATCTTAAGAAGTAAACAAAAGTTGGAATTCATTTGCATATAGCTCGCAAAAAAGAATGTGATGGGCACAGCTATGTGTGAAACGCACTTTTATTTTCGTTTACGCATTTATGGTTGTCTCAGTAATTATTAGTTGACATTGTTACCTCTTGAATATCTAAGTGAGACAGAAGTTTACAGCAAGATGAAGGTCATCGATAGAGGTCGAACAAGGAGTTTCCCTGTAGCCAGTGACCCCTGTTTACGTATAGGGGTTTTATGAATAGCCGGCATCACATGTGTCGCCGACGTCTGCTAAGCAGAGACTTACGCACTGTCAACATAACACGTGTTGTGCTCCCCTTAAGGCCATCACGCCATCATAACGCCTGCAAGTGTTGTCGCACCTGGGATTGGCACTCAAGATATTAAGTTTCGTTAACGTGCAAACTTTGCATTATGGAAAAAAAACTGCTGTATGGCAAATGATATACTAGTTCACTTTCTTCTCTTCTTTTTTTTTGTTGCTCTTTTTCATATCCAACGCAATTTTCTAAAAACGCCACCCCGCTTTCATTATGTTGATTCGGCCAGCAGATTGCCTTTCACGCGAGACCGAAATTGCTTGTCACAAGCTTGCCGCGTCAGGAGAAAGCACGGTATAACTCGGAGATGTATATGTAGCCCATACTGGGGTACTGTTGCCAGTATAACAAAATCGCAATGCGTCGTTGACTAGGCCGGTCGCGGCAGCGCGCCTTTAGGTGGCAAAGGCAGAACCTGCTTCTACACCATTTTCAAATTTCTAGACTGTTTGTTGCTGCCTGTGGACAAGAAAGAAGACATCCACAGCCGTCATATACCGTGATGACGCGAGTGAACATTTCTGCCTGCGTTTTCACAATTCTATATACAAGAAATACAGAGACAGCTGACCCAAAATAACGTAGCCTGTGGCATTTTCGGCTTTAGGATGGGGAAGCAAAATTTGAAACGCAAATTTTTCCCGCCTCCAAGTTTCTTCCTCTATGGTTTGCCTTTGGTAGCCACTTACTTTTCGTCCTTGGCGTCTTTCTAACCCATCAACTGCTCTCCCAGTTTCCGGCGCCTATAAATAGGCAGATAGAGAAGGGAGAGAGTTACCCGTATTTACACATATATACGTCTATCCCCCCGGTGCGAATCCCCATGCTTCAGGCGTGGACGGTGGCGCGGCGGCTGCGTGGCCAATCTAATTACCGGGATCGGCCGGGGCGACCCTTGTTTCCGCCCCAGCGACTCTTCTTCGAGCGACGCCAGCGCCGCTGTCGAACGTGGCGGCAATTTGAAATCCTGATGAGATTCGCAGGTTCCACCGAGCGACCCCGAGAGGCGACGTGGTCCTCCCTGTACACTGGAGCGAAAGTCGCGCCATTTTAGGCAAACACACGGCTCAGGCGTGTCTGCTGCAAGTGCACGACGAACTACATTTCTGCATCGTGCGTTTAGTTAAGGTACTCTTGTATCCTTCTAGTCTGCCGAATGAAAGGGTTAGCTGCAGCTATGAGGGAAAGCGTGTCTGTGAATGTTCATGTGCACCCATAAGACCTGGAGCGAAAGTGCGCCTTAGCACTTTGTATATTGCTTCCGTAAATAGCGAATCGGAAGTTCTCGATCGATGCAGGCTTCGTCGTTGAGCGTATAGCGGCACTCTGGCTGGGCAGCCATTTTCTTTCGAAACGGGAAGCATCGAGCAAACGTAAAGAGCTCAACTCCATGCTGTTTGCAGATCCCGTTCGTGCTGTTTTTAAGCCTCGTCACTTACAGATCAGCCAGCCCTTGTGTGTACTTAAGCAGTACAGATGTCGTGCACTCCGTATTAAAAGTTCCGGAGTATAATGTAGAGGTCAGCATATGGAAATGAAATGCAGACTAAAACATACGAACTCGTGTGAAGTGCCTCGAAGCAACGGGTCGATATGTCTCGATAAGCGAGCCTATTTTTGCCAAAGACGTCCTTGCCAGCCTCCCTTGGCGAGATGGCTATATATGACTATACTGGAGTTACCGGATATCGTTCTGGGGAGGCAGGAATCTGCATACAGAGGGTAATGCATTACCTAGAATATATTAGCTCGTGTCTGAACAAAACAAGGACGTCACAGGAAGATGAAGACCTGAAGTGATTAACAGTGAGCGAAGAAGGGAAAAACTCCGGCCTTGGGCCAACGTTTCAACAATGGGACGTGTCTTCGTCATAGCCCTGATGAACACAAGTACTTTGTGGGAACGCTAGCTCTATACTTTTATGCTTGTGTCGTTCGCCAATGGTTGATTACATTGTCAACAAGCCCCGCAACTGGGATGGAGAACGCAGACGTGGCAACCGGCGCACGCTCGCTCCGTACTCATCTGTACCTCCTCGCCCGCGCCTCCCTTTGCCTCTTTTCCCCTTGGGGCGGCGAGCGAACGCATCGCGACTCCAGCGCCGGCCGCCGCCTCGGGCAGGCCTAGGTCTGCAGCCACCGGCGCAGCGCGTTATCAATCACCCGTGCGGGCCGGAATTCCGGCGCTCATTAGCCCGGCTCCTCGCGGAGCGCCTAACCACGTCTCCCCGCGTCCGCCGTGCCTTCTTCGTTCAACCCGGTGGTGCCGCTCCGCTCGCCCTTCGCCTCGGGGCGCGCACGAGTTTTTGAATGACAGCCACTGAGGCGAACGGCCGAGCACGCACGCGCGGCACCGAGTCAGCGGCGCAGCTCGCAGTCACTCTGCAGTCGCGCAGACATCCGGGAGTAGGCACTGCAGCACAGCGGCGATTGGATTGGAAAGAGAGAGAGAGAAGAAAAAAAGACGTTATACCGACGTTCTCGAGTCGGCCAGGGTTCCGCGCGCGGGCTCCTCTCTCGGTTACGGCGCGGTGCCCGACTGCTTCCGTTCTTCCCAATTGCGGACGCGCCGAGTCTCGTAATGCCGCTCCCCCGCTTTCGTGCGTGGCTCGAATACGCGCAGGCGCCGAGAGAGTCTTAAATCAACTATACGGGGGCGGGACGGGGACACACAGGGTGCGCAGCCGTGCGGGCACGCGGAGGTCCTTCCTCCCAGACCTCCGTATAGACTTCGTTATACGTGCCTGATCAGAAGTCGTCCCAAAGTTCACGGGACGGGAAATGCAAGAAGGGGGGAATCGCGTAGTTGTATATAGTTCTGTTCAGACTGGCACGTGAGCGGTGCTGTAGGTATAATGATACCGGGGAATGCTTCACTGTTGCGTGGTTCTTTTTATCTTTTATTGGTGGTCCCGCCTGTGAGCGTGACGTTCACTTTGCTGCAAAGCCATATATTTAGCACGTGTAGCATGACAATTCGATACCGCAGGCTTCCTGGGGCGTTTGTAACCGGCGAATATTAAGCCGCCATGTCGACCTCTTGGATCTCCGCTGAATAGAATTTCTTACTATAACGTCATCACTTTTGGCTAGTTCGCAGTTCACGTGTCCATTAGGTTTGGTTTACTCTTTACGTGAAGTTTCAGTTGAGTTATTTGCCTGAAGCCTAGGTTCACTTGCCCCCTTGTATAGTCTTCCATCATCTGTTAAGCGCTATCGACAGGAAAAGCTCGTAGTTGTACAGCCTATGCTGTGCCTGTTACCGATCGAAGCCTATATCTGGCCCGTGAGTGGGTACCAAACTGGTGTCTCGTCCTAGCTTCGTTACATCAGCGAGGTAGATCTCTTGAGTGTCCAGCATGCGCTTGGCGAAGATCTCTCGCTTCACTAACTGTCGACAGCATTAACAAGTGAGTAAATATCGTTGCAAATAGTAAACCCCGTCTGAGCAACCATATCGTTCTTCCGTTACCAGCCGAAAAAAAAAGAAAAGAAAGAAAAGACTTAGCGATTGTTCGCGCGCGGCACTTACATAAATTGTTCGCAAAGCTGACGTCGAAGGCTACGTTTCCTGCAGCGCTCGCGTCAGCTACAGAAAGCGACAGCGGAAGCCGGGCCATGTTTGACGTTTCCAGGCTATTGTCCCAGACGTCATACAACATCATCGCGAGTTTATTCGCACTTTATTTGCGCAAACCTCCTGCTTCTCTTTTTTTTATTTCTTTCCTTATTATTTCTTTTTAGGCGGCGCACTCGCGTTCAACGAAGCGGTACAGCCCTGCCCAACTGTTCACAGTTGCGCGTCAACGAAATCGCAATCGCGCTTCCGCCGACAGTTATTTGATCAGCTAAGGACGACGCCTTGGCATGGCGTAAATAAACCATTGAAATATATAAAAAAATGAAATTCGCCGCCAGAGCCCGCTTCGAAAATTTACAACTCGGAAGCGCGTCAGAGCGACGCGTCGGCACTTGTCACGGACAAAAGCCAAACGGGTGCCTACGAAAGAGCAGGAACACGTTCGACGGGCAGGACTCGCTGACAAGCGTTTTCACGATGACAAGCAAAAAAAATAAAGCCAAAAGAAAAGCAATGACACTCCATATAGGCGCGTGGAACAACGATTGCGAGGTGTGACGATGGAGAAACGAGCACCGATTTGCATTGCTAGACAGGCCGGAAGTGGGGGACTGCCAAGGGCGCTTCAAATGAGTGGAGCCTTGCGAAGCACCAACGTCATATCCTGCGCCGTACATTCATTTCCGGCTTCAGCGTAAGGGTGCGAACCCATCTATTGTTTGCCTTTTTTATCAGGAAGGGAGGAGGGGGGGGGGGGGCGTTGCTTCTTATTTCGTTTCCCACCTGATTCACGAGCGCAATCGCCGACCGCCCGCACGGCGAGCACTCAATCCGCGAGCAAGAGAAGAGGAAAAGCGTCGAGATGCGAGACAGAAACGCAGAAAGAATCTGTGCTTAATAAGCGTCCTTCTACCCCGTTCCGCTCTTTACGTAGCTCGATATTCTTTTCCCGGCCGTTCATTTATTGTCCGTCCTTTCCAGCTTTCTCTAGCGGTGTTCCGCCATTTCGTCGTTGTCTCTGGCTTCCTCCATCTGAAGCCGAAGGAACAACGTAGCCTCGGCTGAAGCCATCCCGAGTTTCCCGATCTCCTTCGACCCCGCCTCTTTGCAGCTGGAGCGCGCTTTCGAGCTCCAAGCACGGGCTTGCTGATCGAAGCCTTCGGGAGAAGACGTGTGCCTCTCGTACTGCCACCTCTCGCCGCACCTCCACTCACCCTCTGCTTTTTTTCTTTTTTTTTTGCCGGCTTAAAGAAAATGGAGAAGGCGCGGACACGAGATTGCCGCGTACGCGAGCGAGGCTTCCTTTTTGCCACTTTCGTCTCGCCTCTTCGAGCGTGCTTTCGTCGTGCTGACGCTGTACTGCTCGAGTTGCAGCCGCACTGGCAGCAGCGGCAGCAACGGCAGTGGCGTTAACGCGATGACAAGCGGACCGTCGGGCGAGGCTTATCTCGTCACCCCTTGATGGCGACCTCTCCAGGCGGACGTCAGTGCGCCACTTGGGGAAACGAGTCATCCGCCCAGAGAAGCAGTAATTGGGAGGGCTTGACCTTTTCTCTCTTTCTTTTTTCGCTCTCTCTCTTTCTCTCTCTCTCTCTTCTTCTTCTTCACTACTGTCTTGCATGGGGAGGCAGGAGAGTTTCGGATGAATTTCTTGCCCGGAACAATTGATGCCCGTAAACTGATATTGAGCCTGAGCCACCCTTCTTCCAGAATGTGAAGGAAAAGTGTTATGGCGAGGTTCGAGTTCTCGACAACTTGTTCAAACACTCGGTATATAACGCAGGTAGGGACTGGATCAAGTTAGTTGGAGCTAGTCGAATGGTTCCACAGGAACGTTTCTCAAACGTTTTCACAGGTAAAGGTGCTAGGGGAAAGGTGATCAGCGAGAAGGCAGTACATTAAGAAAAACGTATTAAAAAGAATCTTCTAAAAGAACATTTTAATGAGACATATTTTTAAATAGTGAAATGGAGTTTAAAGTATTAAATGAAAGGAAAGTCAAATAATAAAAGAATGAGTAATTGTCATGATAAACGAGAAAATACAGGTTGAATTTGACGTTCACAAAATTCAGCGACCTCCACCTTTTCCCGGGGAAGAACAACCATCTAGACTGCCTCTAGGCAATCAATATATAGGTAATCCAGACTTCCTTTGTGAGTGGTTAAAATTATCTTTAAGGCTACCTAGGCAGTCTCTTTAACTTTTTCCGAGTCTCTCCACTGCCTTTGGGTAGTCTAGAAAGTGACAAAGGTTGAATAGAATCATATTTGTTTTCTGTCGTAGTTCGAACGAATGTTTTACGGTTCGTTTCTAGGAAAAAATCTCTGTGCCCCATAATGATGCTGAAACCTCTACATCACAACTCCAAGCACCGAATACGCAGTTGTATTTATAGCGCTTACAACAATATACAAAGAAACGCGCACAATAGCTTTAATTTTATTTTTATTTTTTCAAACGCAATCTAAGCACATGTACCTAAACACATCGCATAGCCAAAGCGAGAGAGGAATACAATATTTTCAATACGACAGATTTCGGCTTGAGGTAAGCTCCTTCAGCCTGCTAATTTTTGCCTGGGCACCGGAGGAAGAAGGGAATGGAAGAGAGAAGGTTTTATAAGAGGTGACGAGGACGACAAAGCAGGTCGAGAAATAAAGCCACGAGACATACGAGCCTGCCACGTACAGCCACGAGTCAACATCCGCGCTGTGCAAGCTTGCTAAATTAAATAAATTAAATTCTGCAGTTTTAGGGGTCAAAACCACAATGTGATTACGCGGCACGCCATAGTTGGGGGGGGGGGGGGGGAGGAGGGAACTGCGGACTAATTTTGACCATCTGGGGTTCTGTAACGTGCACCCAATGCACTACATGCAAGCATGCTAGTAACGCCGAAGAGAAATGCATAGAGTAGATTGATCTTGCGCAACGAACTTGTTAGGCTCGTTCTAATGCGTGGCGAAAAGCTAGGAATAATCGTATAACGCTGCAACATGGCACCTCGCCGGCAACTTCTTTCCGTCAGCTGTTAGAAAGTGGGGTGGGACGCGCGCGCGTGCGCGCTCTGCAAGGCCACATTAATCTTCTCGCAGAAAGCGTGCGTTTATTTTAGAGAGAAAACGGCGTCACCATTCTTTCCCCTGCAGCAAAACTCTGCACGCGGGTTATTTGACAGGGTACAAATGATTTCGCCCCGGCAAGCGCACTTTAGAGCCGGAGCGTGCTTCTTCTAGAAAACCACGCAGATTTTTTTTTTTTTTCTAGAGCCGACGCGCCTTCGGCAAAGCCCGCAGAGACTAAAACTAAACGTAATAGAGAAAAAGAAAGAAAGATCAGTAAGGAAACACCCCGCAGGAACTGAGCGTGAAGGTGTAAGGACGAATAAAAATAAAACAGCGGCAAAGGGCAATGGAAACGGGTGAATCTCTTCACGAGATGGCGTCGATAATGGCCGAAACAGGAACAAACGCCTGCGCGCTAGCCGCCCGCTCCGTCCACCTCTTCTTCCCGCTTCGGCCTCCTTTCTTGACCGGGGCCGCACAAGCCTCGGTCAGGCGCGCGCCGAACATGGGGGCGAAAATTTATTCGACACTCGCGAGCCTTCGGCCGGCGGCAGCGCCCGGCAGCCCGGGGTGCGTTGAGTCGAGGGAGGCAGGGAGGAAGGGAGGGCTGCGCAGAGGAGGAAGCGCGAACGCTGATTCCCTATTCAAAGCGATTTTCTTCGGGAGAAACAGCGTCCTCGGCGGCGGCGCCCGGCCGTGGAGCCTGCCTGCGAGGCCCCGGCCTGGCCGAGGCAATCTCCAGCGCAGTGAAGCCAGCGACCCGTGAGTCCCCCGCCCATCAAGCACCGTCGTGGGCGCCTTCGCGCGCGCCGTCCACCGCCCTGAGCGCGCCTTGTCTTGTGGCATGGTGCTCATTTATTGGCAGTTTTTCTTGCTGCAGCGAGGCTTTGCAACGCCGTCCTTGTGGGTTCTCGATAAAGCGGCCGCGCGAAGGATCAAGGAGGGAACAAGGACATTGATTAGGCGCAGTAAGGGTGGCGATAGTAAAAGAGATAGGACGGAGCGAAATCGCATCACCTAGTTCTTAGCGAACTAGATCAATACTGATACAAAGAGCAATAAGAGCGGTACAGGTGATAATTATTATGTGCTCGGTACCAATGCGGTCCAGTATATATTGCATTCTTGTGCTAAGGACTAAGTTGGGGGCTCGATGCCTGGTAGCTGCTGTCGTGCTGCAATGGGGCAGAAGTGCAAAAGCGCTCGGGCTGTGTCAACCTTTTTGGATACGTTAAACCTCCCCAAGTGGGCATAATATACCCGCACACCTCGAGTTAAAGCGTCACTTGTAATTGAAGTGTAGCTCTGAGATTTAAAAACGAGTGAGCTATTCAGTCGCATTACGCGATATTTACCGCCCTGAGTCGAATTTATGCTTAACGAGAGCTGCCAACAACCACGAATGAATGAATATCACCATCCGTCCATTCGCGTCAACGATGATCTCAAGAATCTCATCACACCACAGCCTGGTCATTTCTGAACTCGTCCTCTGTGAAATTCTACCTCTTCGTCCAGATATGAAAGACTGCCACAGAGTAAAACAGGCAGAAATGTACTAGGTTGAGCACCACCGATGACTCGTTGTTGAGCACTTCGTAATTCAATTTCTTGATGGCCAGTAAATTGGGGCTGCCAGTTGTCAGATCGACGAAGCCTTTGTCTTCTGAGAGAGCATCCGCGCCACTTGTGCTCCCCATAAGCCCTTCTGGGCTCGTTGGAGCTAATAAAACTTCTAAATTACTGCATATAGCTATCTAATAATTTTCTATCGCAATCAGTGCTTCACTTTTCGGGTGAAAGTGCAACTTCTTTAACGATACTATATTCATTGAGTTGCGTTGGTGCATGCGGTGAATTTTGACAGATGGCCGCAGGGGGGAATCTCCAAAATTCCTGGGTATAGTTGACGCTCTAGGTCTTCTAGGTCTGGTTTCTGGACTACTGAATCGAGTGGTATCGCTAAACTTTGGGTGCCCTTTCTTGGTAAGAGATTATTTTCTCGAAGTCTCTGTTTAGTTCCAGATTGCTATAAAGTCCCTAGGACGTTGCTTAGGGCCGAGTCAGGTCCTATTCTTTCCGACCAGGTCCTCGAGAACTTTCTTGCGACGTTGCTCCTGTGTCCCCTCCCTCAAGGCAGGTACCTTCCACGGATAAGAGCTGCTTCCTTAAAAAAAAATCCTTTGTAGACGAAGCCGACGCAGACGTTCTCCATAGCTTCGCGTTGACTTCGATTAGAATCTCGCTTGTTCTAGCCACGGGTTGGAGTAGAATATGGTGGTATGCGTCAGGTCCAAATGGCTCAGTGAGATGTTTCTCAAACTGGTCGTCGCCGTCGTCGTACGTAATGCAATCTTTCTTCTCTCCTTCGCTTTAGGACTGCTCTCTGCCATGAGAATGCACAATCCCATTGGTGCGTAGCTGCTGTGACAGGTCGGTGCCGTAAGGCACAGAAGCTCTGTAGTCTCACCGGATTTTCCGGTGGTTTGGGGCGCGTGTAACCATGCGTGTATCCGTCAGGCTCAGCAGTGACTGGTTCAGGGCAGGCGGCAATTACGTCAAGCATGCCGTGTCTTTCGTCATGTGTATTGGATGTCCACGCACGTATCTGCTACGGAAGCGATAACAAGGAATAGCGTAAGTAGTCCCACTTTCCCGCCCAATATATACGCGTGGATCATCGGCACGGTGTAAAGGAGATAGGCGGACGACACTGGCCGTAGAGGCCATTGACTGACTGCCTTATATTTTCACCTATATGCATATAGTTACAATACAAGTTAAAGATGCAGCCTTGCGTCTTCGTTTACTGATTCGCAGTATCCACTTTTATCGCTTCCGTAGCAGATATACCTGCGCGGACGCCCACCGCTCTCCAAGTCTCAGTCGCGCTTGCTACAAACCCCGCGCAAACCGTCAAGGGCGAACCGAACATTGTGCGACATGTCGACCCTTAGCCAGCCAGGCTCCCGACTGCACGAGGCGACGTGGGCGTGATTTTGATCCTAATTGGCTGCTTACCACGGAAAAATGTTCTGCGTGCTCGTCCCTAATTGCCGTTGCATTTACATAGCATGTGTTAGTGTGTGCGTCTGATTTGTGGTTCTTATCTGGCTCGTTTTCTTTCATCTGTTAACGTGTCACCTGGGGTAGCATGCCAAGCCTGTCACCAGGCTAATCTCTACAGATATATCATCAAGCTCTCTCTCTCTCTCTCTCTCTCTCTCTCTTTCTGTAGTTGCATTTTTATGCGAAGCATATTACGAGGGCTCAACCCAGCTCCTCAGGCGCGGCGGTGACCATGAAATCACGTGACACCGTGACGTCACGACAGAGGAGAAGTGGCTTTGGCTCAACTCTTGCAAGACGGGCTGGGTGGGAATCGAACCAGGGTCTCCGGAGTGTGGGACGGAGACGCTACCACTGAGCCACGAGTACAACGCTTCAAAGCGGTACAAAAGCGCCTCTAGTGAATGCGGTGTTGCCTTAGAAACGCGCTGTTTCTAAGGCGTGCGTCTCTTGCTCAGGCGCACATTTCGTTGCCGCGCCGAACGCTGCTTTGCTCGACGCTCACCGCGTCCAATGCGGGGCGCGTAGTCGCTGCCCTGTAGCCCATTGTCTTACACCCCTTGGCGGGTCGACGGGAACGCTGTCGCGTTCCACTCTTGAAGGCGAAGAAGTAATGCATGAGTTGTTTCTTCGTCTAGCCGAACCAAATATAGCCAAGCAACAGCAGTTCACCAGGCTAAACAGTGGTTCAACAACTAAAATAAAGGCTAGTATGCTTCGCATCCTGGGCTTAACCTTACCTAAGCCACAGCCATTTTTTTTTCTTGTCATGTTTTCTCTAGTTCGTGCCATTTCTGTATTCGCCCATTGCATAACGCTTCCAATATGCGGTCGACCGTTGGGGTACAGAGAACGCCACATAAATGGGGACGTCGGAGGAAAAAATCGTGCGATCTTGGATTTTACAGAAATGAACCCGTCGCTCTAGCTGCGACGTTAGACGCAGAAGAGACAGATGTACGAGGCCGACCGCAGTACTAAAAAGATATAAAAATAACATAATCGCATGGTAACATTTCGCTACCTAAAAAGTTCCGTTTGGGCTCTCCTGTAGCCCCAGCCGACCTCGAGGCGTGGCCGTCGCGCAAACACGGCTCCCAGTCTACGCACTTTCGCGTTTCTGGCAACGTACACACGCGAAAGCTTACGAGCGCCCTCGTGGGTTCGCGAGCCCATCAACCACGATGTAAAAAAAAGAAGGAAACACGCGCGTAAGCTGCACGCCGCTCGACCGAGCGCGGCAACCGGAAGTGCTCGCGCGCGGCAGCGCTTCGTGCGCGTGCAAATATCGATCGAATGCCTAGATTGAAACAATTTCAATGGGGCGGTGCCCATGCAAAGTGCCAAGTGCACGCAGAGCTCTAAACTCAATAAATAAAGATTTCGCTCGGCCGGAAGCAAAGCGCGCGCGGCGGCGCGACGCACTCCCGCAGCCGGCACAGCGCACGAACAGCTTAGTGTTCGCAGGGCAACGCTGAGGCCGTACTCTTCATCTTCCGCTTTTCCATTTCTTTCTTCTTTTTTTTGCCAATCTTCGTTGTTCTTCTTCACTCTTTCGTCTTGTTTCAAGACAGCCGAGTAACCATTTCTTTTCCGTCCTTTGTTTTTTTCAGCTTTCTCGTTTTTTAGTATGTACCCCTCGTCCCTCTTTGCCCGCTTCGCTTCGAAACCTTATTGACGCCTTAGGAAATGACTTCGAACGCGGGTCCCGGGTGCACAGAGTGCTTCCACCCCCGCCGGCTCTTCGCTTTATCTTCCGAGGGGGGAGAGGGCACGAACCACCCACCACCCGGCATCGGTTGGTCGGTTCGGTCGGGTTCTTCTTCCCTATTCCTCGCGCTATACGGATCTGAACCGGGTGAGGGGGGGACGTAGGCGCGGCAGCTCGGGCCGCCTTT
The DNA here is from genome assembly GCF_038994185.2 of Dermacentor albipictus. NCBI lineage: Eukaryota > Metazoa > Arthropoda > Arachnida > Ixodida > Ixodidae > Dermacentor > Dermacentor albipictus. The sequence continues at coordinate 396,075,743 of NC_091821.1, forward strand.
ATTCGCCGCGCAGCCAACTCCGCTCTCCGGTGTCCTTTCTTTCTCCCTCGCTCTCTATTCTCTTCCTTCGCTTCTTCGTGTCTGCCTGCGCGTCGCTGTAACTTTGCCTACCACTTCTCTTCCTCTGCCTTGTTTGAAACTACCTCCCGTTTACTTTTTTTTTATTTCTTTCCTTTTCTGCAACTCCTTTCCTCTCCTTCGCTTCAATTCAACAGCATCCTACTGTTTCGCCATCGCTTGCTTGTTTCTGTTTTCGCCAATAAATCCTTGTTCCAGACACGGAACGTTCCTTTTCATTTCGAAGCGTTTGCTCCAAAGTTTCGTTTCCCTCTGTTATATAGCCTAGCTTCGGAGAAAAGGCGGTAGTAGTGGAGAAGCCGGCGAGGATTGTGCGGAGGAAGAAAAGAGTTGTCTGGGATCTGAGGGAAGCAGGAGGACGACGGGAGGGGAAGTTGAATACGGCTTTTTTTTTTTTCCCCGAAGTTTCCGAGTCTCACCTTTTCGGTCACGCCAACTCCTGCGGTTGACTATCTTGTTCCTATCTTTTTTTCTCTTTCTTTTCTTTTTACGTTGCGCGCATCTGTTCCTCTATACAACGATGGCGCGCATGTGATTTACATGCACTTTCCCGGGCACGCGCCCGCGGAGAGATATTCTAGAAAGCAGGCGCCTTCGAAGCTCTTCGGCGGGCAAGCCTTCTGTCCGATTGCCAATATCCGCGACCAGAATGGAGACCCGCCATGAAACACCCGCAAAGCCTGCGCCTGTATTGCAGCGTATGCACGCACCCACGCACAAACACGCACGCACGAACACTTCACGCACACACACCCGCGGCGCCCGGTCGGGAAATCCGGCCCGAAGACCGCGGCGGAAAGGAAGAAAAAGGCTGCGTCCGCGATTTTTAGGAAATTGGAATCGCCGGGCCCTTCGCACCGAAAGCGCGTGCACCAGCGAAGATAACGCGCACTCCGCGCCCGGTTTCCTCAGCGTTCGAGATCGTTCTTCCTTTCTTTACTGCTTTCGTGCCGTCCGGTGGCCATGTGTGGTGCGTCGCTGTGTACGCACCACGCGGCCACGCTACGGACTGCTGCGCAATAAGCGACGTCCTCTCCCGAGGGCGTTTTGCGCGCGGTCAACAAAACGAGACTAATAAAGGACGCTGCAGCCAAAAGTCCCAGACGCGTAGCGTAATTCGGGAGTCACGGGTATTACTGGGATTCCGAAGCGTCGCACGGGTATGCTGCGGCACAACACGGGTTTTGTGCCACACTCGAGCCGAATGTGGTAGCTGCATGCTGCCTCGAGAGGGGCAAAAATATGTCGCAGTTTCGCCTTAAAGGCGAAGCAATATGAATGCGATAGTAAATATATCACGTTAAAATGGCACACGAAGTGTAAGGCTCGTAGCTGTAGTGGCAGTGTGAATCAAAGTCAATGTCAGCCGACTAAATGAAAATGAGCTGTCGTGCTACGGGTCCTCTGTTCGAATCCTGCCATCGGACAATTTCATTGATGTTTATTTATTAAATGCAACATCTTACTTAGCGACTTTGCCACCACTTTTCCGCATCGGGTATGCTTCAAAGCTCTTTCCTGGGCCGATCCTGGAGGTTGTGCACAGCCCAGTCAATATAGTTGCATCATTTTCGGGTTTGAGCGCGATTATTGTTTCGCAATACTTAAGTCTGAGAAAATTTAGTATAAATGGCATGCACTGACGGTTTTCTGTTTCATGGCATTTCTTTGTAGGCTACTATTCTCGAAATTCTGAGGATTATACATGGTATGAGCAACTTGGGTGATGGCATGGTGTGGCAGTATAACCCGCATAACCCTCATGGCGCAACGATGGCAAAGGTTTGCTTGGAGCTCCCATATAATTGCTATCACAATAAAAAAAAAGAAATATTTTATTCAAAAAAGAAATATTTTGTTTCGCTCCGCAAGTTTTCTTTCTTAAAGCTGCCGCACCATGATCGCCACATTCGCGAACGCTCATTTTTGCGTGGTCTCCGTGGCCGAGCGCCCTCACAAGAAAGCCGAACCGGAGCGGTCTCGTCTACTGTGTGGCTGTGGTCACGGAGTTGATGTTCCTTGACCCCCTTGCACCATTTCGCGACGTCTCTTCTGTCGAAATCGCTGCAGAACTAGTGGTTCCATCACTGCGGAGCTCGGGCCCAGAGTACGACTGTCGTACGCAGTAAAGGACAATTGATAGCAGACAGAAGAGGCGTCACTGCTTGCCTACTAGAGTACTAGAGGATGGGGAAGACGCGCAGACGGCCAATTATCAATCGGTTGGCCGCCTTTGTACGGTAAGGGTGTCTGCAGTAGGGGGCAATAGTTTCACATGTAATGGCTGTAGGAACCATGTAACCACCACACTTTGCCATCCGCAGCGCAAAAAGAGACGCTAATGACCTAGATATTCACTTCATATTAGATGCACGCACACTCCTTATCGTGTCAAGCATTTCGCCTTCTCTCCATGCAGCAGTAAAGCAACGGACTTAAGTTATTTACGGCTTTGTTCCATCTTACTGTATTTGCCACTGATAACTCCGGTAGTTCAACGGACACAAATCACGCGCACAACCGCCGGCTATGGGCCGGTATGTGCACAACGCAATAAATTCTGGTCGACGACCATGTTGCAATTTATTTCGAACAATGTGCCATCATTTCGCCGCCGTGCCTTCATAATCCAACCGACAAAGCAGAGAGTCTGAATCCAATTGCGGATATGCGGGCCCGCATATCCGCGTTGTTTTATATACAGGGTGTTTCAGCGAACACTTTCAAAATTCTTTAAACGTTGCCTGTTACAGGTAGTGCAAATCTAGATTATGAGCCGGTCTACTCGAAGCGACGGACACTACTTGCACAAAAAATTAAAATGCAAAGTTGACTTCTCTGTGGACGAACTCTCAGGGCGACACCAGTTTCGGGGTATAGATTCCCGAACTTTGCGGAGAAATCCATTGGCGTTCCAGTTACTTGTGTGTTCCAGTGCATCAAAAGACGTTTTAGAAAACATTGGTTGCGCTTTCTAGACAATCACATGTAAGAAGACAGGACAGGTGATTGTCTAGAAAGCGCAACCAATGTTTTGTATTACAATGAACCAACTTGCCCAACAACGTATCCTGCTAAAAAGACGTTTTGTTAACAAATTAACTGGAACGCCAATACATTTCTACGCAAAGTTCTGGAATTTATATTTCAAAACTGGTGTCGTCCTGAGAATTCGTTCCGAGTGGATCCGCCTTGCGAAGTCCGCTGCTAGAATTTGTAAATTGCAGTATGGGTCATAAGATAATAAGCTAAAGCTTAATTCGTAAATTCTTATTAATTACTAAATATTGCATTTTAATTTATTGTGCAGGTAGTAGTATCCGCCGCTTCGAGCAGACCGGTTCATAAACTAGAATTGAGCTATCTGCCACCTGCAGGCAACTTTTGAACGAATTCTGAAAGTGTTCGCTGAAACACCCTGCATATCGTATCACTGGGCCCTATAGTAATCCGAAGGAAAACGTCTGCCCACGGAACTGCGCAAGAGGATAAGTTATATAAACACGCCTGGGGCGCCTCCGACGCTGCCTGCCGGAATTTGACTCGATTCGTCAACGCGTCCCCCGTGTGACGCACGCAGCCGCGCCGCTTTCGTCCACCGCCGACATTTCCCCCAACGACCCGCTGACTGCATGCCATCGACCGACCGAAATGGACGCGATTTCCATTCTGTCTCGCGCGCCACCGGGCCATCATAATCCAACTGACAACGCAGAGAGCCTGAATCCGACCGACAAAGGACGCGGTAATCTGCGCTTGCGTTCTGCGTCTAATGTGCGCCCATCCCGCTGGAAAAGCGGCAGAGTGCATTAACGGCACTATGTGAATCGCGTCGCACTCCTCCCTGCGACGGCAGTGCGCGGCGCTTGGTCGCACAGAGCCAGGATTAGGCGCGCTGTTTTTTTGTCGGGCTCTACTATTCAGGGACGAGAAAAGGATGTCCATTAACATCAACTCGCGTGGTGGACACAATCGATCTTTTTTTCTTTTTCTCCCCGTCGTAATCCACGCATATTCGTTCTCGTGCGTCCCTATAATATACGTCAGGACCGCAAATGACAGCGTCTGTACTGGCTGGGTGCAGCCAAGTTCGGCCCGAGGACCCCGCAATACAAAGCTTTCCAGAGGCCTCGATGATTTCCCCAGCATTATCCGGTTCAGTGTATAAGAAATGGTCGTTCGCTCGTTCTTCGGAACTTGCCTTTTGTCTTGTCTCGCTGGGTTTGCCTCAGTCTCGCCTCGTCTGAAAAGGCTGTGCATTATATATACTGTTCGTGCCGAAGTCAAACAGCGCGGCTGTCGACTCCATGTGCCCAGACTCTGGCTTTGTATGCAACGTCGTTCCACGCAGTAAGTGTGTAAGTGTGCTCTATAGCCAGGTATTTGTGTCTTCGTTTTTTTTTTCTATTGTGCGCCTGCAGGCAAAACATTCAGCTTTCTCTGTGCCGTCCTTGCAGTGTTAGAGCCGGCCTTCAATAGAGTGCTCACCTATAGCTGTCGATTGCTGATCTGTGACGCATGCACGGTCTGCTGGGAACGTCGTGTCTTCTTCTTATCCGCCTTGGTAGATATATGGTTACCTGCCCCGCTACCCTACCCCATCCCTCATCCACCCTTACCGAGCGATGGGAGACCTTGCTAACCAGCACCGCCCTGGAAGATCTGCAGCTCGTCCTGATCTCCAGGGGCCAGGCGGCTAGGGAAGCATATGGGTCCCGTGAAGAGGGAACCACTTCCATCGACGGCGTCTAAGATGATGTCGAGCTCGGCTCAATAAAGTTGTTTCTCTCTCTCTCTCTCTCTCTCTCTCTCTCTCTCTCTCTCTCTCTCTCTCTCTCTCTCTCTCTCTCTTGCGTAATAAAGAAGAAATAGTAGAGCTACACTGGCTATGGCGTTGGGGCTGCTGGATCAAACCGGGCCGCGGAGGCTGGATTTCGATGGGATCGAAATGCAAAAGCAGTCGCGTACATTAGGTGCGCGTTAAAAAAACACGAGGTGATCAAAATTTATTTACAGTCCGCCCCTACGGGCGTGCCTCATAGGCCCGCCGTGGTATAGCTTCGCGGTAGCCTTGCACAGCTGAGCACGAGGTAGCGGGATCGAATCCCGGCCATGGCGGCCGCATTTCTGTGGGCGCGAAATGCGAGAACCCCCGTGCATTGAGGGCACGTTAAAGATCCCACTGGTGGTCGAAATTAGTCTGTAGTTCCCTACTACGGCGTGCGTCATAATGAAATTGTGGTTTTGGGCACGTATATTAAGCCTCAGAATGCAATTCCATTGGGCGTGCCTCATAATCAGATCATAATTTTGACATGCGAAGCCCGAGATAATTTTTTCTTGTCATTCGACCTTATAGTCCCATTCAGCGACTGGGAACGCCGTATGCTGGTTAGAAAACAATTCTGCGGCTTGACCTGAGCATATCGTAATCTCTATTACATCTTACTGCGTGACACCGTTCTTGTGCCTAAAAAGCAACTAGTGTACGCGCAAAATGGTAAGATATTGTGCACGTCGATAGGAAAGGGCTCGTGGTAAACACTAAGATGCAGAAGTTCTGGCAACAAAAAAAAAAAAGAGAGAGAGCGAGAATACAAAAAACCGGTTAGGCGCACACAAGTGGACGCTTCCGGGAAGCAAACTTATTTTGCTTTATTGTTTTTTTTTTCTTCGCTGTCCAAGGTCGTCTTGATAGCGAGCACTGCAACTAAGGTTTTGCTGTCGTATGGATGGCGCACACAATGCCGGCTTCATCATTCATCAATCCCCTTGTTTACCTCTTGCGATAGCTTTGACTGGAAGAAAACGAAGCGGTCGATGGCCTACTTCCGCAAAACCTTATTTGTGACGGTCATTTCTGGCGGAAAAAACATGACTTCCATCGCATGTTCCTTTCTTTTTTAACTTGTACCGATGGACAAAGGTCAGATCAATGTCAGTGAAGTTCATTGCGACACACACACACACACACACACACACACACACACACACACACACACACACACATATATATATATATATATATATATATATATATATATATATATATATATATATATATATATATATTCCACAGCTGATAAGGGAAGAAAGCTGGAGGACGCTTAAGCTTCGCCTTTTAGAGTGGAACGTGGCAGCATTCAAAGACCCCTGACTGCGTCACATGCTTCCCGCCAAATGCAGCTTACGTAAGGGTAATATGTACCGGGAAACTCTGGCGGCGAACGCTATGCACGAAGGCGAGCTTTCTGGTAGAAGCGCGGCCTCTTGCGTGTAGCCCGATCCCGGAGGTACTGCATGCACAGCAGCGCCAAACCTTAAACGGCAGCTGGAAAGGTAGTTCGTGTTTGTATTTCCGCGCAATAGAATTATGTTCTCTCGTATATTCAAATTACATTCGGACGCTATCACGTCTGCAGGTTGCGTTACGCAAGTCACACTTTACGAATTTTCTGGCGCATTTTTACTTCGAGAAATTCAATTAGCTCAGCAACGCCTATGCGCCACGCTGAAGGCCTACGTGGTTCGGGATTGTTTTTCTCTCACGGACAACACCGCCGACGCCGAATTTTCTGCGACACGGGGCCCTTAACGGTATCGCGTTAAAATAGTATAAGAAACGCATGCACAGTGCTCAGTGATTCGGCCCGCATGGCGACCGCCGCTTTTTTGCGCCAACGGTGAGCGCTCCGGGATCGCTGGGGAACCAAATGCAGTCACAATGCTTCACAAAGGCCCTCGCTTTCATCGTATACAACAGTGTGTCGACGTGGTGTGCCCAGTGCTCAGCGGTGGCGCAAAAAAAGAAGGAGCGGAAGCCATGCAGGCCGGTTGTCACGTTTGAATCGCTGAGCACTGTAATGCAAGAATCGACATCAGTGGTGTAGGCAGGCAGGCGGTGGCCCACCAAGCGCGTGAAGACCCCCCCCCCCCTCCAAGAAATAATAATAATGTCGGTGTTAGCATGTTCTATGTCACCCTCTTCGTAGCCGAGTCGGTGCAAGATGTAGAAGCAGCACCGTGAACTTTAAAAATCCGTGCAGGAATGGAGGCCGATCCTGTTCCTATTCGGTATAGGAGAGCGGCTTCCATGTGACAAAACCCCTTTACAACACAAGGCTCATGCGGTGGCTTTCAACGCGAACGAGAGTGGCAACGAATAGGGTTGCGGCTAGGGTGCCGTTCTGGACATGGAATCCACCAAGCTCATCGACTACGACGCCAAGTTGTAGAAAATGAAAGAAAAGGGGTTTAGTTAGCTTAGTTACACGGTTCCAGTGCGGAAGCCCCACTCCATGCAGGAGCAGGTTAACGTCTCATTTCACATCGGGACCCTCTGTCCCCTCTCGAAGAGTATATGCTTTTAATCCCGTCATCTTCCCCAGGCGAGCCGACTAGGGAATCTGAAGACTGTCCAGCAGCTAATCACCATCGTCGACACCGTTGCGATAAACCTCGAAGAAGCTGGTTTGGAATTTGTAGCAAAAGAAATCATCCGCGCAAAAAGAAATCATCCGGCGACACCTGGTTCGTTCGTTGTAGCCCACTCCGTCCTTCGTTCAGTCTGCAAGGTGAAGTGTGGGCTGAGGGCCTTTCGGGGAATCCTGCAGCAGCCGGCTTGTACGCTGTCTTTCTCCTTCGCTCAGCCTGCAAGGTGATTTGACTTGTCCAATTAACTGCGCTTATCCATTCGTTGACGGGCTTCCCCCTCGTTCATCCTTTTCTCCGGTTTCTAGGTAATGGTGGGGTGAGCGCTTTTAGTCGTTGTCTGCGCCGCGCTGACGTCTGGTTAGGAGGTGCGGTGGTTTGACACGTGGCAAACGTTCAACTAAAACCCTTGGTGGTTTTGAGACGTAACAATAGTCTCTTTAGGAAGTTGGTGACATCCACCGGAGCTCTCCCTCTTGGTTGACCTGAAAGCGCTCAACAGGCGAGAGCATTTGCTCTTTCGCTGCCAGTGAAAGCAGCACGCGAAGGAATAGTGTCGAACAGTTAGTCTTGTAAGAAGTACCGCGGATAGTGCGCAAGGAAGAGCCCCAATATTTTAACATTTCTGCGAGAGGTGAGATTGATTGACACGTGGTGGCATTCTTTAGCGCAGGAAGAAACGTTCAGCGGAGCAATTGCCGACCAGGTCTTACAGGCTATAGCCCCGCCTGTGGCAGCACCGCCACCGTGGTACCACCTCTCTGTACTGTTTTAGTTCGTGCGTTCCTGCCAAATCGCCTTATTGTTGGATTATTCAGCTGTTCTTTTTCAAATAACTCGTTCGTTCCATTTCACTAAAACGCGCTATTATTCGCGCTTCGAAAAAGAGCGCTCGACACTGGTTATCACGTGGAAGGATTTAGACGACGGTCGTGCATACTTATGGTACTTGCAACAACACTGCCCGCCAACTACAAGCCGTCTAGTTACTAGAGAAAAAAAAAAACTTCAAGCTCCCTCGCGGAGAAAATGAAAATAAAAAGGAGAGGGAGAGAAACCGGCAACTAGAAACAAGGAAGGAGCGCAGGATGTACGGTTAGAAAGCAACGGCCACTGGGTGATCCGGTCGGTCATCAGAACGCGGCCAGTCCTGGATTCCCCTGGCCGGATCATGGTCGAACCTATTACACCGCCACCAAAGTTATAGCGGGCAGCTCTGACTGTCTGCACCCCCAACAAAACCTCCGCCCTACCCGCCACTTCAAATCAAGCACCCTTCCCCGCTCCTCTCCCCTCTTGAAGCAGCCACCCGCTCCTGTGCGTGCCGGAGCAAATCCGCTCGCCCTCTTATCGCCGAGGATTATCTCATCTCGACGGCACAGCAGTGGCACGGGAGATCTTCAAGGGCTTTAAAAGAAAGAGTTTCTGATCAATTTTGTGAAATACAATAGAAGAAAGATGACCTGCGGATTAGAAGCCGTCCTCTTTATTTGTAGTTTTCTTTTTTTTTCTGGTCAGGCTCCTTCCTCCAGCCCCTATGTTCACCGCCGATTCTGTCCAATTTGTCATGGTGTATTACTCGAGAACGCAGGCTCCAAACTCACTCAGCCGTTATAGCTGGTGCGAAGTCAAAAGAAAAGCATAAAGCTAGCGCGCCTCGGGGGGACTTATGCCGTCAAAGAAAAGAAACAGAAAAGAAAGGAAGCTTTTGGACGAAGGAAAATAGAACGGAAGAAAAAGGGGGTCAGAATTGCAAGACGTGTGCGTCAAGCAACTTGACTTTTGCCCTTCTTAGGTGTGCGCTGTCTTATTTCTCTTTCGTTTTGTTTTTTTTTTCATTTTGGCTGACGAATTGACTTACCGTATTATAGAAGCACTTAGCTCGTCTCTCTTTCTGTAGCACAGGCATGAGTGACACATGGTCTGACAGAACACGCTATATTGTGCGGGTAGCTCGGTGCGTGATCACGTTGTGGTTCTCACTGCCGAGAGAGAGAGAGAGTGATAAAATCATTACCACGCACACACGCACACGCACGCGCGCGCGCACGCAGACACACACACACACACACACACACACACACACACACACACACACACACACACACACACACACACACACACACACACTCACACTCACTCACTCACTCACTCACACTGTGAAGGGGCAGCTACAAGGCTGGAGCTTCTGCACGTACGTCACTGCGCCACGTATTCCGTCAGCGTTTCACAGCACTTTGGTTTCTTGGAACAGGTATGGGGGGAGAGGGGGGTAGCACAGCTTTGCAGTGCCCCGATTTCGTATTTGCCTAAACGCGAAAGATTAAAGCCTAAAACTAAGTGCCTTTTAACACTCACGTATTTTTCTTTTCTGATTTCTCTTTACCAGCTTACACAAACGAAACATGGGAGGTCAGCATATTTCCAGGAGAGCTTTCACCTGTATGCCGCGCCCTGCCTCCACATAAATTTAAAGCTAAATCTTTACTAGCCGTGAACTTGCGATTTCACCGTAGCGGTGCTCCGAGGAGGCACATGATGTCACAATGCGCGCCTCGCCGCGGATATTTCTCTCCCTCTCTTTCGCTCCCTAGTCACTACTGCGCATGCGCCACTAGTAGCACCGAGCCACAGGTGTTCCGCCGCTGCGCAGCGCCGCACCTTTAAGCCGCCGCTGAGCACGAGGTCGGCCGCATTTCGATGGGGGCGAAATGCGAAAACACCCGTGTGCTTAGATTTAGGTGCACGTTATAGAACCCCAAGTGGTCAAAATTTCCGGAGTCCTCCACTACGGCGTGCCTCATAATCAGAAAGTGGTTTTGGCACGTAAAACCCCATAATTATTAAGCCGCCGCCGTTTGGTAGGACGTGCATTGCGTTCCTCGTCGTTGCGCTCGCCTCCGCTTGCTTCGCCAGCTGCGTCGCATGCCTGATAACATGTGGGAGGATTGAAAAGCAGAGCTCGCGTGCGCCGCAACCACAGTTGGGGCGGCAGCGTGGACGGCGACAATTCTGATAAGCAGGAGGAGGCCTGGAATCGACATCGGAACGAGATGAAGAGGAAACGAATCGCCCAGGAAACAGACGAACAGCGCGCCGAACGACTGGCTAAACGCCGCGACATAGCTAGACAACCAGACTAACCTGGACTTGCAATCAAGATTAACCAAGGCTAACCATGCTATGCCTTAGCTTTCGCTACGTATATCCTAGTACAGCCGAGCTAAGCCCCTGCCAATTTTTTTTCCTTCGTCGCTATAGAAAGCTCTCCGCGAGTATAGCGCCAGAGTTCTTTAAGGAATTTCATTGAGCCATGTATCTCATTGCAAGGTTTTCGCTTGACGTGAATACATTTATAGTATACATTTATTTGCGTAATTACGTGGTTGACGGGGTTACTGTGTTTCCCGTCACGACGCAATTTAACACGCTGCCCGTACGATGGCAGGTAATATAAATATTCTTCCGCGGGGGACCACTCGGTCGCCAAAATTGTTGCATAACCAAACTCTCGTCGCAGCGTCTCTTCAAGTTACTCACGCGCGAGGACGGTCGCAGTTAAAATGGTAAAGCACCCAATACGACAAAAACAAGTTCTACATTGCCCAGTGATGAACACGGGAGACCAGGATAGAAGTGATAAAGGGACGCTAAAGAGAGAGAGAAAAACATATACCGGCGAAGTATAGTCATCGAAAACGTAATTTTTTCTTAATTTCGCAAAATGAGGATGATTCCTAGAAGACAAGATCACATCGAAACATTACTTTCTTGAATATCGCGGCGAAATTCCGGCGTCGGTAAAGCATAGAGTTTCCTACAATAATTGCCAGAGGCAACATTGGCGCAGCGATTTCAGACACAGCCATAAGAATGATTGTTAGAACATGGATTTGTCTTCCCGGACTATCTTCATGCTTGTAGCTTCAGACATTCTTGTGGCTTTGTTTATTGTCCCTTATCGACCTTCATTGGCCTAAATTTCACAGAAATGTATACTTATATGCTTCAGAAGAACTTCAGTTTGGCCTAGTTGGTATTTACTGCAAATCATATTGACCGCAAAAAAGACGGGGACAGAGGAAGAAAACACATAAACAGCACGTGCTGTTTATGTGTTTTCTTCCTCTGTCCCCGTCTTTTTTGCGGTCAATATGATTTGCAGTATACTTATATAATGCGGAAAACCCTATAAACACGCATAATCGATAAAAATTTGGAGGACGCTTAAGCTTCGCCTTTAAGAGTGGAAAGCGATAACATTCAAAGCTCCCTGACTGCTTCTCACGCTTGCCGGCAACAGCAGCTTATGTAACCACAACGTTTACCGGGAAACGCTTGCCGCGAACGCTATGCTCGAAGGCGAGCTTTCTGGTAGAAACGCGGCCGCTTGTGTGGGCCGCGATGCGGTGGAGGCGAGCGCCATCTGGTGGTGTTGCAAGGAACCAGGCACGCTGTTTGATAGCCTTTGAGATTTGTGAGTGCCTGTGCGCGCAAATTTCGCAGGCCATGGCCGCTCTAAGAATGGTAGAAACGCTTGAAAAACGGTTTGTGTTTTGACTTTCCGCTTAACAGAATTATGTTTTATCTTATGTTCAAATTGTAATCCGGAGCTGTCATGTCTGCAGGTTGCATACAAGTCGTACTTTACGATTTTCCTGGCGTAGTTTACATTGAGAAATTCAATTAGTTCAGTAACTCCCTCGTGCTACTTGCAGGGCCTGCATAGTTGGGTATGCGTGCTTAGGAATTATTGTTGCCGCAACGACGGCCGACGCTGGACGCGTGATGCCAAAGCCGGATTTTCTGCGATACGGGACCCTCAAAGGGCCCCTCACGAGGCCCCACAGCAAATTTTGGTTGTACAGTGGAAGCTGTTACGTGTCCTTCAAGGAGCGTTCTGCCGCAAGGATTTTTCAAATCAGCTCCGAAATAGCGGAGATAGAAATATCTCCTATAGAAATATAGATAGAAAAAGCTCCACTGCAAAGCGAGACTTTCTCCATTTGCCCCGTCTAGCCTCCGCAAGCGAAATTCTTTCCCTGCGTTCTCCCATACCGGACCTCGAGAATTGCGTGATGCGTACGTCACGGCCCCCGCCTTAGGTTTTTTTTTTTTCTTTTCTCCTCGGCTTTTTTTTTTTCAGGGCTGCGCACTTCCGCTGACGGCGTTGCGCGCGCGCTGTTGTGATTCTCTTTTCGCGCAGCGCACGATTTTGCGCACTGTGGACAAGGACACATGACTAGCGGTATAATTCAGTGCTACATGAATACTGTGGCATAACAAGCAGATCGCAGAGCATGATCCCGCGCTGTAACACGGTAAAAGATGGCATAGTTACGGTACCTGCGCGCGTGACTGCACGTCTGTGGGAAAAAGCAGACGAAGCGGTAGTTGATCTCTCTTGCTTCGGTGCGAAGTAAAACAAAAAAACACGCAGACAGTCCGTTTGTGTGTTTTATTGTTTCTCTAAACTTCAATTCGTCAATTCATGCAATAGATCGCACATCATCTTCGAGATACTTTCGAGACGATGTTTCGAAAATAATAAGAAATCTGGGGCGACATTTTTCATAAAGATTCCTTTCATTAGATCATAATCATTCGTTGTCATTTCCTGCGGAGAGTGGCCGATCTCAGCGGTAACGATGGCGCCACATCCTACGCGCCATTGAAAAAGGCCGAAAAGGAGTGTTAGGCGAGAAAAACTCTACACAATCAAAGCAGCTGCATCCTCCTTTCCAAGAAAATGGGAAATTCGACTTGTTGGTGATAGCACTATTATTACTCTAGCGCTGTACGTCTACTCATGCTTCCAGCTATAGTAAATGCGAATCCCAAGCGAGTAAGCTTGTTGGTACGTGATATTATGTTACTGTAGCATGGCACCTTTAATCGCGCATCTCAGCGATAGAGCACGCGTTAGATTCCTATGCCTGAAGAATGGGGCAGTCATTGGAGACGACTCTGATCGGACGGAAGCTCAGGTCTGATCAACAGCCGTCAGAGTTCTCAAAAGAACGCAGTCGCCCGCGAGCCCGCCTGCAAAGATCGCCCGAGTAGACTCGACTCTCTTCAGTGACTTCCAGGTTGCTCCGCCGTAAACTTCTCGCACATCTCGGTTTCCAGACAGCCGCGCGGCGGCAATTGGGATCCGGGAAACTAATTTCGTCCACTTGTCAGAGCGTATCCCTTCACTTTCCGAGAAAACGAGGCGGATTATGAAAAGTCACTGGAGGAGAGCAAGCCTTCCAGGAAGGGCGCGCAGAAGGGTTTCCGAGTCGCAATTTATTCCCCCAGCCAATAAGCGAAGATTTATTGGTCACACAAACTTCGCGCGTGGGATTTCTGACCGGCAGAAAAAAAAAAAGCTTCTTTTGGATGGGCGCAGTTTCTTCCTTGGAGGTAAAACATGCCTCGAGCCCCTTCATTCTATTTTCTTTTTCTCTGTTATTGCTGCTATTACACTAGCCAGCGCTAAACGTTCAATTCGTCTTAGGAAACGTTTTACTCCCTACCCTAGTGGCGCCCCGAAGCACCTCACTTTGTTATCATTTTACGCAGCCTTTCTCACTGCGAACTCAGCTTTCTTATCTTTCTCCGCGTGTATATATCAAAAGTCTGGAGAACCTGAGTTCCATGAAACACTTGCACAGTGTGTCTTTTTCTACTTTCAGTAATCGTTTTCTGTTTTGAAATCTTAGAGGCTTTGCAATGCCCCAGGCCATTATAAATAGCAGACAAACGAACACCCTCCGATTATTCATTTTTCAGGGGTGGCCTTTTCCTCTCTCTCTCTCTCTCTCTCTCTCTCTCTCTCTCTCTCTCTCTCTCTATTTCTATCATTGTATATAGAGTTATTACCTGAGGCGGACAGCTTAGAAACAACGGGCTTGCTGTTGCTTCACGGCACTCATTGCCAAGAAAAACGAAAGAATGCCCGTTACAACATTCAAGCTCCGTGATAATATTCGCTATAAGAATGAATAAAAAAACCCTAACCAAGCGCATTCCACAGTTTATGTGCTCACTGCAATACTTGCTCTTCGGAGCCCGTCTACGGTATATGCGAAACGAACAGTTGCGTTCCCTTCGGTTTTCTCCGTTTTGTACGTTTTCGCGCTTCAGCTTCCTACGTTCGCTGCGATATTTCAAGCTTAGCTGCTGGCTTTTGGCCTGCGCGAGCCTGCGTGCATTGTTCAGCAAAGATAGCGGCAGTCAAGACCTCTTGATGACTGCGCATTAGCTGCAAACTCGGAGCCGGGAACTTATTCCACGCCGCAGCTCTTCCCGAGGAATTATTCACGCGCGACGAGAGTTCGCCAACGCGCTCTTGCAGTTCTTTTGTTTCCGCTGTGCGCCCCGCTTGGACCACGCCGTTTCCGAGACGCAATGAGCTTGAATCTTATAATGCGCTTAACGCTAACGAACGCCGTCTTACGAGCCGGCGCCGGGAAACGGCTTCACGTATACCGCTAACTAATTGAGAGGCCTGGCCCTCCGGCCACTCTTGGTGCTTTTCTTTTTTCTTCTTGCCTCTCTTTCTTTTTTTATTCTTTTTGCTTGACTGCGAGATTAGTTAAAGCAGGAAATTAGGTAACTTCAAACTGCACTTTACTTTCGAATGGCGTGTGTGGTCTCACTTCTTTTTTCTTTCTTTTCTTTTTTTTTGCCCCTTGTCGATTCTCTTCTTTCTCCGCTGCCACGTATTGGCACTTCGTATGAGTGGAGCCTACTATGTTTTTCCTGATCAGTTGTACCGTATGCCCAGTGGACGAATTAACTACGCAACCAAGTATTCAACGGGATTTACGTTTGCCTCATTTCTTGCTACCTATATATTGTTGTTGTGGTACGATCGAAGAACTTGAATGGATTTTCAAGCCAAGGATATTGTCGATCGCCTCCTAATAACCTATTTTCTATGGTGATCGCATATTCTGACGTAATAGTTCTGCGGAACACCGCAATGTGGAGAAAAGTCATTAATAAAGGGAAAGTCGAGGAACCCATACGGGTTCTTCGAACCAGGACGAATATTCTTCAACTGCGAGGCTTATCTTTCGAGGAACACTTATGGGTCTCCTTTGTAGCAATTGCTACGAATGGGCGGATGTCTGACTTTCCCTTTATTAATTACTTCTCTCCACCTTGCGGGTTTCCGCAGAACTATTACGTCAAACTTTTACTTTGCTTCGAGTTGTTGACAAATTCGACTTCGCCCTGCCATCTGCTAGCCGCCTGGTTATCTCATATGCTAGAGAGGCTGTACCAAAAAGGTCCCGGGAACGGTCCCGGGTTCGAGTCCCGGACCACGACGAATTTTCCTTCAACGGCGAGGCTTATCTTTCGAGGAACCCGTATCGATTGTAGCAATTGCTACGAATGGGTGGATGTCTGACTTTCCCTTAATCGCAGATTCATGTCACTTTTTTTTTCTTTTAATGAGTAAACACGGAAGTTATTCAAAGCGCCGATTTTATTCCGTATAGACGAGAAGGAACACGGTTATCTACCTGTACAGCTAATCATAAACCTGTAATTATCGATGTCTTGCGCTGTGCTGGTGGATGGTTATTGAACTGATGGTGGTGTTATCCGCGCACCTGCGCTAAATGCGACAACGGATTAAGCAATGCGCGTATTTTACCGGGGTCCATTGAGTGCGAAGTCTGCATAACTATATATGTGAAAAAAGTTGGCATAACTCGCCCGCTTTTGTACGCAGTCCCACATCGGGTTAGCCTGAATTGCTATTCTCGTAAGCCATTTCGTAAGAATATACACTGGGCCGCGCATTGTCGTGCAACTCCCATCTTCGCGGCCGCACAGCAACGGCCTCTATATTGTGGGCTGCGCAAGCCGCCATATGTCATCGCTTGTAATCGACTTCTCTCCGTTATCGGCGTAAGGCTAAACGCTGCACCCTAATCGCTGCACTGTCAGGTCGCGCCTATACGATGTATTAAGAAACTCTGTCACACCGCGAACGCAGGGGTCGATAGGACGTTCGTTCAATGACCCGTCGCGAGCGACGCCGGACAGCGGCCGCTATCGGCGTTTCGCGCGGTCGGCTGGGCATTGCGCGAACGCTGTCGTACATATACATCGCCACGCTACAGCCGCGCGTACGCGAGCTGCAAGGTGTTGTGCCATTACCACAAGCCCGGATCCCGAATCTGCAAGATGCAGAATCTATCCTGCGAGCGCCATAATTCTCCCTTCACAAGTCAAGATGCTGCGCCTTCGTGCGGGAGAAGCCTCGGCGGAGCAGCGTGTTTTGACGTGTCCGCGTGTGCCCGACGGCCCGGCGCCGCACCTCCCTTGCCGGGAGGTCACCGCGCGCGCGAACTTTGAACCGAGTGGCCAGCGCGGTCGCTGGTTGGACCCCTCGGACGACCGTCGTGTGCTGACTTTGTATTGGGCCGTTTGAGTGACAATGGGCCTCGGGGATTATAAAAGCAGCGACACGCCGCTCGAAAACAGGATCCGCCGACCCCACCTGGAGAGAGGGTCGCTCCCGACTGGGGTGAGATGTGTCACGCGTTTTCGCCGGACGCCGTCGTGCGAGAACAGTCGCGTTTGTGTGAGCTCTCGGCCCCAGTGCCGACCCGTTCATGTCCTGTATGATAACCTGTATATAATGTATAAAGTCCCTTTTGTTATTCTCATCGACGCCAGGCTCGGAGTCATCGCTACCAACGCTCTGTCACGAAACGGGTGACGAGCGCTAAGGGACCACAAAGCCGTAATCGTGGTGCAGCGGTACAAGTTCGTAACACTGCTGGCACCGGTTGGATGTCGTAACACTGGTGGCACCGGTTGGGTGTCGTAACACGGATGGCAGCTACGGGATTGACCGGCATCAGCTACCTCGGCGCGGTGAGTGCCTGAAGTTTACCTCAAACACCAGACTTTCTCTGACACAGGTTATAGTAGCTTAGGGAAGGATTTGGTGTTGCATTGTGATAACCTTGTGTGTTTCAAGCCTAGTAAGAGTGTTTTGAAAACCAGGGGATGCTGAGGGGGTAAAACGGGGCAGTGTGTGAAATACTTGCATATGTCTTACTAGTAGTGTTATAGTAGCGTACGGCAGGTATTTTCAAAAAGGGTAAACAGCAGGAGGACAGTGTGAACGATGGAGAAGTACAAGGTGAAGGAACTTCTCGAAATTTGTGAGGAGTTGGGCATTGAGTTGGGCTCAACCAAAAGAAAGAATGCGATCCTTGAGGTCATGAGGACCGGGGACGTAACGGCTGAGGAAGCCGCTGAGGCCTGGGCGGGTATCAATGAACGTCGGGAAAGGGAGGAGAAGGAACGTTGCGAGCAGGAGAGGAAGGAAAATGAACGACGGGAAAAGGAGGAAAGGAGAGAACAGGAACGTCGCGAAGAGGAAAAGGAGGAAAGGAGAGAACAGCAACGTCGCGAGGAGGAAAGGAGAGAACAGCAACGTCGCGAGGAGGAAAGGAGAGAACAGCAACGTCGCGAGGAGGAAAAGGAGGAAAGGAGAGAGATTCGTGAGCACGAGCTTAAAATGAAAGAGTTGGAGACCCGAAATAGCTCGCCAGCGCCTAGTCTCACTTCTAATGTTCCAAGAATACGCGATCAACTTCCACCCTTTGTCGTCGGAGAG
This sequence comes from Dermacentor albipictus, assembly GCF_038994185.2. Classification (NCBI taxonomy): domain Eukaryota; kingdom Metazoa; phylum Arthropoda; class Arachnida; order Ixodida; family Ixodidae; genus Dermacentor; species Dermacentor albipictus. The sequence continues at coordinate 396,093,885 of NC_091821.1, forward strand.
GATATGGCCAAATACCTCGTAAAATTTGAGCACGTGTGCGAACGAAATAGCATTGAGCGATCCCTTTGGGCACAGAATCTGTTAGCCTTGCTTCCTGGGGAGGCATCAGACGTAATAACTTGCTTATCGAAAGAGGCGTTTGAAAGCTACAGTGATGTGAAGGAAGCGCTACTGCGGAAGTACAAATTGTCGCCCGAAGCTTTCCGGCAGAGGTTCCGGTATGCAAAAAAGGGTAAGGAGTCGAATGTTGACTTCGCGTTTCGTCTAAAAGCCGACCTGGTGGAATGGCTGAAGGGCGAAGATGTTTTCGACGACCGCGACAAAATTGTCGAATGCATCGCGTTGGAGCAGTTCTACCGTTGCATTGATGAGGATGTCCGGCTCTGGCTGCAAGATAGGCTAAAGGATGTTAAGCTAAACAAGGCAGCAGAGTTAGCGGAAGAGTATTACACACGCCGCAGCTTGCACAGCAAGGCAGTGCGCGTAGAAAAAGCAGATAGAAGAGATGGGTTTTACGGGAAGCCCGACGAACGGAAGGAAATCACGCGTCGCGAGTTTCGGGAAGACGAGTCCCTTCCCAAAGAAACTGTAAGGGATGGACAGAATGCATCTCAGAATGATGACAATGGTCCGAAACAGCGAAACGAAATAACGCGTTCTTTTGAAAAACGGAAACCGTTAACCTGCTACAATTGCAAAAAGCAAGGGCACATCGCTGCAAGCTGCCCAGAGAGAATTGCTTTTGCAACGATACAGGAAACTCACAAAAACATACGTCTATTGGAGCCCTATGTGCAGGAAATTAAGGTAAACGGCAAGAAGTGCCGAGCACTGCGGGACTCTGCAGCAACTATGGACGTTGTTCACCCGTCTTTCGTCTCCTCGAGTGATTTTACGGGAGAGTGCGTTAGGATACGGCAAGTGGCCGAGAAGGAGAGTGTCTGTTTACCGATCGCAACGGTTAGCATTGAAGGAGAATTTGGGAAACTTAACACCGAAGCCGCTGTGTCAGCCGCCCTCCCGGAGCAATTTTCCTACCTCTTCTCAAATAACTCGGAGCAGCTGCTGAGGGATCAGGGCAAATCATTCTTTGCCGACGTGGCGTACATGGCCCCCACGCGATCCAAAGCGCGCCCGCTGTCGAGGGAACTTGACTTAGCGTCGGTGAGCGAAAGGCGGTGCGGCACACGGACCGATCACGGTAACTTGAGTGGCGAGCAGTCACGGGAGAGGCAGAGCTCGGAGGCTGGCCTAGGCGAGCGGGTCCTGGAGGTGAGTGGGAGTGACGCGTGCAGTGCTAGCCGCGATAGAGACGCGACGCCGCAATTAGGCGACGCGGGCTCCACACTCGCTCCGGTTTTCGCCAGCTGGCAGGAGCAGGCTGCAGTTGAAAGGGGAACTCGGATTCGCGAGCAACAGGAAGATTGTTCACTAGCCGATCTGAGGAAGAGCGTCAAACGGGGAGTGAAAAAAAAGAGGGTTTCATTTGGCAAGGAATTTGGCTTATTGTACCGCCGCTACACGGATAAGCAGGGTCGCAAATATAAGCAGCTTCGGATTCCGCGAAAATATCACCGGGAAAAATGAATGACCTCATTTGCTTCCTCAGAAGTATGTTTTCGGTCCAAGTGATTTCAAGGGGACCATTCCATTTGTAATTATTATTGCTGATTAATAATTGTTTCTATTTTGTTGCGTTGTTAATTTGAAAACTGGTTGTTTGAGCCTTGTGTGCTAGATCGTACACCTGCCTCTTGTTGCAGCGGGAGAAAAAAAGGGGAAAACAATTTAGTTAGGTTGATTTGAATTATGGCCTTGTCTGGTGTTTGACGGGAGACAGAGGGCACTTGTTCGTGTTGGGTGTTGCCTTTTGCCGGTCGGTTTTGCAAGCTGCAGAACGACCAAGCGGGACCAGTGGCGAGAAGCAAGGTCTTAGGAACGACCCGAGCGGAGCTGGTCAAGGTGCCTTGGCGACGACGTGGTGAGCAGAGCTCCTGTCCTGGCGAGTCGGACCTGGGCACGTGAGGTTACCTGGCGTCCCGACACTGGACGTGAACTTGGACGAGCCTGACGAACGTGCGCGCCTGGCATCCGAGCCACGTGGAGGCAGCTCGTCTTCCCGGCGCCTTATCTGAGGGCGGGGATGCTGTTGTGCCATTACCACAAGCCCGGATCCCGAATCTGCAAGATGCAGAATCTATCCTGCGAGCGCCATAATTCTCCCTTCACAAGTCAAGATGCTGCGCCTTCGTGCGGGAGAAGCCTCGGCGGAGCAGCGTGTTTTGACGTGTCCGCGTGTGCCCGACGGCCCGGCGCCGCACCTCCCTTGCCGGGAGGTCACCGCGCGCGCGAACTTTGAACCGAGTGGCCAGCGCGGTCGCTGGTTGGACCCCTCGGACGACCGTCGTGTGCTGACTTTGTATTGGGCCGTTTGAGTGACAATGGGCCTCGGGGATTATAAAAGCAGCGACACGCCGCTCGAAAACAGGATCCGCCGACCCCACCTGGAGAGAGGGTCGCTCCCGACTGGGGTGAGATGTGTCACGCGTTTTCGCCGGACGCCGTCGTGCGAGAACAGTCGCGTTTGTGTGAGCTCTCGGCCCCAGTGCCGACCCGTTCATGTCCTGTATGATAACCTGTATATAATGTATAAAGTCCCTTTTGTTATTCTCATCGACGCCAGGCTCGGAGTCATCGCTACCAACGCTCTGTCACGAAACGGGTGACGAGCGCTAAGGGACCACAAAGCCGTAATCGTGGTGCAGCGGTACAAGTTCGTAACAAAGGGCACGCGGGCGCGCTCGCGCAATCTTCGCCCCCCCCCCCCCCTCCCCGTCTTCCGTTCATCCATCAGGCGCGCAAAACTCCCGCGCGGATAACGAACCTGCGTCAAAAACCCGAGGCTCTGGCGCCGTTTCGCAACGAAGCCCACGTATATTATACTCGCTACACACGAGCACAGGAGGACGGTCGCGAGCGAACGGAGATAGCGGCACGACCGCCGGCCCCCTCCGTCCTTGTCGCGTCGCGCGCCATTCCCACCGTCACCATCAGCGCGCTTCCCTCGCCTCCCACCGTGTACGCGTGGCGACGGGTCACTGCCTCAAACGGGACGGGGGATGCAGCAAACGCGCATGCCGCGGGCCCCTTCCGACCGGTCGCACGGTCGCGTTATATAGGCCTAAAGGCGCGCGCCCCCCTCCGTTCCCAGAGCCTCCTAACCCCCCCCCCCCCTCCACCCAACTACCGCTGCTCTCTCTATCTCTCTCTCTCTCTTGGCGGACCTCCTCCTCCTCCTCCCCTACCGCTGCTAGCACACTCTCTCTCTCTCTCTCTCTCTTGGCGGTGGGCGCATGTGCGCCTGTTGTCGTCTCGTTAAACCTCCCCGGATTATTCAGAGCGTCAGACCCGATAGCACGCAGAGTCCGACCGTGGTGCGCGCACGAAACGCGTATAGCGCCGCTTATCGCGCCTTCTTGGTTCCTTCCGCCACAGCGCGTTTGGGGGGCCCCTGCGAAATCCCTCGCTAACGGCTGCGCGCCCTGCGCATTGTTCGCTTCTGCGCTGTCGCCTTCTAGGGAAGACGCGCCTGCACAACGCAAAACGCGCGTGTGTACGGACACGCGCGTGCGGACGTACTCGTCCGTAAAGCGCTCACCGCCGGCTGTGAGCGCGGCGCCGAGACAAAAGGTTATCTCGGCGTCGCAAAGCGCCTCCGCGGGTCTCTCTCTCTATAGCTATATATATATAAAAAGGAAAATGTGGCATCCGTTGAGCAACCGAGGCCTAATTGGGCAATAGTCAGTCGGCCAAGTGGCGAAAGGGAAGGCGCTCGTTCAGCAAGCAAGCACGTGCGTATACCGTTGTCGTTAACGGTACCTAGAAAAAAAAATGGGAAAAAAATCAACGGGTCTGCTATTTTTCGGCGAAGACTACGTCACGCCGTGACGCACTGCGCACCGCGCCGTTCCTGCCGGTCGCGTTTCGCGAGGGTAAATTACTTCCAAGATCCGGCTTCGTGCGTTCTAATGCCGCCAAATGTTTAACCGTCCGCTTTTGTGCGCATAAAGCTATATTCGCGGTTTTCGGAAGTTCTTCGCGCCCGTGACGAGAGCTGTGTGTAACTGTGGATTGTATTGGATTGGAGACAACTTTATTTATGCCTCGAAGGAGTGGTTCTTTCCCCTCCGCTTTCTTTAATTGGCTGCAAGCAATCTGGTACCGGCTTCTTCATGCAGTTTCCCACATACATTGCATGCTGTAGGGGTTGAAGGACGGACTCCGGGATGAAAACCAAAACTTGGGAGGATTTATTCTACATTATTTACAAGGAGATGAGAGTCATGTAGCAGTCGTACAGTCATTACGGGCCGGCAGCAACTCGGACGCTGCGGCCCGCGGCAAGAAGTTCGAGAGAGGTGAATCAGGGAATCAGGGACTCTCCAGAATGCTCAGGTCTCTCTGGAAGGCTTCTTATAAACCCTCCGAGCAATGTAAGTCACGTCATGTTTGACCAATAGGAGAGTCCGCTCAGATGACGCCATTTTCAGCCAATGGTAGGCGCCCGTGTCGCGGTGTCACACCTGGCGGCTCTCTGCGGTCTTGCCTCGCAGACTGGCAATGCACTTCTTCTAACGAGGAGAAGGGGAGGGCTGCTCATGCTCCATTGTCCGAGGCCCACCTGGTCCCGGTGCTACGGCCCCACAGCGGTAGCAATTGTCTTCTTCAAAGGCGATGAAGAGGTACGCTTGGGCCTTCTCGGTACGTCACAGCCGTCCGGCTTTCACGGCGCCTTACCGCCGTCTTGGTTTGGCACCCACTTGACTTCCAACAATGCCGTGCTATCCCCTCGCTTTCTGGAAGTCAAGCAGAGAATAGCTACCGGCGGCTTACAAACTTGTTGGCTCGTCCGCTCCTCTGGAATGTGCTTTCCTGCTTCTGCGTTCCTCAATTAGCTGTGCTGCGTTTCGAAGTGGTTTGGGGAACTCGAAGTAATCGCAGGAAACAGCTCCATATCTAACAATGCGCGCTCCGCGTTCGACACAACTGCAAATAAACAAACAAAGGCAGATGATGTTACTATACTTACTATTGATGCCTTCCCTCAATAATTAACCTGTCGTAGCGAGAATTTCTCTCCTGTGTTGTTGGATTTATCCCGCAACGTATACGTGGCGAAGCACTGAGGGATGGTGCTCGAAATTCGGCTTCGCTGAAAGCTGTTTCTACATTGGCAGATCGGATCACCTTGGCTTAAACGCAACCATGGTAAGCTAAGAACCACTGTCTGAGCAATCAACAATGGCCCTGAAAAGAATGAGTAAAGAGCTTTAAGCGTCACTCATGAATACTAAGGCCCCTTTTTCAGTCATGCAAAGAGCAAGAGTGGGTCGACTGGTAAGCAGGCTTCCCCAAACATTCAAGTTGCCCTGCTCAAGTTGAACGACATCATCCGATCGTGCACTCATAGTTTGCTTGCTTGCCCAATGCAAGAACCGCCGTCTTTGGCAGGACAAATGGGTTATGTGGCGAAGCTCACTGGCACGGATTTACCATATCCCCAGCACACTTCTTTCTTTCTTTCTTTCTTTCTTTCTTTCTTTCTTTCTTTCTTTCTTTCTTTCTTTCTTTCTTTCTTTCTTTCTTTCTTTCTTTCTTTCTTTCTTTCTTTCTTTCTTTCTTTCTTTCTTTCTTTGCATCGACCTGACTCTCTAAAGTATGCTCCAGCGCTGGCCAAACTTCCTTTGAACGTACATGACAGGAGGCCTTTAGGGAAATCTGTCTATAAAACGCTTCGGCATTAAATCGGATGTCCGGCTAACGCGAGAAGCGGAAAGTGAATTGATAGTTTAAAAATCTTCAAAGAAGCATGGCGATCTGAAGATCTTGCCCGATATCCTTCCATATCCATAACCTTAATTTAATCTGTCGTAACGAAATTTGGAGATGCTACCTCGGTGCTTAGACGACCACCATAAAGTGGAGGGCTTGGACCCCGAGCTACAACCGCGTCGACGTACCCTTCATGATCAAAGCAAACCGAAAACGCACGACAAGAGAGGAGCTACGTGCCCGCAGGGCCGATCTGCTCAGCGTGCTTGATTTCGAACTCTTCTCAGTGGACAGCGAGGCAAATATTTTCCCCTTCAGCGCGTTCGGCTCTGGCTATCTCTCGCTGTTCTGTACAGCGTTCGCATTAGCCTTGCAAACACAAACAGCGCGGCGGCAACAAACGACAACAGAAAGCAAGGGGCTTCGAGAAACTCACTCTGCCCCGGCGGCGTGCACCGCGACTCAGTCGTAATGAAATCGCCGCTGCAGCAGCGGACTCGTCTTGATTGCACGGCGTCGTTTCCTTGAGCCAATCGCTGGGATGCCGCCGAACCCGAGGGCCGTCCTTGATTAGAAAGGAGCCGGGTGAAAGACGTGAGCCACAGCTACTATGCATCTTTGAATAGAGAAACAAAATATAAAACGAGAAGCCCCGGGTGGTCTGCCGCGCACTTACCTTCGAGCACCGGCTTCGAAAGGTTATGGTGGCAATACCCCGGCTCCGTATAGTCTTTTACGCAGAAGATATGAATGGTTAAATAAACTTCTAGACTGTCGAAAAGGAGAAGTTTTGTACATGTACGGTGGTCGAAACGCCACAGTTCGATCATAGAGTTTCTTCAAAAAATCGCTAGAGGGAATCCTGGCGTTGCGATCGCTCAGCTACCATGGAAACGATGGGTAGCACACGAACTTGTCTTATCTCCCTGCTTGTGGCTTCAGACATATCTTGAGGAGTTGGCTTATCACTGTTAATCTTTCTTAATTTCCGAATGGTCATGTTTTTCTAAACAAATCAAAGTTGTAGGTCCCCGCACAGATGCATGATCATTGGAAATTATTACACTTCCAGCGCATTTTCCATTGAGCATAACCAACTCGCAAAGTCACAAAGCCGTTTGAAGCCAGAAGGACGAAGTCTAGGTAAACACACGTGCTGCCCGCTACTCGCACGCTGGTTCAACTACTTTATTTTCAGGTTCAGTAGGCACTAGCGCGAAAGTTCCCTCCAGTAATTTTTGTAGCACTCCACGAGTTTGGCAGATCTTGCGGCACACTTTATTCGCGTAACATAAGCTTTCCTTTGAATGGGCCACGCGCAACGTCAAGGTAAACAATGGACTGTTGCGCCAGTCGTGCATGTTTTATTCAGCATAACTCTTTGCTAAACCTGACGTTTTCGTTTCGCGACTATACTCCGTCTGTGTGAACCGCATGGCGCCTTCTTCTCATTCATGTGCGCCCACTGCAGGTCTCCGCAGAACTGCGCATACCTGCAGAGGATCTTTGCAGAATTTGGTCAAGCTTCGAGCGCTTAGAGTTGTGGATGAATTCGCAAACACTGTGCCGTCTCCCATAGCCTTTCGCTTAGCTCAGATGATAGAGCGACAGCATCGCAGAGGCGATCGTCCCGGGTCCAATACACTGAACGGGATACATTCATATTCAGTTGTCTCCTCGCGCGCACCATAACTGCGTCTCTCTGTAGCATCTGTTTTACCGCTATTGACGAAAATTGTCCTTTATGCCGTATGTACCGGTCCTAAGCACTTCAGACTTATTTTCGGAGGACATAAGCATAAGCGTCCAGCAGTGGATATAAAATAAGATGATGATGATGATGAAGCAGAGAACGTAAGCCACGTTTTATAATCTATTCCTTTGTGTGCCGCACACTGTTGGCGACCATTATTTGCATTGACGCGCAAATGATAAGCACATTCAACGAGCTGACGCATTTGAGGCGTGAAACGCATATTTCAGGCGATGACCACGGTCGGCTTGGAACACAACAGCCGATCGCATCGGCTTGAAGAATCCATACAGCATGTCAACCTAGAGAAATATTTGCGGTCAGGCCTTGTTACGGCGACAGCTGCCGAGGTTTAAAAAATTTCAAAAAGGTCTATCCTTGCCTTCCCCCGCCCCCTTGCCACTTTTCCCTAAAAAAAAGAAGCATTTATCGAAAGCCATCCAACCGTAGGAGACTATCCCGAATGCGCGGTTGGTGGCTTCCCTTGTAGAAACAACGGGGCGGCTGCGCGTCGACCCAACCGGCAGACATTTTTTTCGCGTCGACTTCAGGCCGCGTAATTTATCTCTGGCTCTTTATAATTTCCTTCCAAGAACTTCTTCGGCCGAGAGGAAGTTGGGGATCTCCCACCGGGACCCGGCGCTTTCTTGACGGTAATTTCCTATGCGACCAGCGCGCTAGCGTGAGCCGACGGTAATGCGCGCGCGGAGTCACGACAGCGCCGGCGCGCCGTTTCGCCAGTCGCCGTTTACTGCGGCCGGTCGAGGTCCGGAACAAAGGCCACCTGCGGGAGGATAGGGGCAGACGGTCCCGTGATTTAAATATGGCAGCCAAATTGGGAGGGAAGGCCTCTTCCAAAGAATGCGTCCGCCTGCATTGAAGCGGGCGATGTACCCCCCTTCTTTATTTCCCCTCGTCCGATTGGTTATGTGCATTTGGAGTCACGCGACCGGGAGGCGAGACGCCTCAAGCGCGCTAGCCTCTCCCTCCCTTCGTGCTTCGTTTTGCAGCCGAGGGTGGCTGCTGCGGCCAGCGGTGGGTTGTTTGAGTATGTGCATGATCAATTGCGTGTGCGCGTCGGCGAAGAAAGGCACGAGCAAGGCTTCGTCCCCTCGTGCGCATAGCTAATTGAATGGTGGCGTGCCAAGGGCGGGGTGCGCCCAACGCTCGGGGCGATGGCGCCGTTCCCAGGATCTCGGCGCTCGGGGTCTTGAACCGCGGCCACGCCTGGATCGATCCGTCGCCGCCGTGCTCTTGGTCGCTCTAAGCCGAGTTTGCGGCAATTCTTTTGCTTGTTCTTTATCATTCTGCTAAGGTGAGGCAACGTCGAAGCGGCTGCCCACCCACGTAGAACGCACTCACGGCAGACATTCTGGTGACACTTGCTCATGAGTCACGACTAATTGCTTCACTCTCTTACGTAAGACAGCTGCACAAGGGGAGCAAAGCACCTCTATCCACTTTCCACCTTAAAGGTTCTTAACTCACTCACTCACTCACTCACTCACTCACTCACTCACTCACTCAGTCGTTCTCGTTCAGTGAGTGAGTGAGTGAGTGAGTGAGTGAGTGAGTGAGTGAGTGAGTGAGTGAGTGAGTGAGTGAGTGAGTGAGTGAGTGAGTGAGTGAGTGAGTGAGTGAGTGAGTGAGTGAGTGAGTGAGTGAGTGAGTGAGTGAGTGAGTGAGTGAGTGAGTGAGCTTCAAGATCCCGAGTGGAAAGAAAAGCTTGCTCAATCCTTTCTATTTGTGTATTTATTTGTACATACTGCAACCATAGAAAGGGTTATCACAGCAGTGTGATAAAATACACATTGCGAAATATTCATTCAACATAAAGACAGTGTCAGCAGCTGTCAATAGCACCTACAAATTTATTCAGTGACAAGGGCCTAACACTACCGGGCAGCATATTCCAGCATTCGATTGCACGAGGGAACGGGCTATAATTAAATCTTTCAATTCTGGCTACATTGTTCTGAGGTTGAAAATTTCCTCTCGCAGAAGGTTTAGCTGACTTCATGCAATGTAAAGTTGGAGCACCATGGGCTGTTAACTAAAGTATAAATAAATGTGAGGTTGAATAACCTGGCGACGTGCATGGAGAGTAGTGAAATCCAAAGAGGACAGAATACAAGATGTATAGAAATCACCACCATAACGCTTGCACGTAAAGAACATATAAAGAACCCAATTGCGCAGCCCTAACGCAAGTGAGGGAACCAGCTGAGTGAGCCAGTCAGTGTCGCGGGAGTGGACTGCGTGCTGCAGCGGTAGTGTTTACTTCGCGTGCATTGCACTCCTACATGTAGTACGTCACAGCCTTCACTGAGCGTGTGAAGCGGCTTATTTGCTGATTCGAATACTTCAACAGAACAGACGATCGCCCCATCATGTAGCTGCTTAGTCTGTTCGTTCTCCTTGGAAGTCTGCCATGAAGTTTACCCTTAGCAACACGGGCTTTACTTGAGCAGATGTAGTAGGATACGAGAAAGAATAAGAAGGTCACGATTTCCGAATGTTGATTTCAACGCAAAACAAAGACTTGCACTCATGCGAGAAATGCGAAGAGAGAGAAACAAACGCTAGCTGATCCCTCGTGTGTTACATTTGTGCGCATCGCAGCGGTGTCCATCGTGTAGTTTTAATACTCTGATGAAAAAAGATGTTAACGAATCAATTTTGAAAATTTACTGTATCCAGGAATAAATAGCAATCCCTTTCCACCTTCCTCGCGAAACTATAGGAACTTTTTTTTTTTTAGAAAGAGAGCGCGTGCTCTTTTAAGCCGGAAGCCATTTCGTCGCGCGAAGTTTTAATATCCCTGTTCAACTTGACGAGCCGGTGCAACCCGTACCGTCACAATGGAAAGAAACCCGCCGCACGGGATTAAATTCGATCTGTCCGAGAACTTCGACAGCGAATCGCGTATCGCGTTCATTCTTCCCTTTTTCTTCTCGCGCTAGCGAATTTTCGGCGTTGTCCATTGTTCCGTTCATTACGTCGCTGTCAAAATACGCGGATCGGTTCACGCATCTCGTCGACAAAATGAGACTCGTCGCCTTGCCTTTTTGAGAAGAAATGTAAAGAGCACAATCTATACATACATATATATATATATATATATATATATATATATATATATATATATATATATATATATATATATATATATATATATATATATATATATATATATATATATATATATATATATATATATATATATATATATATATATTAAGCATTGCGCCCTCGGGCTAGCCAAGCCAGACGTGTATTGATTCTTTATTGAACCCGTTGCTGACGTTCCTTATTCGCACCGTACGCGCGAGTGTTGTGTGCACGTATACGTGGTCTGCTGCCTGCTCCTATAATACAGCTTCCCTGCACAAGGCCACCTCCCGGAGACGTCGTCGTCTCGGTTCCATTTTCCACGCGACGTATACAGGAAGGAATTCACGGCCGATTTGTCTCCTGACGCGGGAGTATACGGCGGGTCCGGCGCCTTCACAAAGCGAATCACCTGGCATATACGCTGCTTCGAATATTATTATTTTTTTGTTCGGTCTCGCAATGGCGACCGACAGAACGTTCGATGACGGCGGCCGGCCTTTCGTTCTGAGCGCCGCGCTCGCCTGAGAACGCCTCGCCGTTTCGCGAGGCTGCAGGCGCGCGGTGGGCGCATATGGGGACAGAGATTGGTTCGCTCCTGTCGAGATTGACGGGGCCCGAAAGGAGAGCAACGAAAAAAAAAAAACGACACATGCGGGTGCGTGCCAAGCCTAACGCGGTGAGAGAGATGTCTTCGAGCAGAAACGTTGTGACGTTTACTTGAACCTCTTTCTTAATGTGTCTTTTTTTTAGTGCCCCGTAGAAATATTTAACCCGCGCTTGAATTTGCGTTCGTATGGAATTTCTGACCTTTGTAGCATTTCACAACGGAACGCCGATGTGTGTCCTGGGCAATGAGAGTCAAATTTTGCGTTCCTTATGTCTTCTTGTCTTATGGACTTATTTAAGAAAGGGGGAGGGGGGGCATTGCCTTCGTTAAAGTATGTGAGCAAAGAATCACGTGTTATAGACACACACACACACGTATATATATATATATATATATATATATATATATATATATATATATATATATATATATATATATATATATATATATATATATAAAATAATTGGGTTCCTTTAATCCTTCATTCTCTTTAGTTTAGTATTTTTGGGCATTGCATTCGTTACAGGGCCCCTCACCAAGCCCCACGGCAAATTTTGGTTATACGCTGGAAGTTGTCACGTGTCCTCTAGGGAGCGTTTTGCCACAAAAGTTTTTCAAATTTATTCATAAAAAGCCCAGATAGAAATATTTCTGTGCCGCGAACCCATGATATCGGGAGGCGAGCTCCACTGCCAAGCGAGACACTCTCTCCACTCGTTCCGTCTAGCCTCCGCGAGCGAAATTCCTTCAATGCGTTCGCCCATACCGGACTTCGAGGCTCGCTCGACACATACGTCACGGGCCCTGCCTTCATTTTTTTTTCTCCTCGCTTTCTTGCGGCGCGGCGCACTTCCGCTGACGGCGTCGCGCGCGAGCTGTCGCGATTGTACCTTTCGCGCAGCGCACGATTTTGCGCGCTTTGCACGAGGACACCTGACTAGCGGTATATGTCAGTGCTACACGAATACTGAGTCAGACACAAGCGGATCACAAAGCACGCTCGCGCGCTGGAACACGGTAAGAAATTACATAGTTTCGGTGTCTGCGCGAGCGACGGCACGATGTAGGAACAAGCAGACGAAACGGAAATACATCTCTCTTTCTGCGGTGCGAAGTGAAACAAAAGCACGCAGACATGTGGTTTGTGAGTTTTATTATTATGCGAAGCATATTACGAGGGCTCAACCCAGCTCCTCAGGCGCGGCGGTGACCATGAAATCACGTGACACCGTGACGTCACGACAGAGGAGAAGTGGCTTTGGCTCAACTCTTGCAAGACGGGCTGGGTGGGAATCGAACCAGGGTCTCCGGAGTGTGGGACGGAGACGCTACCACTGAGCCACGAGTACAACGCTTCAAAGCGGTACAAAAGCGCCTCTAGTGAATGCGGTGTTGCCTTAGAAACGCGCTGTTTCTAAGGCGTGCGTCTCTTGCTCAGGCGCACATTTCGTTGCCGCGCCGAACGCTGCTTTGCTCGACGCTCACCGCGTCCAATGCGGGGCGCGTAGTCGCTGCCCTGTAGCCCATTGTCTTACACCCCTTGGCGGGTCGACGGGAACGCTGTCGCGTTCCACTCTTGAAGGCGAAGAAGTAATGCATGAGTTGTTTCTTCGTCTAGCCGAACCAAATATAGCCAAGCAACAGCAGTTCACCAGGCTAAACAGTGGTTCAACAACTAAAATAAAGGCTAGTATGCTTCGCATCCTGGGCTTAACCTTACCTAAGCCACAGCCATTTTTTCTCTATACTTTAGTTCGTCTATTGAAGTAACAGATTACACAAATAACAGATGTTGCCTTGAGTAATTCTCGAGCTCACTTGTCACTACAATCGACGTCACAGCACAAACACGTGTACATAGGCACACTAGCCCGTGTACGTCACCCTTCGGCTTGAAGCACGGCGGCTCCAAGGAGGAGGGCAAACGGCGTTCTGTTTGAAATTTCAGCATCTTTCCGCGGTACGGAGCGAAGTAATATGTAGCAGACAAGATGGTTAGCGTGCGTTGATATCACGTACCATGCCAGATTGATGGACTCTAACGGACGATGTATTTGTGCTGTGCTATGTGCTCTCTCTCTCTCTTCCCTTTCCCCATCTTTCATCGCCCCCATCCCTCTCCCCTATGTAGGGTAGCAAACCGGTTAAGCTAAACTGGTTAACCTCCCTGCCTTTCCTTCTCAACTTTTTCCTTCCTTCCTTCTTTCTGCGCTTGTCGGCTCAAGATAGCCATGCACACCTGGGGAGTGGTCCTTTAAGGCAGTAATGGAAGCACTATCACGAGTGTCTTATTTGTCATTTTAGTGAGATGCGGCGCTGTTCAAATTGAAATGTAATGCCTGATCGGTGAATTCAGACTCGCCAGCGTCCACTCCGACCTCACAAAAGAGCCACTCTGTGGCACTCACGACCACATTTCGGAGTCCGAGATTTGGCGTGTTTTCGATGTGACACAACTTTCGTAAATTCTCAAAATGACACGAGAGCGCCAACTTGGGCTTCTTGGGCACATGGAACAAAATGGAGCAACAGTGCGTGGAAAACCATGCACTAACGGAAAGAAACGGGCGAACCGTTTCGCCCATTTCTTTCCACTTGCACTGTCCTACGTGATATTATACAATGTTTCTTTAACGAGTTACGTCGTCGCTGACGCTGTCCGATGAAAACTGCTCGAGCCGGGTCTCGTTGTAATACTTGCATATTCTCGGTTCGTTGCAACACTATGTTTCAATCAACCTTACTTTTGAAAATGGCGCGTCAGATGGGTGCACTACCACAGCTTTCTCCTTGATTCCAACTGGCGCGCCTGCACCCCGGAACAAGGTTCTTTCTGGACACCGTAATAAGGCTTTAATCAAATGTACAAAGAGGGCCCCGTAATCTCCACTGTCATTATCCTGGAAAGAGAAATCGATTCCTATATACGAGGCGAGGCCTGTTCGATAGAAAGTGATTTCGCCGATCAATGCGTCCGCTGAAGATACTGGAAGCGAGTTTTCAGGTGCGCTAACATTTTCTTCCTGTATATATATATATTTTTCTACTTCGGTGTTCGCACGCCGCTTCAGCAAAGCAGGGCGTGCTTGTACCCCGTGCGCTACGCCGCATCGGCGTTGAGTAACACGAGCGTGTGCGCTGCCCGAGTTTTCCCGTATGTAATTAATGCGGCCCGAACATTTAATCAGCGAGCGTTGCGAAAACAAACTCGGTCCTAAAAATGCCGTTCTCAGAAGGGAGCTGTATGTGATTGCCCCCGAAAATAAGGCATCTGCAACTAGCAGATGCCTTATTTCTGTGACGCGTGGTTTGTGTGACGCGTGGTTTGTGTTAGGCGATCGACGGATGGTCGACGTAAACATACGCCGTTGGTTTTGTGAACGAGTGCAGGCGACGGTATACACTTCGCTCGCTAACGAGGTCGCAACGTTCGAAAGCGATGCCCTCAAGGGGCAGGATGTGCGAAAGGGCGTTTCTCAAAACAGAGACTGACTTTAAGCCGCGGCTCCTTTAGAAAGGGAGTTAGGTGGACGGTTTAAACGCACATATAAACGAGCATGTTAGGCAAGTCTTTCGCCGGGCTCGAGTTGTTCGGCAACGGTGCAAGTCACAGCAAAATGCAGTAAAGAAACACGGCGTACTCGGCGAGTGCCTCAAAGGGGCCTTCGGGATTGGTGAAATCACATAGTCCGCGAGTAGCTTATATATACTGTGAACATCTCAGCCAATCTTGCTGCGGTATGCGGCGCGTGGAGCTCGCGAGCGGAGCACGAAGTCACCTTTCTCTCAAACGCTGTCTTTTCAACAGAAGTCCTTGTACTCACTCTCCTCCGGACGCTTTGTTTCGTAATAAAGCGGATTCCCACACGCGGCTGCTATTCGTAGCTGCGGTCTGCTACGTATCGTATAGGGGGTGCGGCAGCCGCGGGGTGCCGCCACAAATCCACTGGCTAAGAGCACTGCGGCTCACCGAGTACAACCGCGTTTGGCTCATGTTTAGCGCGTCTTAGGCACCGAAGACGGGAGTCATGGCGTCTGCGTTAACAACCAAAATTAAATTTGAGCTGCGCGCCACGGTAACGTTTAGAAGGTGCAGTGTGGGCACGCGCCACTCCGCCATAGCCTTAGCAGCACAAGGCATTGAAGAAGGAACGGGAGCACAGCGGCGGCCGTGTTTGATTGCCAGTAACTCCGCTTCTGCTGAACGCATTGTAGTACTTTTTGCGGCAAAGTAAGCGAAAGCCTTAAGTGGCTCATACCCCCGATGGACTTGAAGAAAGCGCATTGTCCTGTCCAATGGTACCAAAGCTGTCATCGTAAGCAATGACTGATACCCCTGTTAGGAATGGCCGTACGGGGTGGCAACGTGCCAGCTCTCAGCCCGCTGCACGTGTTCCAAGCCCACCAGACGAGGCGCCCTACCGAGAACTGCGGATGACCGGCAGCCACGTGGCGCGCGGTCAGCTCAGGAATGTGGTACTCCGCCGCGCCACCCGAGACGGAGCACAGTTCTACGATGCCCTCGGTCGTCGACTCCGGAGCCTTTGTGTCTGGGCACTCGAACTTGTGTGCCTTGGTGTGTGTGGGCCGTACTGCGGGGCGGCGCCAAGTTTACAATGATTGGACGAACGTTTCCGACCACTCGGACTCCGTCCACGCCAAACGATGACGTCGAACTATGACGTCAAGCGGAGAGCTTATAAGCAGCGTTTGCCGGCTGCTAGAGTGTGCTCGTGTCGTGCTCGTCGTTGGGAGCTGAGTGCTCGTTGTTATGCTCAAAATGTAGTAGTGGGCTGTGTGCTCGAATGCTGTTTGCTGAAGGTTAATCTTGCGGGCTCCATATGGGAGTCGCGCTAGACTGCCGATGTATATCTTGTCTTAAAATATGTTAATCTGTAAATAAATCCTGTTCACCGAATTCATCTCTACGACCTTCGACTCCTTCAAATGGTGCCAGCGGCGAGGTAGTCCGACGACCCCTACATCTGCTTGACAGCCGTAGGATTGTCCGACGAATCTAATACCCCTCAAAGCAAGCAACAAATGCAATGGATCATCCCTCTCGTAATGCACAGGCTACAAGCTCTCAGCAAAGTGAAGCGTAAAGCGCATACATTTTTTGGAATCACGCATGCAACGTACGGAAACGCGGGGTCTAGTCGAGTGGTACAATAAAAAAGAGACGTGACCTTCTCGATGGTTCATACCTCCAAGCAATGGCTCGTACTCCCCTAGGGCTGAGGCTACAAGCGCTCAGCAAAGTCAAGCTAACAGTGCATACATTCATTGAAATCACCCATACTACACACAAAACGGCGTGCATTTCAATTCCCTGCTCAGATGGTGCAACGTAAAGTCGAAGAGAAACGTCGGTGGCGCCAGTGGAGTGCCAAATATTCCTCGAGAGGGTGGGGGGGGGGGAGAGAAAACCGCAAATGATTTTATCTCTCTTTATTTCTCTCTCTCTCTCTCTCTCTCTCTCTCTATATATATATATATATATATATATATATATATATATATATATATAATGTTGCGAATTACGATCACAATAGGGGAAATAGCCTGGAAATTTGTCAGTTATGCTTATTTTTAACAGACATAGACCTGTTTATAAATCACACATGGTGGACCATGTGGGCCCAAAACGTTACTTCAATTTGCATTTATTTCTTGCAACTATATAAAATCTGAAGACCATATCGGGACAAAAGGCAATGCGTGCCTCACAGGGGTCCCGGTTCCCGCCCAGTATCAGCAGTACAGCGCAAAGAAAATACGCATTAGCTACAAACATTTTTTTTATAATTAAACAAGGGATTGTACTTGATGTATAAGTATCAAAAATGTATCGCCAGTATACGTAATAGTATTGTCGAGTTTATACGCAATGAAGTACAATCAACATAAATTACTTGCAATAAAAAAGAAGGCAGCAGTTGTGTGCGACCTTGGGAGAATTACAACCCGATTTCTAAAGAAGCTGTTTCTTTCGAACAGTTGCAATAAATGTTTCAGCTTCTTGTAACTAACAATATCGCATACTTTAAAGAAGTTGACCCTATGTATGTATGTATGTATGTATGTATGTATGTATGTATGTATGTATGTATGTATGTATGTATGTATGTATGTATGTATGTATGTATGTATGTATGTATGCATGTATGTATGTATGTATGTATGTATGTATGTATGTATGTATGTTATGTTTACAGTTCTGCCGGAGGACGGGATAAATACTCTGTTCGCGAAACACATTCATAAAGCTCCGGATTACTTGCGTGCGTAATTTACTGCAAATGTCATAATTAGTCCCCTGTCTTTGAAGTTATTTGCCTACATATCGCCCATAACGCGCCCCTTATTTTCGCCAATTATACACAAATTGTCTTGTTTAGTTCACTGAGGACACTGCTGAAACACAGTAGGAACATGTTATGACGCCTGAATATAGGGGAAGAAAAACGACGGCGCAGTAATTATTTGCAACGTTTCTAACTAGACCAGGAGCCTAAGAGAGAGAGAAAGAGAGAAAATTATAATTGAAAGGTAGGGAGGTTAACCAGGACTGAGCCCGGTTGGCTACCCTACACTGGGGAAAGGGAAAGGGGGACAGAAAAATTAAAAGAAGAGAAAGTCCACTGGAGATATCAGTCGGTCACTCAGTCCAGATCACAGACGCTGACTCAATCCGGTCGCTTTCAAATATCGCAGCAGCGCTTTTGTGGCCTTTTGTAGCTGCGATATGCGAGGCCATGGTCCCAAAATCTTGTTCAAGGTGAACAGCCTTCCATCTAGCTGATTGAGAGCTGTGCAGAGGTCTTGCCTTTCATTTTCTAAAGATGGGCAGTAGCACAGTAGGTGTTCTATGGTTTCCTCGACACCGCAGGCATTGCACTCGGCGCTATCAGCCATTCCAATCAAAAATGCATAAGCATTGCTGAATGCGACGCCCAAACGTAAGCGGCGCAGCACTGTTTCCTCATTTCGCGGAAGACCTGGTAGCAGCCGCAGTTGCATAGAGGGATCGAGGGAATGCAAGCGATGTTGAGTGAATTCAGGTGTGTGCCACTTCTCCAATGTCAAAGAGTGCGCTAGCTTGCCTAAGTGTTGGGCTGCGTCGGTCCACGATAAAGGTATTGAAACAAGGGTTGCTCCTTCGTGTGCTTTTCTAGCAGCTTCGTCAGTGAGGTCGTTGCCGGAGATACCGCAATGACCAGGCAGCCACTGAAACACGACGTCGTGTCCTTTCGCGATCATGTGGCGGTGCATTTCTCGTATCTTTTCTCGATATCATTTCTCGTAGGCCGCCTTCGAATCGCAGAATATAGCCCACCGATTAGCCGGTTGGTTATTATTATAATCAACGGCACCTCGGAGGGCAACAAGCTCCGAACCGGTCGATGTTGTCAAGTGAGAAATCTTGTATTGGATGCTTAGTGATCGTGATGGTATAACCACTGTGCTGGTGGAGCTGGTCTGAGTGGAAGAGTCATCCGTATGTATGTGGACTCGATCAAAGTAGAGAGTGTGCAAAGAATCTAGAGCTGCTTGCTTCAAGGCCAAGGTAGGCAGGTCAACCAGGAACGTAAAATTTTTGTTGCACATTGCAGCTGCCATGTCCTCCATCCATTTTCCACAAATTATAAACCTGTTGTAACCTATGGCTATGTCGGAACACTGGGAAGCATAGCTGATAGCTGCCATATCACACGATCTAACACTTGAATAAGAATTTTATTTACGAAGGCTGTGTTTGATCCAACCAGGGAGTGATCCAACCACAGTTAACTTCGCACGGAGAGTTTCCATGTGAAACAACCCATTTTCGCTATACTTGGTTCTTGGTGGCACTTATAGTTCTGCCAGAGCAGCGGGCTCAACTCTTCCACGCTCGTTAGACACGCTCACAACACTCCAGAGTGCTTGCATATGTAATTTATTGCGAAAGCCTCAAATACCCATGTATGTTGAACATCACTTACACTCCACCCATTAAGTTATCCCTACAGCCACCAAACATAACGAACATAGCTTCGTTATCTCGGTAAGGACATTAGGCGAAACTAGTATATTAAGAACGAAAAAGCAAAAAGAAAAAGATAAGGGTACAATAATTATTCTTAACGCTTCTAAATAAGCCAGAAACGCTAACACTACGCGACACCATCGCACTTAAAATTCTTCTTATTTCTTCAAGTTATCAAATATATGAGGTGCTGAGTTTTCTTGGGATATTGGGAAAACTAGCTTATAGGAGCAGCGTAATACTTTCAAACATTTGTTTACAATTTATTTTAAACGCTGTGTTTGATCAACATGCATTGACCATCGCACATAAACTTGGCGTGTTGTTCCCCTTCAGTTCGCAAAATTTGACCTCAGTTGTAGTTGTAATTAAATCAGCGCGGATGTACACCGCTCGTAAAACGGACTAATAATGGTATATGGACCACTTGCATACGTATTCTACTGGAACATGCGCATTTAACCGACCCATTTGGAACATTCCCTACACATTGACGATATCATGCCCCTAATTCTCACCCTATATAAGCAAGATGCCTTGTTTAGTTCACTGTGGACACGGGAGAAACAAACTACGAATTTTGTACGATACACGAAAACACACGGAAAAACGGGAATTCAGTCATATCTACAACACTTGCATTTAAAGCAGGAAAGTGAAAGTTTCGCAACACATTGCGTTTAAAATTCTTTCTATTTCCACGCAATGTCAGCCGTCTTTTCCGCTGAGTTGTTTTAAGAGTCTGGGAAACATTTAGATTAGCGGCAGTACGACATTCTGGAACACTTCAATGAATAACTTGCTACAAAAGCTGCAGTGAGCCTGCACAGAATAAACATAATAGGCCGTCACTCAGAACATTGCTTCGTACTTCGAGTAAATATAAACGCCCTGCCTTACATGTTTTACCGATGGTACCGAGGGAAAACTAAGTGAGGTGCATAACGTATGACAATTGGAAGAAAGTGTCTATCTGTAACTGTTTCCAGAGCACATAAGTAACCTACACAGTGCGAATTTTCGGTAAACATCACCAGAAATTTGGCCCTCATTTTCTCAATATACGAAATATCTGCTGTTCTTTTCTTTTGCCGGGAAAGAAGTAATAGTGTAGCTCTTATTTAAAAACAGCCTGAACATGAAATCGTCAAAGAAGTCACACCTGCTTTTAGAAAATAATGCAAGTCAGTGTTCTATCGGTATTGAAATGGCTCTGCACGTTCGACCAGTCATTTTCACGAACAAATTTATGAAAAGTCGTGATTACATGATGAAATTCGATAGTTATACCTGTAAGAGGTTTTATTAGATTGTTGACGGTGATAAGGCAGTGAGACTGCAACGCTACGTAGGCTATCTCTAGGCAGAGATTAAATATTTCCAGCATTTGATAATCCAACGATTTCATGCTGTAAGGCACACCAGTCGTTGGGCGCGGCTCATTATAACACTTTATATAGGCCTCCCCCTCGCTCTCAGGTTAAATATAGCCAGCTGATTGTGTTTTCAAATGAGGATATAGTGGTCCCAAGAAATTGGGCACGATGAAATTAAGTTGCGCAAGCGAATAACACTTTGTTAAGGAGAGAACTGTCCAGCGCGAGGCGTTTTCCACAACGCGAGCGACTGCACGGAGAATCCTACGCGTCGTTCGCTATACAGAGCGTACCGAGAACGCACTAAAGACAAACCTCGCTGTCCCAAGCAGGGGATACGCACAATATAAAAGCACTACTTATGTGGTCACTCTATTGAGGAAGAAAATTTAGCTTCGTCTGTAATTTTGTTGAACTTTCAAGCGTGGAGATGAAAGTGGTCGCTTTCAAAAGCGGGGGGGGGGGGGGGGGGGTGAGTTATTGGCATAGTTTGCCCTCTCACTTGTGAAACTAAGGGGGAGAGGCAAGTGCCCCCCCTCCTGAAGATACGTCTATGGTTGGCGCTAGTCTGAACCCGCTATAGGTGCGCGCGAAGTCGCACCCCAAGAAGCCGAACTGCGAAAGCAGCAACGCGACAATGTGAGAGGCGCGTTACCGAGTATGCAGCAGGCTTTCGCCTTCACATGTTACAGGAGTGTAACATGCTGCCGAACGTCTTCTGAAATAGCCTATTTTCACTTCAAACGCCTTTTACCACTTCGATAAAAGGTGGTTCAGGACCCCTTTGATCGCTTGATTGATCGATCGATCGATTTATTTATTCATTTATTTATTTATTTATTTATTTATTTATTTATTTAGTGAGTGAGTGAGTGAGTGAGTGAGTGAGTGAGTGAGTGAGTGAGTGAGTGAGTGAGTGAGTGAGTGAGTGAGTGAGTGAGTGAGTGAGTGAGTGAGTGAGTGAGTGAGTGAGTGAGTGAGTGAGTGAGTGAGTGAGTGAGTGAGTGAGTGAGTGAGTGAGTGAGTGAGTGAGTGAGTGAGTGAGTGAGTGAGTGAGTGAGTGAGTGAGTGAGCAGTCTCGCTCACTGGCAGAGTAAGGTGAGAAAGCGTTGAGAGCCCCGGATTGAAGCTAAGGTGACTATAACCGGCTATGCTACATGATGCGGGTGTGGCGGATTGTGAAGGATTATGCTGGGGTCAGATATAAAAGAACACTCAATAACAGGGTTGAGACGACGGATATTAAGTCATTAAAACATGAAGCCAAGTGGTACACGGTTAAATGTATGAGAAACCTCGCCTGCGGCCAAGTCAGTCAGAACGGATACAGAACATTTATTAACATCGAAATAAAGATATGATCGTAGGCACTCTCAGATAATTCTATCAAGGTGGTCTGAGCTGGAGGAAAGGTGTGAAACGGAGAAAACGATGGCTTTACGAAAAAGGCATAGCAGTAAAGGAATCCAAAAATGATCGACAGTGTGGGCGATGATGGTTTCGCTTCTCTTCGCATCAGAATTTCCTCAGTAGACAAGAACGGCACCGCGAGCGGCGCTGCTGGGCCGGCATTGAGAGCGCCGCATGCGGGGCAAAATTCAACTAGCGGGTGGTACGCCTCTCCCATCTCTCGTTTCGCACCGCCTTGATTGCCTCTTGCACTGCGCGCGTTTTGGGCACGTTTCGTACCGCGAGCGGTGGGTGCCTAGGTGGGTTTGCTTGGACGTTTCATTCGAAGGACGATATACACGCTTCTATTTGCCTTTAAGAATATCGATGCCCTTGACGATTATTTTTATGGCTGCAATGCGGCGAAAGGGCAGCGTCTGCTTAGCCATGTAAGTGACGCTGAGAAGGTAATTGGAAACGACACCGTATGTGCCGCCGGAAAAATCGTCGGCATATACGCTGCGTGTTAGCTAAAATCCTTTTTGCAGTTTCCCACAAAATGTTTGCTACAAATCCGTGTTGTCTCTGATGGCGACAACGGATTTCCATCGACACTGTGCGGAAATAAGCAAAATACATCGCCGCAAAGCACAAGTACGACACGCGCACACAACTTTAACTAGCACATCCCATAAAATATAGAATAGAGGCAGCAATGTAAATAGCTTGGCCATTTTTTAACAGTGCTAAAGAGACGGAAGTTGAAAGCGTTAGTAATCATTTCTGCTTCAGCTATGCCGATGCGCCCAAGACGTGGGCGTGTATCGTCCAGTAACTCGATCGATCGGTGCAGTGGTGATGCAGGAATGAACTCCGGTCATCTTCAATGCGTCGTGCACATATTCAATTTCTCGGCACGCGTGAACTTCTGCCACTGCTAGCGCGTAAACCAGAAGTGGTTTCCATTCTTGGGCAGCGCACACACAAACGAAACACGGCAAAGAAGACAGGACAAGCGCTGGTCGAACAACTGAAAGTTTTTGTATGAATAAAGGGATCACATACCGAGTAATCATGAAATTTATGTGGGTTACATATAAAAACCGTCATACACTCACGAGTGATCAATGAACGAGCTCGCTTCGTTCGCCAGTTGTTTACTTCGTTCGGCGCGCCGCAGTAATCCATGCCTGTCGTCTGCTTTTTTCGTACCAATTCCTTGTGAATCGGCAGAATTTCACTGGTGGCATCAATCCCTTCGTGTTTACATTGCTGTCGTGCCAGTTAACAACACAATCATAATTTCCGGTCATCCGAATAGGCGCCGTCGCAAGCAAGGGACGTGTCGCGCGCAGCGCGAACTGAACGCGGGCGCGACCGTGATGGGAAGCGGAGGAAACCTACACCCGTTGGAGGTGAAATCGTTCCGCCAGGGGGGAAACGAGCGCTGGCGTCTAGGATGAAACTTGGCTTGCGGACTTCTATACCTGAGGCTGCGTACTACAAATCTCGCACGTGCGGTCCTCGTGTGAGCCAGGGTACGTCAACTCACGACACTTTTGAGGAGCAGCGAATGTCGGCCCGATTTATCCCAAGCGAAACAAACACGGATTTTCGTCACTCTTCGCATTCAGGCTCCCTTGGCCCTGTTTTTATTTTTGTTGTGCGTGTCTAGTTCGGCTTTATCACAGCGAGCTTCCTTTCTTTTATCTTTCTTCCTTTATTGAAGCGTGGAGGGGGGAGGGGGGGAGGAGGGGTTGTGGCTTTCTAAGCGTAGATTTTTCGTTCGTTGCAAGCAAGTTTGAAAAAGAAGATAACCAGCTTACGCGCCTCGATCCACGAGACAGGGAGGAAAGAAGAGAAGAAAAGGAACTGCGGGACCGCTGCATAAGACACGGCATCTTCATAAACACCCGGCTCACTCTCGGGCTTTCTGCGTTTGCTTACACAGGCTCCCCCGATCGCCTGTCAAACTTTCCAGCCATGTGTAGGCGCCTCACTGGCGCCCCTCTCTTCTCCCTCTCACTTTCTTTTTCCATACACGGGCGCAGATGTCTGACTAATTAGTCAAGAGAACGCTAATTGCATCGGCGCCAGCTTTGGCGGCTCACGAATGCGCGATTGTGCGCAGCAGCCGGGCCTGTTGAAATGCGTGCGCTGATTCGAGGCCCGCGGGGTGCCGTCTATATTTGCTTTTGGTGCAATGGCGGCTTGTACGCTGGCTTGACGCTGGCTTGACTACGAAACGAACAAGGCGAACGCCATTCGCAGTGAACGCGAATTAGGCGAGCGTTCTTCCTATTGTCATTTCGCTCTGTATCTACAGCGCTCTTTTCTTGCACAGTTTTCAGTACGACTTCATAGAGATCCTTGTTTTCGGGAGACGAAGACGAAGTAACCGCAGTACAGCCCTGCTCTCCGCCAGGGGTCGTCGTCGCTGCACGTCGTCGGCGTATGGCTTGCATGAATGCGAATGCAGCGCGTCGCGTCTAATGAGACCCACAATCTTAATGCGATGTAGAGGTGTCTACATGGAAGACGTCATCTCTTGCGCTGCGGTTGTGCAAACCACCGTCCAGCGACAACGCGGCGGTGCCGGGTTGGGGCACTACTAGCACTAGCAGCCGTGCTCCTGTTTTTACGATGCTCTTTAGTTAAGATTAATTTCCAAGACTAATACTGTCCTAACCGATTTACTTTCGTGTCAGGCATTTATTCAGGTCGATGCGTGTTCCTATAGATCATAATGCCTGCTAGCATGTAAGCGACGCGCTACACAATCCTACACAGGATTGATTGATTGATTGATTGATTGATTGATTGATTGATTGATTGATTGATTGATTGATTGATTGATTGATTGATTGATTGATTGATTGATTGATTGATTGATTGATTCTATGAATCAATCGTGTGCAATTATTAAGGTGGCATTAGAGGCCTCAGGATCAACTTCGACCTCTCGAGGATCCCACAAAACGTACTGAATCTCAGAATACGGCTCTTTTAACATTTGGTTCATCCACCACAACTGCGAATCGATGCTCTTGCCTCGTTCACAGCAGCGCGGCCCTCCAATTTAATTGCTGAATTACTGTGGCCCGTTGCTGAAGGCACTTTGTGTACAGTCTCTATAGCGCGTTAAGTGTCGTGTTCCCCGCTGTATTCAACGATGGTCACATCAACGATTACCTAATTAACATTTTTATAACGCTAATTCATAGATTCATCTGACGAAAACATTTTGCTCTGTTTATTTTTCATGATGTGTTCATCATTTGTTTTAACAGTTGCATACTATGCACTGTTAATATATATGCACTTGGATATTATGTCGGGCTGGATTGGGAGTTATGTTGTGCACTCGTTACTTTGGACATTTCAAAAAAATAAAGAAATATTATTAGGCATTACAGTTACAGAACGAACTCCACGCTAAGCAATCCATGAGGATAAAAAAGTGGGCTTCGTTGCTTAAAATAAAGGAATGGAGGCGGGAGAGAAAGGAGGGGGGAGTTGCGGCGGCCTACCGCCCCGGGTGCCGCTAACCCCTATAGTGATGCCACTGGCAATGACTATTCGTACTTAAAGATAAAAGAAAAAAAAAAGGGCAATTCTTTGTGCAATGTGCACACGAGTTGAAGCGCCACTCGGCCGACATTTGTCCCTCTTCTTTCTTGAACATATATACTCACAGAAGCGTGTAATGACGTTCATAACGTGACCTGTGCCATTAACATAGTTCCAAGAGTAAGAAAAACGCTCGTGGTCCTTCCCTTTAGGCCGACAGCATGGGCTTAAAGGTCGATATGTGTCCGGCCGCCCAACTCTGGGGCATGTTCCTGACGCGCTTCTTCTTTCTTCTTTCTTTTTTCTTTTTTTTTCTTTCATTTTTTTTTCTTTTGCCTTCGTGGTCGTCACCGAGGATGACGGCCAAAGGCGACCGGCCCCGCCACAATCGATAGCGTTCGCGCTCGCGGAAGCGCCTCCTGTAAAGCTGGCTTCAGCCGAGAGCATGGTGACACCCCCCCCCCTTCCCCGCCAGTTTCCTTTCCCAACTTTCTCTGAACTCCATCATCGGTCAGCAAAGCGGGCGAACGCCTCTCGCCATACCGTCTCAGAATCTCCCCCTGTACTTAATCTTTTTCTTTTTTCTTTTTATTTCCTGCACTTTCGTGTATTCATATTTTTCCTTTTTCTTCCCTGTACGTTTATTATTTCCTTGCCATCTTTTTTTGTGTTATTCCCTCGTTTACTTATTTTTCATACCAGAAGCCTTTGCCTTCGTTGCCGGTTAAACTTCCTTTAACCTTCCTTTCCTGTACCACAGATCTTGATTTGGCCTTACCGGGGTGCAGTCAGAATGCAGGCCAGCGCTTGCGCGTACAAGGGAAGCGCGGAAAAAACATTTCACCAAAGGGTCTAAAATGCTTTCGCATTCCCCCACGTAAGCAGTCCTAAGTGTCGTTTTTTTTTCTTTCTTTTTTAACACTTCTTTTGCAAGAGCGCAGCGCTCTGGCCCAGCACGCAGGCAATGCAGAGAAGACTGCTTATCCTCCACGAGCTGCTCCCGAGGCCTCTTCGAAGCCGATAGATGGCGACACAGGCGCGTTGAGTGTCTACGCAGAAGGTGACAGGACCTGGGAGGTCGATAATTTTACTAAGCAGGGAGCGTAACGCAATTGATAACGAACGTATCATCAGGACTAGGAGGTGTGAATGAGTCGAGGGAACCACGGCACAGAGGTACGGCCGTACGATAACCAGACATGTATGCATAGCGTACAAGAATCGACAGCGCGCGTTGATGATTCAGCAAACAATGGAGAAGTCGCTCGAGCGCCAGTGAAATGTCGCTCGAAAATCGTTATCGATGGATAAAGTGCACCCCGGGACAAAAGGGTCAGAGATGTTCAAACTACAAGCGCACTGTCACTGCTTTCGGAAGAAAAGTGGGAGGGAGGGGTGCGGGGGAGGTTACAGTGAACCAAAATGAACAAATCTACCGAAGCCTATGGAAGACTAACCGCGGCGATATACTTTATTATTAGACCCTGAAATCCGCGCTTTCGGTTACGCCGCACTTTTCTCCGGCAAATTGGAGGCGCGAAACCTCCGATTGTGCGCTGGCCCGCGCGAAAGGAGTCCTCCACTAAACCGCGCATTACCGCAGCGGCGGCAGCGCGACCCAAAGTCGGGACGTATAAATGTCAGCCCCGATATAAAGCCGAGGTCGTCCGAACGGTCGCCTTCACGTCGCCAACGATTTGACGCCCTGTCGTTTCTGATCACGGCTCCGGGATCGCTGGACCTTATCATTACAGTGGGCTGCGCTTCCGTCCCGCCAAGTCTTTTTTTTTCGGTAGCGCACTCACTGACTGGTCTCGAGACCGTCGGTGCGAATCCTTTTCTTCTCACCTCGTCCTCTCTCTCTCTCTCTCTCTCTCTCTCTCTCTCTCCATCCCCGATCAGCATGCCAAGATCTCCGGGCAGTCATGTGCGAATCCCAGTGTACGCTCCAGCGGCGCCCCCTCCAGTTCGTGGCCCGACGATCTCGCTACCGATTAGCGCCTGCGCACGTCACCGATTCCGGGGCCTCCACTGCGCGTCGTTGTGCTCCGGTGAAGCGAGACTCCCTCGTTTTCTAGGGAGTGCGCTGCAGAAGTGCGCGCTTTGTCGTCTTAGTTTTTATTTTTATGTATTTTTTTTTATTTTTCGCTCCCGCGGGGCTTCTCTTCTGTTCCTGGTTCTCCTTGGACCGTGCAATCAGATCACGGAGTTTCTCGAATCAGGAACTATTATCGACAGCGGCGGGCAGCGACGCTCACTGCGACCGACGAAGTGGCCCGGCTGAGATGATGGCCTTTCTCACGACCATTATCGGCGAGCTCCGAAGAATTGTAGTTCTCGCGGATAACTTTTTTTTCCCTTTCGTACACGGACGTATAACGTAAGTCACACGCTATGGCGGTCGTAGTGCCAGCGTAAAACTCGGGATGTCAAAACTGAGCCAGTATACAATGTGACCTGTATACACACATATGCTATCGAAACGCACTTCCTCCATTCTAATCCAATTTTTTTTTAGTTCAGCACGGGTATGCTCGGTCGATTGCTTTTCATCTTACTTGGACTTATGTGCGGTGCAATGCTCAGGGCGAAACTTCAGCGGAGCGTCGGGCAACTTGTCCAGAGGTCGGCCAATCAGCTCACGCTGACGGTGATATCCCCGGCAGTCGCTCTACGAGAACAGTTCCTCTGATCACCTCATCAACTATCGACATGTAGTGGTGTGTCTTACGCATGCAGCACTGCGGGCGTGATTGCCCTTTACCTACGCAGCCACCGTGAAGTGGCAGAACAGCGACCACTGAATAACTGCAAGAAACGTTGTTCGTTCTTTCCGGCTTGTAAACGTGCAAAGCAATCCTCGTGGCGTTTGCTGCATCGCAAGAGTCAAGGCAATATACATTATTTGCACCCTTAACGATGAACACTTCATTAGGTGTATGTCCACGCATACTGCGCACTTCGCTCCTTCTTTTCATGTTTAAGTCCCCTTTCACCCCTTTCTCAAGTGCAGGGAAGCCGACCATACTCACCCTAGTTAGCAGTTAACCTGCTTCTACTTTATTTGTTCTCTGTCTCTCTCTATGCAATGCTCCTTCCGTACCAACGGCTCTCAAAGGGTCAAGGTCATCCCGCCCTATGAGCCTCAAGATATTTGAGTGGTGAATGGCGCCCTCTTTCATGTGATGTCAGTGGCGGGATCCCGCTGCCGCTGCTCGAGCGCGCTCACTACGTGAAGACAACTTCACGCTGTCGACCAACCTGTTCTGCTGAACTATTTGAAGTGTGAGTCCGGCGGTTTGTAGTACAGTATACAAGGAATGTTCCAGTACACTGGTTCCTGTGAAATCGAGTGGAGTAGCCATCGTACCACACTTAGTATGGATTCCTCCTGGCGTCGTCGACCATCGGCTGGTAAGATTATGCTAACATTATTCTGGGACATGGAAGGTGTGGTAGTCGTTCATTTCACCCCAATAGGCGAAATTGTGAACAGTGACAACTATTGTGATGTGTTGCGAACTAAACTGAAACCTGCAATCAGATCCAAACGTCGTGTAAAACGGCAAAAAGGTGTCATCCTGCAGCAAGATAACGCTCGGCCACATTCTGCCAAACGGAAAGCCGAAACAATAACGGAGTTGGGATTCGAATTGTTGGAACACCCGCCATATAGTCCAGGCTTGGCTCCAAGCGATTTTCGTATGTTTGGACCATTGAAAGAAGCGCTCAAGGGAAGAAAGGAGGAGGAGAAATAGACGGAAAGACAGGGAGGTTTCATGTCGAGGGAGACGAGGTCCTTGAAGGGCGCTTGCGGGTACGGTGGAGCCAGTGCCTCTGCTCCCGGCGGGTGCTCCTGGTGCGCATCTAAGTCCTCGTCGCGAAGAAGGTGGGGGCGCAGGGACCGGAGTAAAGCAATAACGGCCTCCACTGTGCCGGGAACCGGCGGCTAAAGGCCAGGATTGTAAAGAGCTGCTGCGGCGAGCCGGGCCCGGTGGAGAGATCCTACGTGATGAGCGCGTTGGGCGGGGAGAAATATTTGCAACCGATGCGGAATTCATTGATGCGGTGCAAAATTGGTTACAGGTGCAACCAAAAAACTTTTTGTTCCGGTGGAATCAAACAACTTGTGAAACGTCGGGCAAAGTGCGTTGAAGTGCGGGGAGATTATGTAGAAAAATAATGTCTGTATCAGTTTTATATCATTAGAATGAATGTACCTTTTCTCAAAAGACACTTTACTTTTTGACTTCCCCTCGTACAGCTGGCAATTCCGAGCACCAAAAAGAAAGATGGAGCGCCGTTGCAAGCTTTGAAGCAAACAACTTTGGAACACATTTAGAACGTCTACAGATTCCGATGACATGTCTACACAGGTGGTTCGGTAAAACTCATCATCCAGGCAGAATCAGCAGAATTCAAGTTAAAGGCTTCATGTGTTACCACATCGACGGGTGCAGAACTTGAGGCACTCCGTGCTGCACTTGATTTCATTAATGAGGAACCAACGCAACAATGGACAGCCTTTAGTGACTCCTATGCAGCCCTTCAGTGCATACAAAGACCAATGCGCCACGGGCCCAATGGACAAGTGACCTCAGAAACTTGACGCATACATCACCGCAGCCATGACAAGAGACACAACATAATCTTTCAATCGCTTCCAGGACATTGTAACATCAGCGGGAATGACCACGCCTACGAAGCCGCCCGATCTGCACATGAAATAGGTCAACGTGTCTTGATTTCGCTGTGGCGAACAGACGCTGCGGCTGGGCTGTGATTGATGTCCTGGTACTTTGCCTCTGTGGGACACGAACGTTTTTACCATGTGTCGTTTTCGTTAGTTGTCTCCGGACATATGGATGCACCTACCGCCTAGGTTACCACGACGTGAACAGACCATGCTGTACCCTCTGTGCCTGGGTGTTGCATTGACGAACTCATATCCCTTCCTTTGTGGAATGGCCAACAGCCCCACGTGCGATACAGGCAACAGCGATGAGAGGCTCACACGCATTATCTGTGTCTGCCCGTAATATAGCGCCCAGAGCCAAATGGTGTGCAGAGTGCTGGGCCAGTTGAGCAATCGTCCACTATCAAAACTAAAAGCTTTAGGTCAATGCTCCCAAATCACATCCGCGCTGAAGGCCTTACTCGTGTTACTAAGGTTCCTGCGGTCTACGGGCCTTCTATAGAGCGCCGCCCCCTACCTCTCTATATAGTGTACACGGTTTGTTTGTGCTCGTCTCTCTCTCTCTCTCTCTCTAGCTCGCTCGCTCGCTCTCTCACTTTCTCATCCTTCCTATCTCTTTCTCTATTTATCTCCTTACTGCTTCCCCCCAAGCAGGGTAGCCAACCGGAGGAACCTCTGGTTAACCTTCCCGCCTTTCTATGCAACATTTTTCTCTATCTCCCTCGCAAACGCGACACCCCTACCGCTCGAATGGTGCTGTATCGAGCGATGCCTGTCTCAACGTCGTGCGCAAGGCTAAATTTAGCTCCGATTGCGTCACGCGTTGGCGCGACAAAGGTGACGTGTGCGTACGCGTCACAAGCGTGACCGTGTAATCCCTTCTTTCCTCTGCACAGCAATACCAAGGTAAGGCACGTGACCATTACGATTACAAAGATATAAGCGATAAGGCTATAACAGGTCTTCGCTACATGCGGTTTTAGGAAGCAATCCCCTCTGACCGATTTTAAGGACGTTTCACGTCAAAATTCACGGTCACGTGATTCACAGAGGATCGGATAATCAGGCAGGTGGGGAGTAGCCGAGGTATCATGCTGCCTCAGTCAGTCTCTCCACAGCAACCTAGTATATATGTCGACCATTGATGATAGATCGAGATAACTTAATATAGAACAGGCCAGACGAATCTTCCTCACACATCTGTCGTTAGGTAGACTTCACGACTCCGAGCGTCGGTTTTAAAGTCATGCCAAGCGTTCATGATATTTCGCCAGTTGTGCAACGGTCACCGTATAGCTTGAACTCCACTACGCGACAGTGCTGCTCATGCAAAAAAAATTTTAAAAATTGGAGTGAAGCTCAGAATGCTTACATCGCTGTGAATTTTTATTCAGTTTGTTCTTTGTCTACAAGGAAGAGAAATATCACTATCGGGGACAGTTCATAAATACGTCGTAATGCACTTTTTGTATGTATAACAAAAACGGATTAATGTTAGTAATATTCTCAAAGGTCGGGCCGAATTGCAGTGCCAGAATTCAAGGCCCTTCCGTATATGTATATATGTATACGCCACCACCAGCATGCTATTGCATCATCTGCACTGAAGGATTATGAAATACCTGGAGTCTGAGCCTGCACAGAGCAAGATGGTGCATTCCTACCTGTTACGAAACGCCTGACATATGAAATATGAAGTTACGAAATACGCCTCACGCGCGCGGCTTTCTACCGTGCATGACTTGCCCTCGTAAACTAGTTCTAGCTTCAGTTCAGCGTAATAGATCCGTATAGTCCGGAACTCATCGTTCGGCGCCGCTTGCTTCCCAGGGCAGTCGTTTATCATAATGATTCCGAGCTACGTTACGCATCAATATTGCCGCTGGCGTGTGATTTGTATCCTTGGCCCTTTCAAAAGTTGCATATGTATTCATTGTCCGGGTAAAAGGCGAAACGGGAAAAGTTGTGAGATCAATACATAGACAGATAGGCTGGACTGTGGAAGAGGCTGGCGCTATGGTAACGCTATAACGCGAGCCTTCAAGCTTGCCGTTCGAACAAAGCCCACAAATAAAATCTCACAAACACGTACACTCACATGGAGTGAAAGTTCTGAAGTGTTTTTAAAACACACACACACAAATAATAAGAATAATAACATAATAACACCCAGACCCGCGCACTACAGCGCACATCGTTTCCCACTCCCGACCGGCCACGAAAGTGAAATTCTCCACACCGCCCTCGGAGGAGGACAGAGTCGCCCCACCGTCTTCAAATCGCACTTAAGATGGCGCTCCCACCGCGTCCGTGATGCGCATTTGAGCGAGACCGCGCGTCGCTTGCTCCTTACATATTTATTCCACGTCCATCTTCGGTGGCTTTCAGCGAGACAAAGCTGTTCTCAGGTATTGCAACATCGTCTCCGCGGACGCGTGTTCTTCTACCGAGGTCTAGAATAACATATGTGACGCGTTCAACCTCGCAGCAGGAACAGATGGGGCCCTAGATTGGCAGCGGAGTGCTCTCTGGTTCGCTCGACCAACCAAGCGCACGAAGCGACCGAGACTTCGGTCTTAAGAGGCCGCCGGCATGAAAGATGGCGATCGCACCGTTTACGCCCATATGCAGACACGGTGATGTCTGCAGCGTTTTGTTGCAGCCACGCTAAGCTATTATGCGCAAAAATACAAGAGACGTACGCACTCTACCATCTTCTTGATGCAAGCACGATAGCCAATCTGCCTTCGTGTGGTAGCACGTTTCCCTATTTGAAGCCGGGTAAGCTTCGCTCGAGAAACCTCCTCAGATCAAATGCGGGCGAAATGACTTAACTTGTCAACTGACCACGTTGCAGCACGCAATTCTTAAGGAAATGCTCGGACCTGTAGATGTGTAGAAGAAATGTGAGTCGTAATAAGACCTCTTGAGGACTATATAAGCTATGTGTGGTTGGAAAACAGCCGTGATCTCTCGGACGAACGTTAAGGAAGAAAGGGCAGATATTCAAGCAGTACAAATTTGATTCTGTAGGCTAATCACAATTGGCACGAGAAGGCGTTTGTGCAACGTGGTCAGTTCGACAAAGCAATTCTGGAGGGAGACACCCGAGCGTACGTACAGATGAGTGCGGACACAACGTGCCAGGCCGGGGGGCCAAAGCCCGTTCAGAGGCCGCCGGACCTTCAGGATAAATCTTCTTATATGTATTGACTTCAAAATGACAAATCGACATAGCAAGTAGGTATGTGTAGCACTATTACTTTTGTTGTAGATAATAAAAGTTCCACTATTATTATTATTATTATTATTATTATTGTTGTTGTTGTTGTTGTTGTTGTTGTTGTTGTTGTTGTCGTCGTCGTCGTTGTTGTTGTTGTTGTCGTTGTTCTTGTTCTTGTCGTTGTTGTTGTAGTTGTTCAAAAGACTCAGCCGTCGCTCTCTCTTTTTATACCGTAACTATTTCCATTAACTAATGATTATGCTAACATCGGCTCGCACGCAAAGAGCACGCAAGCATGCACAGTAAGCGCGCGTATTGACCCCGAAGAATCGAAAAAGAGCGACGAAACGGATGAAAGGCCGCGTTGACTCTTCCGCATTTCCGCAGTGCGAAGCGCGCGGCCGCGTTCAGACGGAAAGCGGAACTTCCGCGCGAGCGCGTCGAGATTTCGCGTCGTTCAATGTTTGCCGATTCGCGTGCAATAGCGCTCGGAGCCGCGCAGCATTTCGCCCGCGATCCGTCGCCGAGCAAGGCCATACGTTGCGGTCACTGGACTTCGCAAATCGTTCTTTAATGCGGGCGCTTGTACATCGGTCCGCCCCGCGAGAAAAAAAAAAAGACGCTGCGTCGTCGCACAGCGACGCGTAAAACGCGTGTTCCAGTGAAGCGCGTCTTCGACACCAACGCGTCGCGTGGCGCGCCCATATCTTCTGCAGTCCGCAGTGCGACGACGACGGGTGTTTTCCCATTTCCGAGCTCGAGTTCGGGCGGCATTTTACGCACGTGCTCACGGGCGCTTCGAGCGAATCCTGTATAACGCGAGCGCTGACCATTCACACTTACACACGTACACACAGACGCACTCACTCACACACAGGCCGCGTTCGAGCCCTCGTAGAGGGGCTCGCGGAGTGTGTGTGTGTGTGTGTGTGTGTGTGTGTGTGTGTGTGTGTGTGTGTGTGTGTGTGTGTGTGTGTGTGTGTGTGTGTGTGTGTGTGTGTGTGTGTGTGTGTGTGTGTGTGTGTGTGTGTGTGTGTGTGTGTGTGCGCGTGTGCATGCGTGTGTGTGTACGCGCGAAAAGTCGAAAACACCGACTTTTCATTCGTGGAGAAAGTTCGTTGTTCGCGGAGCGGCGCTGGTACCGCCGCCCAGTCGCGGATGCACCCGAATTAATGACCCGGAAAATAGCGCAAGAGCAGCATCGGTGGGATAACGCAATTTCACGCTCGGAAGCTGCGAATCCGCAGTGGTCGCGCCTCTTTCTGCTCTCTCTCTGTCTCTCTTTCTCAGGCTTTCTTTTTCGACGATTTGTTTGCGGCGATGTTCCCGCTCGGCATGTTCGCATACGTGTGTACGTACGTGTGCGCGCGGGTTCGCGTGCGCGCATTATTCGACGGAAGCGTCCCGGGCGTGCCAAAAAAAAAAGTAAAGGAGCGAGAGAACAAGAAAGAAGCGAGGCAGAAACGGGCATTTGCCCAGGGTGTCCGGGATTAACGGCAACACTGCTTGAAGTGGGCCGCTAGGACATAAAGAAAACAACGACAACGAAATAGAGAAACAGCAACGGGGCCGAATTTCCGCTCGCTCGGCGCACAGGGAATGCAGTGCCGGTGATTACAGGCCTAATGACGAGGCCGCGTTGCCATTTAAAGGCGGTTTCTCCCCGCCGCTCCTCGGCCGCGGTGCGAGCACTGTAGGCGCGAGTAAAAGGAAATTAAGGCCCGGAGGCCAGTTCTAATGGCTTGTGTGCTTAAATCTCGCCGAGAAGCGGACAGTTTCTTTTTTAGCGGCCGTACGCGCGCACATACCGCCCTCAGCGGAGTCCTCTTCAGCGCGAGCACATCTGCTGTAACCGCTGGCAACTAAAGCTCTTCAACCGTTACCCACGAAGCACCAGATAGAGACGAAAGATACAGCCTGGCAGGTGATGTGCACAGGGCGTGCGCTATACCATAACCCTCGCGTGTTTGTGCGGTCATAGGCAAAGAAAGAAAGAAAGAAAGAAAGAGAAAGAAAAAATGAAGGAAAGAAGACAAAGAAAGAAAGGAAACAATGAAGGAAGGCAGAAAAAGAAAGAAAGAAAATCTGAGCAGTTACCGTTTGCAGACAGTTCATTTGCACGGGCACGTTTAATCTACTACTTCCGCTCAATCTTGTGACTATCTTTTGAAAACTGAGAACCTGGGCAAACGCGCGGTTTGAAAGAGAGAGAAAGAGAAACATGGAAAGCCGACTAATTACATTGAGTCACTTCAAGCGTCTGTTATCTTGTCCTACTTCCTCTTCAAAACACGGCCCTTCTCTTTCCTTCTTTTTTTTTATTAAGGGGGGGGGGGCGGTATGATGACAGCAATATCTGGCACACTAGCATTGGCCACATTCGAAATGTGACGATGTGCCGACATTAATCCCACCCAACCAAGAACACCTACTTCTTCGCTATAGTTCCTTTTGAGCCATTACAATTGCAAAACCCTTCGGGATTTCGAAGATATAAGCAACACGACTAATCATTAAGAGCAGATTTGCGACACTTCGCAAAATCTATTCCTTAAGTTAGAGCAACTCGGAATGGATGTAGGAAGCAAGACAATTTAACAAGAAGAAACAGGCTATAGGGGGGGGCGTTGTTTCTTTTTCTTTCTTTTGTCTTGTATACTTCATTGAGTAAGAAAGAATTAAATCATGGGGTTTTCTGTGCCAAAACTACGATCTGGTTATGAGGCACGCCGTAGTGGGGGACCCCGGAATAATCTGGACCTCCTGGATTTCTTTAACGTGCACCTGAATCTAAGTACACGGGCGTTTCCGCATTTCGCCCCCACCGAAATGCGGCCGCCATGGCCTCGATTCGATTCCGCGAGCTCGTGCTTAGCAGCCCAACACCCTAGCCACTAAGCAACCACGGCCGATCCACTTCGCTCATTCTCAGTCGCACTGACTAAAGAAGACTTCGCGGAATACGAACTCCCCCGAACCCCCGTCACTTTTGCCTAACCTCTTTCTATATTGCAGGATGTCTCCACGCAGCTGACGTGCTTACTCCTGGGGAAGTGGGTGGGGTCTAATAAACATGGTTTTACGGGCAGAAGAAAAAAGAGAAAAAAAATACATAGGAAGCAAGAACACATACATACAAAAATCACTTTGTTTGCGTGTGCGTGTCTTTATTGGTATATCTATTTTTATCCCCCCCCCCCCCCCAAAAAAAGAAATATGCTTAGCTTCCTCCGCTGCTGTTGCTAGGCGCGCGTGGTGTCTCTCTGCGTGTCCTGTACTCGTCTTGCTCCGCTGTCTCGCAATTCTGAAGCCACGCAACGCCAACTTGTCCGCTGTTGCACGCAGCTGCAGCACCTCCGAACGCCCACGTCACTTTATCCGCCTCCCTTGCTACAAGCGGCTGCGGGTGGATTACGTAACGAACACAGCCGCCCCTCCGACACCGGCAGCTCCTAAGAGTGCGCCCCCTTCTAATCAATGCTCTGTAATTAATAGCTCTTAACTCACAAAGGCCTTCTATTTTTGTGTGTGGCGCGCATCATGCAGTATATAGAGAGTCTCGTCTGCGCGTGTGCATTTCAGGGTTTATTTTGATACCAGGTAAATGTAGTTCTGGGCTATCGGGATGTTTTGTTAACATATTGTGACTCTCGGAATCATTACACAACTTTGAAACTGCACCAAGACATTCTTTGGTGTGCCTACTTTATTTATACAAATATTCGCGCTTAACCACCTAGTTTTTCATTGACAGCGACAGATTTAGTCTCAAAACAAACTTTCGAGGCGCTCTCGGATTAACGCGAAATTGATCGTTTCTCTTGACTTCCCTGATCACATTAGAGGCTATGCACTGGCATACTTGTGAAAAAAATTGGGGCCGAATTCCCAAATATTTTCATTCGTAAGTGCTGTTTGCCATTGGCCAGCCGGCTTCACTAATAATATGTCTAGCATCACGATTGGCTGACGCCTTCTTTGACGAACAGTTCGAGCGTGAGAATAATGCGGTCGCTGCTTCCCATAAGTTTTGCTTCAACGAGCAAATAACGAAGCATTCCTACCGGTTAACCCACGTGCTTAGAACTTTGACTACCCATTTCCACACAGCAACCACCCCACGACCTAAGAATTTTAGGGCCGCTACTACCTTTAGTTCTCGGGCAATGAATACGCTTGCCTGGCCGTCCCACTTTTAGTGAGAAACTTTTCTGTGGGGCACATTCTCGTGGACCATTGTTGACCGGTTATAGTCTAACCAATGGCTTAGCTGTATAATCGGCATGCATGGTGCGCGGGTAGCGGTTCTGAATCTAAGCATATTATGAATAATCTCCGTATAGAAACTGGATGGAGACAGGCGTCACCCGAGGCGTTTTCAATGCGCTTCTCCTGCGTAGTCTCTAGCATCTTAATATCTGTTTTTGTTGTTCTTTGTTTAATAACCGTTGAGAGATCGGAAGTTAGACCACATCCCAGCTGGCTATCCCAGTACACCATTTAAACGTTTAAGATGCCCCTTTACACACATAACATGCACGGACATTCCACATGCACACAAACATGCAAACCCTATGGGGAAAAAAAACACGTGTTTGTGGATGAGACAAGAAAGCTAACCAGATAGAGCGTCCTATATGCACACACGTAAATTCATTATTCTCCTGTTAATAATTTTCTTGCATAATGAACAAAGTAGCTAAATATTCGATGGCTTAAGATAGTTTGTTTCTTGGAATAAGCCATTGATTATTTGCGTGTTTTGTACATCAAGAAAAAGAAATTATAATAACACCGTTCCCGCCTGCGACTTTTTCTTTCCTGCTTATTTTTCTTACAAACGGCTGGACTAATTCTCTTTCTTGGCATTTCTTACTAATCTTCATCGCCATATCTGTTTTCTTTTCCCCGGCTGTCCTTGAAAAGCCAGACCTCGGGAATTCTAGCTACGCAAGACATATTAATAGCAAAACATATTCACTGATTTGTTTATCGCATCCACATAATGCACGAGCAGTCGTCGTCTGCAAATCTTCTGTTAAGGGCATATAGTCTCAAGGAAATTGATGTGTGTTCAAACAATAAGTACACTGTCCAATTTAAGTTAAACAAGATGTTTCTTCTCGTGATTTCGTTCTTTGCTCCTCTTTACAGTTCCGTCGAAATAAATCTCTTCCTGTCTCTTAATGTTACGCCTAACATGTTTCTTTCCATCACTCTTTGTGTGGTCCTTAGCTTGTTCTCCAGCTTATTTGTTAACCATCGAGTTTCTGCCCCATGTGTTAGCACCGGTAGAGTGCAGTGATTTTACACTTTTTCTTCTCAACGACAGTGGTAAGCTCCCAGTGAGGATTTGGTAGCACCTGATTTATGCACTCCAACCCATTTTTATTCTTCTGTAGATTTATTTCAGATGACCAGGGTCCCCTGTGAGTAACCGACCTTGATGTACGTACTACTGCGTAGACTCTAGAGGCTGACTGGCGATCATGAGTTCCTGTTCCCTTTCCAGTTATTGAGCTAACTAATCAGCCCGGCTAGTAGCGAAACGGAACGCCACCACCAACATGGCCCGAGTAATCTACCAATTTCCAAAAATTGAGGCAGCCCTCCTTTTGACTCTCAAATCTCGGTACTTCCCTACGCAGCGATATGAGCCTCTGCCATCCTACACCGGCAGCCCAAACGTGCTCCTAGGTGAGAACATTCATCTACATGCAGCAACAGCGGCAGTAATGGGTTTGAGACGCCACACAGCACCGAGAATGGACCAAATCACCAATAAGGCAGTTGTAAATCTTGCCAACCCCTCGCTGCCAGAGCTTACCGCTCATCTGAACAAAGTATGGAGGGAAGGAA
Organism: Dermacentor albipictus; assembly: GCF_038994185.2. Lineage (NCBI taxonomy): Eukaryota > Metazoa > Arthropoda > Arachnida > Ixodida > Ixodidae > Dermacentor > Dermacentor albipictus. Next base: position 396,133,336 of record NC_091821.1, read on the forward strand.
AGCTTCCGAAGGACTGGAAAATGGCGGAAGTTCATCTCATACTGAAGCCAGGCAAACCACCAGCCATTGAGAACCTACGACCGATCTCCCCCACTTCGTGCGTAGGAAAGTTTCTAGAGCATATCGTTCTCCACAGGCTGCAACCCATCTTGGAGGACTCGGGGAAACTTGCAACAACGATGGTAGGATTCCGTGCACACCTTTCAACACATGACATCCGACTTCAGCCGAAAGCGGAGGTGATCGATTGTACCAGCGACACGCAGCTTCCCCACCACTATCCTCGCCTTAGATCTTAAAGGGACGTTCATAACATCAAGCATGCAGCAGCCTTACAGGGTCTAAACACACTGGGCTGTGAGGTCAGGAGGTATTACTATATCAGATATTTCTTCGCACATAGAAAAGCTATGCTAAAGGTCGGGGACCAAGCCACAAACCCCTTCCTACTGGGTGGGCACAGCACACCATAGGGCGCGGTGTTATCTCCTCTCCTCTTCAATATCGCCCTAATAGGGCTTCCGCAGCTCCTAAATAACATCCGACATTACCACCTGGTCGCCCACAGGGTCAATCGGGCAAATGGAGAGCCGCTTGCAAGAAGCGGCAAACGTAGCGAGTGACTATGCGAAGTCATGCGGCCTCAGTTGCGCCCCCCTAAAGCTAAGAGTTACTCCTGATCTCATCGCGAAAGAAGCATACATCCGACTCGCCCACTATCAACTTACAACTGGACGGACACACCACAGTTTCATCTTATAGCGCAAAGATACTGGGAATGTTTCTCCAGTCGGAGCGCACCAACACAATATTAATCAACAAGCTTAAGAATACAACAGTCCACGTTACCCACACGATTCGGTGAATAACGACCAAGACAAGAGGCATGGGGGAGGCGGACACACTTCGGTTTGTCCAAGCCTTCGTCGTGTCTCGCATAACTTACGCTATTCCATACGCACTGCTCCACGCGACGGAATTCAATAAAATCAACACTACGATAAGAAAGGCATATAAATAGGGTTACGGGCCTGCCGATTAGTACGCTTAAAGAACGCCTACTATGACTAGGAGTGTACACAACGCGACTTAGGAGCTGATCGAGGCACATGTATCTAGCCAACAGACAAAGTTGGCGGTTACGGAAGCGGGCAAGTCCATTTTCTTATGCCTGGGGCTGTTTGCCACTCTCAGCCATCCAGCGCCTCAGACTGTGAGCTTACCCGATGTCATCCGGAGCAACATCACCGTACTTACCCTATCTCACAACATGCACCCAGTGCCCCACACCCGGGCCTGTGCCATACACAAGCAATACGGGAGTCAACCCTCTACAGCCTGAACGGATGCGGAGTCTAACCCCATATGTGCAGCCACAACAGCCATCGTAATCGTCAAGAACATCGCAGCAGCGTTTCACTCCCCCGAAACAATCCCCTCCAAGTCTAGGAAGCGGCCATAGCCCTCGCGCTCTCTTAAACAGAAGTTGAAGTCGCAGTGACCGACTTTCAACAGGCGTGTCACAGCTTTGCCAGTGGCAGAATTTATGCCAATACGCTCAAAATCATCAATCAAAAGTCGCCAACAAGATCAGTCATGACCATCTGGGTACCGGCTGATCACGGCATTCCTGGCAACGAGGTCGCCATCCAAGTGGCTGGAGATATGACCCACCGAGATGACGCCGAGGAATCCGAACCCAAGTGCAGTCACCATCTAGCCTCGTACTAAGACATCACAAAACAACGCAAGCTAACCCGCACAACATACGCACTCCCACACAAGTGACTACTTTGAGAGCGGAAGCGACTCCTCCGAGCTCTACAAGTTAATGCATTACCCCGCCCAAGCAGAAATCACCTCGTAGCCAATACACCATTCTATCCGCAAGGGACCCGGGTTCAGTGCAGATTCACCGCAGAAACTACCACTTCCTGCGCTGAACCCGGGTTCCTCAGGCACATTGTAGGAGGTTGCAGACAGGCACAATTACATCCTCCGAGTCTTTATCAAATGAACGAGTTTTGGAAGAGAGCCTTGGCCAGCTCCTACCTCTAGGATCAGCAACGGCTGATTTTGAGGGCCCAGCACGCGACCCGAGCACAATGTATTCTGGAATGGGGACGCATCTCCAAAGCTTCATTTATGTAATAGACAAGTTTATTCTCTCTCTCTCTCCTTTCCGGGCTATTGAATTATCTTTATCTTCTGCATATTGAACTTCACACTTGTACTTTCTCGGTTGAGGTCCTTAATGATTTGTTGCAATTCATCCCCAGTGTTGTTGAACAGAACAACGTCATCTGCAAACAGATCGTTGTTGAGATATTCGCCGTTGATCCTCACTCCTAAGTTTCTCTCAGTATAAAGAGCTTGAATACATCTAAGCAAGAAGTGAATAGCATTGGAGAGATTGTGTCTCCTTACCTAAACGCTTTCTTTACAGGTCATTTTTCGCTTTTTGATCAGAGAGTAAACAGGAATAGCCAATGTTCTAGTTAACATTAAGATGAAAAAGAAAGGAGCTGGACAGGCAATGTAATGCGTAGGGCAGATAACTGGTAGACCATTAGAGTTACAGAATGGGTGCCAAGGGAAGTGAAGCGCAGTCAAGGGCGGCGGAAAAGGGTAATTGGAGATCGCTGGGAGAGGCCTTCGTCCTGCAGGGGACATAAAAATAAGCTGCTGCTGGTGGTGGTGGTGGTGGTGGTGGTGCTGCTGCTGTTGTTGATGATGATGATGGTGGACATGCTGATAATGATTATGTTTATGGTGGTGATGAGGATGATAATGCTGATGATACAGTTGCTCACTAAATCTACAACGCACTTTTTTATAAGCTGCCTTTGCTCATTCTTTACGTTGTACTTATTATTATTATTTTCTCCTCTTTTTCTCAATAGAGACGCGCCGGCATTATTTTTCCCTGTTAAAGAAATTATCTGGAAAATATTCAGACCTTCATTCGCTGCTTGAAACACACACACACGATCGCTTACGAATGAAGCGAAATACACTCGTTGGCGATCAAGGATGCCACAGCAGCTGTATAACTTCCCGCAAAATTTCTTCCAACTGCGTTCACCTGACATTTCGGTGCGTCGCTTTGCATCAACTCTTCGACACTTCGGATCCTGGTGCTGTGTCAGCTCTCAAACCTGAATCGGTGCTCCGGTGTGCGGGGTTAGGACAGATGTGAAAGCGAAGAAGTTGAAGAGGGCGCTGGAGAGGTGAGAGGAGGTCGGGAGTGGAGAAGGGAGGGTGGCAGTAGTTTGCAGTTGGGCGACTACACGGGTCTCCTCAGAAAGCGTAGCGGCGTCTGGCACGTGTGATGGCATCCGCGGTCGCCACGGGTAACCGGGGCCGCACCCGCCGCCACCGCCGCGCCGACAGTAATCACCTTTATTAGTTTCACCGACGGTTCGCTTAACGGGATTACGTCGCGTTCGTCTTGGTCGGGCCTTCCTCCCGAGGCACGGGCCTCTTTCATCCGATGGGTGGGTGTGGGTGCGCACGCCCAAGAGCCGGCCACACCGTGGCTCGCCAAGACTCAGACCCCAAAGCGCCTCTGTTCGCCTCAATCCCAGGGCGCAGAAACGCACCAAGGCGTGGCGCAGCGCACGTCGATCCTTCAAGTCTCGTTGCAGCTGCGCTCGTCCGTCCCGTTCAGAGACGAGTGAGCTTCCGAGTTTCAGTTGACTGACGTCCCCCTATCGTGCCTCGACCCGAAGCCAGCGCTGTCTCTTCAATTAACTTGTCTCTGCGTTGCAGTAATGACCCTCCGCCTTATTTCCCTCGAGCAGATGATAAGCACCCTTCGACACTGCGTCTATAATCAACGGCGCAAAGGTTGGCAGCTTCGAATCTCAAGCACAAAGGAAAAAAAATTGCGCAATGCACGTGAAACAGTGAATTCGTCCAGTGCCTGATATTGGTCGCGGAATTTCTTTGCGGCGCCCCTATTAAAAAGTCACACTTGTCAGTGTGTTTAGGTGTTTTCGCTTTCTTTAAACACGCTGAGGATGCGAAGTAACTGTGCTGTAACTAACTTCAGCGGATAGAGCAAGTTTTTGTCGCAAACGGCTGCAAGAATGTAATCACTTAGGAACGTTGCTTATGTGCAAGTTGTTGCTCAGGGCTAGCCCCGATTTCCTTATTCAAGTACACACGAAACGCCTCAATGCGCCCGTAGAAAACGACTGGACCAAGTTGAATAAAAGTTGTGTTGAAGAGAGAAAGCTAAAGTCTACCAACTGTTAGAAGAAAAATTTGTATCTATGACTCCGATTGTATTGCAAAGGTGCCAAAAACCCACAATTTCTGCACACAACAAAATATGTATAAGCGCGAACTTTACAAGGCCGCAACTCTGGCCGAAAAAAAAAACGGATATCTTATTTCTGTAAATGCCATGCGCTCGATCGTATATATGAAATGGACAAATGTGATGCGTTAGTTACCGGCTTAGGTAAAATTATTACTTCGTTTTTGGGCGAGCTCTGTAAAAGTTCTGCTCACAAGTTAAGGGTACATTTTAGCAGAGTATGTGACGTATTAGATTTACCTGCTTCACTTGCCAGACTAGGTACAGTATACCGAACTATATCAATTATTGCTCGGGTATGAACTTGAAGCGTCTCTTTTTTAATGCGATTCGCATTTTCCGGGGGTTTCTTTATCTCTCTATTTGTCTACCTATCTATCTGACCATTATCCCTCAGACCTGGCTCTCTGAGTGGTTCATTGTCGAATGGGTAGCGCGTTGGCAACAGGATTTGAACCCGACCGTTGGACTAACTTGGATCACTATAGGTATGTTGCACTCTGTACTTATGTGCCACTCTTCAACTAAGCGCTTTGACGTCGACATGGGTCATTGTGGATGCATAACTGGCTACGTGACCTGGGTGTGTATCGCTCTTCAATGAATCTCTTTCACACTGGCTTGGAGCACTGTCTACGTTCCACTCGGTCTGTGATTCTCTTCAGTGAACCTATTTTATAACCAACTTGGGTCACTGGGTATGTGCCAGTAGCTGCGTGCCGGTCCTCAGTGAATGTCTTTGACGTAAACTTTGGCAACTATGGGTAAGTGCCACTGGGAATTGCCGCTCTGTAAGGACAAAAGAAAAGGTGTTTTTGATTTCGCCGATACTCGGCGGAAACGAACCGACGCCGAGCGCAGACTTTACGGCAGCTCCGGTAGACGGCGCAACGTGTGCATTGGGGAGCAGCGTGCAGTAGCAGCAGTGCGGCCGGCAAGTGAGCCCGGCTGCACTTCGACCCGCCGAATTTACCGTTAAAGAACCTTCGAAATTTCTCCCAAGCTGGGTTGCATTGCATGAACCCACTTCACACGGGTTCCTCAAGGACAACAGCCCGACATTTAGCAAGCTGTGCCGCAAACACGCTGTTTATGTGCCGCTTCTTAATGAACGTCTTTCACGCCCACGCTCTCTCTCTCTCTCTCTATCTCTCTCTGTCACTGCATGTAAGAGGAATCAGGAAGTACGTCAAAGATGGGGTTACGCTGACAGTCTCATACCATATAGTAGAGCGAGCCCACAGGAACTGGTTTGGTGGGTGCCGAACTAAACGATTTCTTCGTTCCCAGGAGCACCCGATGTAAAGCTTCCTCTAAGTGCAGCATCTGCTTCAGGCAGATGGCGAATCTGCCTTGCGCTCGGGGTAGTTGGGATCGAGGGTTGAGTTGAGGCGTGTTTGATGAGCATAATACACTCAACACTCCAAATCTGTGCAAGGGCCAGCAGCAGAATTTTCATTTATATAACCCTGTTGGGAAAGCTGCCGTCGAATAATTGGCAATCACACAGCCATGAAAAAAAAAACAATAGATACGCAACTGCAAATGTTTAGTTTTTCTTCTCAATTTTGTACTGGTAATAGACGCAAAAATGGTGTATTACTAGACGAATTACACTCTTAATAGTACTAAGTAAACAGACAACGAAGCCAGGAGAAAGATTAAGGGAAATTTAAGTTTTGGTCGAAATGTAAAAATAACGATCGAATGGAAACGATGTTGGATGAAAAGGAAAACTGTCGCTCGCTAACGCTCTCAAGGCTAACCAGGAAAGCTGACGGAAGGAAGGTCTAAGTGCTAGCTTAATCGTAAGGCACCGCGCGCGTAATGCGGAAGACACGAGTTCTGCTCTAACCTGCGACAATTTGTCTTTCCGTCAACTGGCATTCCCGTTTTTTTCCCTAACGTTTCTACACTCCTGTTAAGCACTGTTAAGCATAGCAGCTAATACCCCTTGTCATTTTCTTGTCTTCATTATCTGTTCGCCTTTGCCTGTTGTGGCTGCAACTAACGAAATAATCGGATCCCCAGATTTTCGCCACATTCTTATCGCTCAGTGACCGTCACGCTTCTTTCACCAGCACCGCTGCACTGCGTTCCATTTCTTCTCGTGACAAAACGCCGCCTGACACTGCGTTTGTCACCGTCGTTCGTCACGTGACGCTCGCACCGCTTGCTGCGTTCTGAAGCGCCCAACGTTCCCCGTGTGTAATCCATAGAGTTTCCTACAAAATTCTTGTAGGAAACTCTATGGTGTAATCGTTTGAACACCCGGTCCGTAATCGAGAAAGCGCGCGCACGCGTCCCAACTTACGTGTCCTTTGTTTATATTGTTCGTCTTGGATATCTCTGTAACGACGCTTACCAATGCCACTTTAGCGTTCTAAGTTACGCACATGCGCATAAATATTCACTACTTGTCGGTCGCTGCCCACGGAACGAAGGAAATTATCGAAGCTGGCTTCACTGTATAAAGAACATTGCTGTGGAGAAGTTAGCTCTAACAAGAGGTGGGAGTTAAATATACACACGCAGGCCCGGCCAAGTGGCGAAGTGTGGCGAAAGCGTCGAATACAATGGCGCCTGTAGAAAAATTGAATGCCACCAGTGTTTGTGGGCGAAGTTACCGCAACAATGGCGCTGTTTCATGAACTTGAGGCCATTAGTGGAGCCTGAGGCTCATTGCCTGGAGCGAACCAAGCGCACGTCTCGTTGATTAAGCGTTAAGGCGATTTTACTGTGAACACGTCTTTGCGACATGCTCCGCTGACCACAGTCGGCGGGTGAGTGCACCGACTCTTCGAAAAAAGAGCCCACTCCCTGGGTTGCACAACTACGCCCTTTATTACTAAGCCCACAATCAAAGTCTGCTCCCTTGATCTAAACTATTGTTAGGAGCGCAGAATCATTAGGGCGAAGCGCCAAGCAGACAACGAGCATATTTCACAAGCAAGCAGGAAAAAAAACCAGGTGCCGAAGATAGCGACTACATTCATTAGTGCCTGGAGGCGAACAACCTTCACTAATTAACGAAATATGCGTTTTTTTAATACAATTTACCGAGGGCAACGGTTTCTCTCACTCACGCGTTCTTTGCACTAAGGGAGTGGAGGGCATGTTTATGACAAGGTCACTTTCGCGATTACGCTCCGACTACTTGCGCGTACGCTAGCATGAAAGCACGTGCATCTCCATCGCGTGTCGCAACTCTTTTTAGACAAAGACCGGCGCGCCTGCATCGAAGACCACGCGGAGGAGCCGCGCCTAAATCAAAGTTGCGACACGGCTCGTGAAGCGAGCCTTTTCCTACGTCAGGGCGTATAACGTCAACGTCGTGTACCATAACCGCCGCGCCTTGTTCGACGATAAATTTATTCCGAACAACCCTCTCCTGCCGACAGCCTAGATTTGCGTGCAGAATAAATATGAGCACCTCTACCGTCGGGGAGGCGCAATAGACCGAACGATTTTTGTGTCTTGATGTTTCTTTTCCCGCGCTTTCGACACAGGGAGCGAAGCTGGAAATGCAGGCCTCTCTCGTTTGGTGCAAGCGCAGTAGGGCATTTCCAAGAATGGTAATATTCTTTTTTATGATCCCAAGTGAGTAGGAAAGAACCTGCGTCCAGCGAGTTTCTTTGTTTATGACGGGTCACCTTTCCAAATAAAAAAAGAGAACAAAACGCGAATTATGGGGCGTTTTAGCTTCGGCGTGTTGCTGACTCTTCTGGTGGAGTCGAACGTAAGTGCGCATTTGTTCAGGTCACTGCGGCTCTGTCACCAGAACGCTTCTTGTACTTTATCGTTTGGAACACTCTGTAGCGTATTCGAAACGAGAAAGTACAAAGTCAGTTGAGCTTTTACGTGTCGACAGTGATGCGCAGTAACTTCAGCCGAAAGTTCTTTGCGCAGCAAGACTTTGGAGGAAAGTGCTGTTGTGGCAGCGATTGGTTTGAGCATGTCATTTTTTGACAGCTGCAGAATTCGCCCGCACAGTAGTAGAGGCTGCACGTAAAATAATGAGCCGATAGCCAATCGTTACTGAAAAACAGAACGTACGATGAATCTTGGGGAAAATCATACGTCGAGTAGAAAAATCCTCAACATTATTTTTTTAAGCTTAGTCACTGCAGAATAACATTGGCAAGCTGCGCTTAAAGAGAATTAAATTAAGTAAGAACCTGTGAATGTGACCTTTCAGTCATGCGGAGTGGCCGCGATGGTCCACCTCCGTAACGAGCACGATCCCCGCACTTCACGGCCCATCTTGCTAAGAGTACGTGAAAAATATCGAGTGCCAAGAAAAGAGGCGTACGTCGGACATTGTAGAATTTCAGAGGAGGACGTCATATATACTACGTCCCTTTTAAAGGGCTTGATTTGTAATATATGCGCAAGATTGGTCAATCTAAACCGGAACTGACAAGGCTGCCCTGTACAGTGCTGGAGAAATTCACTGAAATGTAAAACGTAAGGCGGCGGAATCGTATTGAAGTAGCGATCGTCGAGGGAAACACGTCTTTGAAATCAAACAGCGCCGTCCTTCGTCAGTTTAGCGCTGTGTGATTTCCGAAATGGTGACATAGTAATTTGCCCAGATTTCCGTTTCGAGCCGGAGAAACACGACCTTTCCTTTCATTCAGTTGCTCTTGTATTACAAATATTTTGTCACTAAGTCGATGCAGGGGGGGGGGGGGGGAGGCAAAATTACGGAACCCCGTCATTTCACATATAACTACGCCCGCGACGTCACAAAGTGAAGCAGGCATTGCGGTTTGACACTTTCGAAGCGGGCTAGCGACAGAAAAACTGTTCCATTCACTGCGCCGTGATTTCCGCTCCTTTTTACTTGTCTGAATGCAATATCAAGCGCACATCGACCTCACTGTCAGCTTCGCTGAACAGCGTCGACATATTGCCGTATATAACCTATCCGATGCTAGCTCACAAAGTGAATGGGCGGATTCGACAACAGGGTCAGCGTACTCGGTCCTGGTTTGCATGCCGTGTGTGGTTCCTTAGTACTCTCTCTCTCTCTCTCTCTCTCTCTCTCTGTTTGATCAGATTCGAATATAGAAGCAGCGGCTTGCTGCGAATGTTATTCGGTTCGGTCTGTTGTAACCGCGTCTCATTCGCGCACCTAGCCGCTTTCGTTTGAGGTCCGGAATACACAGAGTGGCTGGTGTTCAAACGATGACTGAAGGCCGCTTGAGAGTTTCGATAGCCGAAGTTTGATTTCAACGGCGCGTTGAGTGCCGCTTCGAACAAGCGGTCGGTGCGCTGCGTGGAATGTGGCAGTGGACGAAGAACGTTGGGAAACGTGGAGCTCGCGATATCTGCGTCGCACTCCTCCTTCTTCAAAATTCAGCCGACGTGTTTCGGGCGCGTGAGCTGCTTGCGTTTCTTTAGATTCTATTTTTTATCTTTTATATGTTGTGATTGCGTTCGCGATGGTCCGAATGAATTTAGAAACAAGGAGTAACGGCCTCTTTGTTCGAGATAGACAGAGGGCCGAGTAATTTTGCTTGAACTGGCTTACCGTCTCCGTACTGGTTTCTTTCAGTGGCAGTATATAAATTCTTGCTGGGCGTCCTATAGTGTGCGTGCAGAGTTTACTCCTTTCCTTTTTCTATTATTTCTTTCCCTTATTCCATGTGTAGTCTAGCTAACTGAACGATCGTCTGGTCAACCGTTCTAGCTTGTCATAATTTCATTTGTCATCCTATCCATCTGGAGTAGCAGGCTAGGTATGCCGGCAAGCAAACAACTACATGATCCATTAACTCTCTCTTTCTCCCTCCCTCCCTTTCTAGCTTGTAATGGGCGGTTATTTTCGCTTGAGCGGGTTTACTGTCTTCATGCTGGTTTTCCATCTTGTTTCTCGAACTGGTTAAACTTTCTTTCTTTTGCTTATATATATATATATATATATATATATATATATATATATATATATATATATATATATATATATATATCCGCAACTGTCGCAATGATGTACCGTTAGTTAGCCAAAGAATTGAGAAACATATATCCCTGGAAATTTAGTTGTTTTCTATTCAGCGCTGTTCTCAGTGGTACTGAATATGTTTATAACTCCACAGTGAGTTCACAACAGCTGTATGCTTTTAAAGAACTTGAGGAGCTTTTTGGTGGAGCTTGAAGAAACAGTGTAATCTAACACTTGCGCAGGTGAAAGATAAGAGCGTTTCATTGTGCTCGCGTTAGCTTTTTTTTTTCCCCCTCCATGGCGTGCGCAACAGCTGGAGCCGGCGTTTGCCTCACGCCTCAGACGCACACTGGTCGTTCGGCGAGGGAGTCGCTGGCAAGCGAAGCTGCGTGCCTGACACGAAAGGGGTGTTACTGGTAGTATAGCGGCATACGCTTTCCTCGCTGCTGTATAATTTCGCGCCTGCAAACAAACCTTATTTGTCGGCTCCTGGAGCTGTGGCCTCCGCCTAAGAGAGAGGGAGAGAGAAACACAAAAAAAGCTGTTGAGAGGCGGCCCGTGCTTTGTTGTTTCTGGTTAACTCGTCCGTCTTATATCTCCCTCACCTCTTGCTTTTTTTTGTTTTTGTTTTTTTCTTAGCCCCGTCCTTGCCTCGCGGTGTAGGCTGCAGCTGCAGAATTCCTGCCTGCCCGTTTCTTTGTTTCCTGCTGCGCGCGCGCGCGCGCGCGTAGAGAGCTTGTTTACGCGGTATCGGCCTTTTACGACCCGCGGTGCGGTGGGTGCCGCGTTGTGGACGGACCCAGGGCGAGAATCGGCCGCCGTGGCGTGCATGCCTGAAGAACGGCGTCCGGGCGTCGGCGAGACGTTCGAGCCCGGGTCTGGTTCATCGGCCTGAAGGGAAGGCGGCAGAGAGGGAGGGGGAGGGGGGGGAGGAGGGAGGTTATTGGGCGGATGAAGTGGTATTCCAGATGTAGGTGGCTTTATGGCAACAATCTAGTGTTATGTTTTATTTCTTTTTCTTGGCACAGGATTCACGTTCATTGAGAGCGGCGGCAGGGAATTCGTTAGTTTTTGTATGTACCTGGCTGTTGTGTATGAATGGGGTAGGCACCTTTATTTGAATTATTTGACGATTTCGCGCGCACATTAGAAGGTGCACGCAGTCCTAGTAGACCTGCGTCGAGCAATATACGTGGTATTTATAGCAGTGCTGGTACTCCTCTGTTGCTCTTCGTTTCTCTACCCGATTCAGTCCACTCTGCGCAGGTACTGTTACTGCAACTGTGTCACAAGAACCGGGGTTCCTAGGAGCGAACGAACTCTTTCGGGGGAGTTCTAATGCTACAAAATTTGCAATGGCGAAGCTTAGCGCAATATGGTGTCTCATGTATTTCACCGTACCTGTCAAACTGCTACGGAATAGCGGTATATGGTGCTTCCGGTGCTAAGGCTGGCGAATGCAGGGGACTATTTTCATAATTTGCGGACTTCCAAGTTACATGGAATGGTAACTTGCCCTCGTTAGGCAATGATTTGACGACCTAGACCCCCCCAGTGGCGATATTTCTATGGCGACGCTTTGTTTTTTTTTTATGTGGTGTCATAACCTTTCCTAATGTCTCCAAACACTATATATTTGCATCTGCTCCATGAAAAACTCATCACATCTCGTGTTTCCCTCGAATCATCGTGAGCCTCACATGACCCATCTATGGACTTCAGTCCCTTACGACGTACTCCAACTTCTACCTTTTTTTGTGAAGCGTCGAGTACACATTGTCGAATTATGTCACCCAAAATTCGGCGATTTCCGCGCTGCGGACTTCTTACTGGGTCTCTGTAAGAAAACTGGAGTGATCGCTGCAAAATTCATACGGTACCTGCATTAGAAATTCGTGATCTGTTCTCCTTGGCGCTCGTGAGAAGGAAATTTGGTTGTGTAACGCCTCTAAAGGAGATGGATATGAAAATGACGCCCTCGGCTTAGGTAGTGAGACAGGATAAAAAAAAACAGAAATGAACTACCGTTTCAGCCAACGCGAGGAAATGACGCGGCGTCTGGTGCAGTATCGTGCATGGTAAGTTCTTCACTGTTTCGAGCGGTATCAGTCCCAGTAAACATTCGCGTGTATTCGCGCGAACATTCCCCTTTCAGCAGAAGTCCGAGACGTCTTCGTTTAAGTGGTGGTGGTAAGGAGAGACGCATTTTTCCTCCTACTTTTATTCGTCCTGCCTTTCGCATGTTATTGCAGGAGACAATTATTTTCACATACCCTCACAACTTTTCTACCTGCAGTGTCAATGTCATGGCACCGCCAAGGTGCCATGACATTGCTTTCTTTCATGTACAAACAGACCCGTATTACAGAGGGAAAGCGCAAAGTTCTTATAGGCCTCGCACAGTTATGGCTTGTAACGTATTACTTTCGTATCTTCGAACCACGTACAGTGTGAGTCGCACTTGTCTAGAGTGGTCCAGTGGATGACTGCTAACTGCCGGTTGAACGCTACGGCTAACTCGCGGTAGCTGCTGAGCGCCCGATCTGCATGTTCCTTAGTGCATCAACCCAGCATGCCTGTAGTATGATAATGCGTAAGTCTTTATGCTCCGTCGGGTTGTACATTTCTTTTTTTTTTGCGAACGATGGCAACGAAATCGGCCGATCGGCCACTATATAAGTGTGACTCACACTGTACACATCATGCTCTATCTTTTGCACTGTTCCTCGTATGCTCTTATGTTAGGTGTAAGATGTAGCTCGCGATCTCCTCCCTAAATGAATGGCAACGTAAAAATCATTTATTTATTTTTTCTCAGCAACCACTGCACCGAATTTGATGGCGTTTAATGTGTTCAAAAGAAAAAGTTAAGGACTAGTGACTGTATGAAACTAATTCCCGATTTAGCTTTTTTTAAGAATGCTTAAAAATTGAAAAAAAAAATTGAAAAACAAAAACTTACATTGCAAGTGTACAAATCTTTAACTAAGCAATAAAAATCTATATCACGATTCTGTACACTGCACCTAATAATACAACTAAAGCGGACAGAAGTTGCCGTACCATATATCGCTCTGAATAGCAAGTTAGTCCCACTAACTTGCTAGTGGGACTTTTGCAAAATCCTCGTATACATTGCGACAATTTCACGTAAACCTTAAATTCATATATAAAGTTTCTTTTTAAAGGTTCTAACAATTGTAGCTTACAGGACTGCGACATCTCTTTTGGTGCGGAGTTATCTATGTGCATCTTCGTGCTTCAATTTCTTTCTTTGTTTCTTCTTTCTTTCTTTTTTTTTACACTTCGAAGTTCTTCGTTTGAGAACGAAAATCAGCGTCAGCCCCGAGTTAAAGTTTCCTCTTAAGTCGAACAAACTAGATTACGGCGTAAATAATGTACGGTTGGTTTTGCCTCGGCATTTACGTGCCATGCATATTATGTGTTGTTATCTTGTCGGGTTTTAAATGCGAAACACTTTTCGGCGTGCATTTGCCCCTTTGACATTATCTGTCCATCTAGCCGCCTTCGTATTGGTGCTATCATGATCGTTCCGTTAATTTGGTATGTACCAAAAATGATATAGTATGACAAGAGTGTATGACAAACATAAATTATAGATCATGACATGAATATCATGACATGTGTGTCATATAGGTCAAGAAACAGCCGCCTTCGTCTTGGTGCTCTCATGATCGTTTCGTTAACTTGGAACGTACCAAAATTGGCTTAGTATGACGAGAGTGTATGAGGAACATAAATGATAGGTCATACATGAATGTCAAGACATGGGTGTCATGTAGGTCATGAAACAGCCGCCTACATCTTGGTATGTACCAAAATTGGTATACTATGACAAGAGTGTATGACGAACATAAATGATAGGTCGACATGAATGTCAAGACATGCATGTCATGTAGGTTAGAAAACAGCCGCCTACATCTTGGTGCTCACGTGGTCGTTTCGTTAACTTGTGTTACGGGGACGGGGTTTCGGAGGCCTTCAACAGCGCCTGCTTGAAGCTCGAACCAAATTGACTATCGGAGAGGGTCCGGCAGCGAAGGCGATATGATGTAAGAACAAGTAACAGAACTTTAATTCATCGTTACGGATGGGCACTCCTAGACAAAAAGTACAGAAACGTTCGGCGTGCGTGCTCCTGTACGCAAGGACAGAGAAGATCTGTTCGTGGCGTCTCGCTGGCCTTCTTATACACTACATCATCCGGGCAACCTTACTCTCCCTTGCTCCCTGGTAGAGGGCTTTTCAGTAAACTGCTCAACCCCCACAGAGGAATACGGAGAGAAACTACTCCCTGGTGTGGAGGTGGTGAGCATAGGTCAGATTGGGCCAGCACACTGGTCAGCCCACACAGAGCAATTCAGAGAGAAACTATTCCCTGGCGTAGAGGCGGAGAGCGTAAGTCCCATTTAGTCAGCACACTGGTCAGCACACTGGTCGGTGCACACAGAGGAATTCGAAGAAAAAAAGCTCACCACACTCTCTGGCGTAGAGGTGGTGAGCGAAGGTCACATCGGGTCAGCACACTAGTCAGGCCACACAGAGGAATTCGGAGAGAAACCACTCACCGGCGTAGAGGTGGTGAGCGAAGGTCACATCGGGTAAGCACACTAGTGAGGCCACACAGAGGAATTCGGAGAGAAACCACTCACCGGCATAGAGGTGGTGAGCGCAGGTCACATCGGGTCAGCACACTAGTCAGGCCACACATGGGAATTTGGGGAGAAACCACTCCCTGGCGTAGAGTTGGTGAACGTAAGAAAAAGGAGAATAGGATTTACTCTGGTGCATAATCCCGTCACACACACCCGACGGACAAGTTTTTTTCATGTTGACTATATAGCGTGACAATTAGGCACGTTGTGTCTCAGGCGCTTGGCATCCGTTCCATTCATTGCCGCACAAAGTGAACTTTGGTAGGCTCCCCGCATACTGCTTTGCTTGACATCGATTCCCACAGGGCGTCGGATCTGCCAGCTTTCTTTTATTGTCCTTTTGTTAAGTCGTATACTGTACACACTATATTGTGTGTTGTTTGTCACTGTGTGCATAATACGAGTCTATGACCCGCGTCCGTGGCCGGCTTTCATGCCGAAACTTTCTTTCCCTCTTCCCGCCCCTTTAGACAGACGGCTGTCTAGCCGACCAAAGTCAAGGTGATACCGGGGACAGTGTGACCGAAAAGCGATGACTTCGATCATGTGCCGATCCGGATTTCACTGCCCTGTACGCGTACTCCCACAAGCTTTAATGTGGTTTGTAACATGGCCCAATCATCGACGCCCACGCGATTACACAAAATCCACAAGCCTGATATCATTAGCCACTGCAGCTATTGCTAAATAAGAAGTGTCCCCTGCAGCATATCTCAGGAGGTATAATGGGTCGTTATCACTCGATTTTGATAATAATGCTATCATGATTCCTGACAAAATTTTTTGTCCGTGGTACTTAACATCAAATGCGCTGAAATAAAGCGTGCGAAATTTGAAGAAAAAACGTACACTCCGTAATTTTTCGTATGACTAATGAAGAAGCAAGCCAACAGCGACTGAGCATTTCTCCTCCAGCCACGGCAAATGAAAAGGCATAAGCTGTAAATGCCAGCTGGGCGGTGGCAAGCAGCACGTCTCACGTGATATGTTTTGGTCATCGTTTGGTTTGCACGTCGCAGCGAGAGGACGCGCAGCCTCTGCACCGCTACAGCAAAGGGAGGGGGGGGGAGGGGGGGGGAGGTCGTGCAACCCTTGAAGGGAAGCTTCACCGGGTGGCTGCAGGTGATGCACGCTCGTGAGGCACAGTAATTCAGGCACCCTACCGGGAACCGCCCTTCCGTACTTCCCAGGCGTGACTCACGCGCGGTCCTGTCTTCGTGGCGCCTCTTTGGGGCGTACACAGCGCGCTGCAACTGACAGCTGCCTGTCTCACGCGCGAGAAAAAAAAACAAAGCAACAAGCACGCGAAAACGGATTACGAACTGCAAGAAAAAAAAACTTGGCGGAGCCAAGTTCAGGGACGATGCATGGAGCCCATCGCTCTGCTCGGAATGCCTGCACTCTGCCGTCATGGTGCCGAAGTCACATCCAAGAAAACCGTCAATAATTCTGGCCGAGCGTAGGAGAGACATGGTTATTCCTGAATTTGCCTAGCATTGTTGAAAATTTCAGCTTGGTACCACACTCTCGAGAAGCAAGAGGGACAGCCCGGCTGGAGACGCTTTGGAAGTGCCCTTCGTTTGCCTTGGTGTCATAACGGCTGCCAGATTCCGGGCTCGCAAATCGCCGCTGCAGGTGTCTCTTCTTGTACGCGATTGCGCGCTTTGTAAACAATTACTTCTTTAAAACAGTCCATTTTGTAAACGCTGCTTGCGACTTTCTTTATAAGCTGGCCACGCATCCCTATGCATCCGTGTGTGCGTACTTGTTCATAACATGTTCGTCAAAGCTCACTTCTCCGTCTTATATTATGACACGTGGTGGAGCGTGCTTTAAGGACTATGTTTCGCAGTCGATAGCCTCTAATAGTCAAGGAAAATGTCGCGGGATTGCGTCCACGCGTGTGTGTCTGCACGTGCGTCCGTGCTAGTGCAGGAGAAAGTGATAACAAATAATAAACACAGGTTCTAAGCTGCAGGAACGACGCTGTAACCTGTTGATTATCTCATGAGAAAGGCGAACAGTTGATTGCATCATCAGGACATCGAGCACCGGCATGCACCGAATATCTGAGGCCTCGCGAAAATGCAAGTGGCGCCTTCGCACTACCTTAAATATTGCTGGTGTGATTGAAGAGTGCAGTATTTGTGCAATCATGTGACTCCTCTGCCAGTGCGCTATGCGTGGTAGACAAAGGGAGCACATTAGTGTCGTAAATAACGCCGTATAGAGTTTCAAATCACGAATATAAACTACTAAATGTTCCTAACTCTTTCATTCGCTCCATGTTAATTTGTTTTAAGAATCATCATGTGCTTGCCATTGAGACTCGACATGCGACAAGATTGCGTTTATAGTACCAAAAACAAATCAGAGTTTAAAGCAGTCCGTGTCAGAGGAATGAATCTGCCAAAACACCTGGCAAGTTATTCTCCTAGCAGCTCCTAGAACACAGTGACTCTCTCCTTTGTCAATCTGGCTGCGGGAAAAAGAAGGTGTAAAGACTGTAAATATCCCCGTCGACCACCCAAATATTGTCTCGCGCAGCGCATCAAACATTCATGAAAATGGGCGTATTCTCATCTGCGCCCACAAGAACTGCTCATGCGGTGACCACGCCCTACAGCGCGAGGATTACCAGTGCGAGAACTCAAGCATCACGTAATGAACCATGTAAAACAAAAAAAAGGCAAAGAGCTTTATCATCGTTACGAGCGCCAGCAGGATAATAGAAAGGGTGGTCAATATACAAGCCATACCAACAAAAATAATATCACAAGAAGCCGGGAAAAGGAATGAGCGCTTCTTGGCCATTTTCTGCGAGTCACAACCAAGATAAAAATAACATGAAACTGCGCAAAGAATGCAATACGGGGAACGGCGTAATGGCCTTCCAGGGGCTCGTCGCTTGGCTGCCCCTCTGCCCGATGTGACGCTGTGCACTTGTCGAAGTTCTTCGACCAGTCGCGTGTCGGGCCCGGCCCACAATGCCGATGGCCACCACCGAGTGCAGCGATGTGGCGTGCGAGATCGCAGAGCCAAAGTTCTGTGGCACTCTGATGCGGAAGTTTGGCACCACCCCTGCTTGGCGAACGCCTGACAGCATCCGTCAGGAGAAAGAAAGGGGCCCAGTGTGGAACGGAAAGGTTTTTCTTGCACCGCGGATCGCGCCGGCTATGCAGCCCCCAGAAAGAAAGAAAGAAAAACCTCAGACCGTTGTTTGCGGTGTAGCTTTTGTTTTCATCCTTTGTCAGTTCACTACCTCCCTTTCCCTTTCTCTTTTCTTGCTGGGAGCTCCAACTTGTACATTTTGGAGGAAAAAAAGCCTCTGCGATGAATACGAGGAAAACATTAAGCAAAGTCCTGGCGGAAGAGTGACACGGTCAGAGTGCTGGAACGTCTTGAGAGTTGCGCCGCGTGGTTGCTGGTCGCCGGCGGCGGTGCTCGGTCCCCTTTAGCGAGATTGGCTGCGGTGAGCGCGCGTGTCAGGTGGCGGACCGTACACGTCGAATACATTAACGTGGACGGACGCGTGCAAAATCGATCGCGAAAAGTTGCGGTAGCACGCACTTCCCACGACTCGCAATCTCTCGACCGAACGCGATCCGGCCAGGGCGATACGCTATTTCACTTTCGGCCGCAGTGTCTCACCCTCCCTCACCTTTCGGCGCTTTTACCCAGAGTGTTGTCAAAGCAGGCCGAGCGAATTTCCTGCTTTACTTCACTTTGCGTGCCTCTTGCTGGAGTACATGTCCACATCTCGGAAATCCAAGTCTTTGCTTTCGAGAAGAAAAGGAAGGCAGGCAAGCAATAAAGTAAAGTAAGTGATTGAGTAAAGTTAGTAAAATAAAAGAAAGTAGCCTGAGTCAGTAGGTCGGTAGAGGAATGGAGGGATGAAATAATTAAGGAAGGAAGGAAGGAAGGAAGGAAGGAAGGAGTCATGCATTCGCTGGTCGCCTTCTCCCCCATTCCATTCATACGGGCACATAAACTGGAATGCGCACTTCGGAATACGCAGTAGCTAAGCTGCGTTCGTATATACAGAAGCAGCTCCACATATCTACGTATGGTATCGACTTCTCGGTGACACAACTCCTCACCCACCCCATCCCCAGCCCGAGTCCCCGTCCAGCATATACGAAAGCAGCTCACGCAAAAGGCGGCGTTCTGTTCCCGCCCCGGCTCCCGTCATCGGCAGCAGGCAGTGTTCCCGGCAACGCCGGGTCATCCTAACGAAGGCGTCCCCTTCTGGACGGAGCCGCGCGTCGCTCCCAAAGCACACAAAGGCGGTGGCAGCGCGCGTCGCGGCACGTCTTGCACCTCACCCCTCTCTTCTTGTGTCTCGATGGCGTACTGCTTTCTTTATTGTTGTTAGTTTCTTTGGGCGCCTTACTTCTTTCGCGGCGTCTGCTTTGATTGAGAGAGGCAGCGCGTCGGGAGCACGGTCGAGCAGCGAGGCTGCGATGACGAGGCGAGCCGATGGAGAAGGGCGGTTCTCGCCGGGATGGAGAGGAACCGCGAAGGACTCAGATGCAGCCGTTCTCACCACCGAGAGAGAAGAGACGGCGTCGTCGATGGCGGGCTTCCTTCTTCATCTCGCTGCGGCGCGGAAGGCACCCACACGCCTCCGTGGACGCGGCAGCACTGCTCGCGCGCGCGCACGCACTCGTCCCGAGAGTGTCCCGCTTCTCTTTCTGCCGCTCTCGTGCGTTCCGCTTGCGTCGCCGTCCATCCAGTGTCCGTGACTGCCGGTGAAATGGAAGAAGCCCGAGAAGTAAACGAACACGGCCGCCGAACTCCATTGTGCCCGGATACGCGAACCGGCTGCTCTGCTCTGCCCTGCACACTCCCCCGACCTCTTCATCTGCTTCCTCTTCTTTCCTCGCCGAGTAGGCATCAGTGCAGCATCCCGCCCCTTCGCTCATCCCCCCCCCCCCTTCCACAGCCTGGGCGGATGCGGCAAGCAAGCTGTGTATCAGCTGTGACTTGTACACAATGCCGTCTCTATTTTAATTTCACCACTGAGAAAGTCGAACTTCGCACTAAGGGAGCCCAATTTTCCGGTGCTATTTTTGTTTTCCGGGTTATGGGGTTAGGCGCTCGGCAGCTAGGCTTATGTTGTATGAGGAGTCTTCAGAGGCATGCGGTCGCTAACCGTAATGTGAACGCGCTGTGAAGCCTTTTCCACACTAGTACCAATTTTAGGGAAAATGTTGACGCGTCATTTTAACTACGTGCTATCACGCTCGCTTCACTTGCATACAGAGGTTAATGCAGTTGCAGTTGACCCTGTCCACAGGTCTTTGAATTTATAGGGACAACAGAAGAAGTGGGGTGGTGGTCACGTCATTTCTGTCTTCTCTCCGTATAAGCTTCCGCTTTTGAATGCCGAGGTCAGATTAAGGTCACGCGCAAGGACGCGTCAATTCAGTCTTCGAAAAAAATGTGGGCTGATCCCGGAGGTTGTGCAGCTCAAAAGAACAGCCTGACACAGTGCAAACACTGGATATATCGCGCATTATGGGGGTTCCCGTGTGTGGTACCATACATAGTGCGAACAAACCCCGGGTGTAGGGCGTGCGAGTTAAGGAGGTCCGCGGTGGCCGGTGACGCACATGAGCGCGGACGTCAGCTCCAACATCAACTGGGCCCCGTTTTCATGCTGTCGTCGATACTCCGTCGACGTCATTTCGTTGCCTTCACGACATTGCGATAATTATTTTTTTCTTGTCATTCTGACGCGAAGGAGGAAGACGAAGTGCTTCTCTTGCGGAACACATCTCGCCCGTCTCTGTGTTTTTCTGGACTTCTTACTGCACCTGTGGGGTCTACCGCCCCCTCCATCGCGGTGATGGATGTACAACACCCCGAGGATCCTCCCGGTTCCCGTTCACCCGCGGACATCGGTTCGAGGAAGCGAGGAAGTACGTCAAGTGGTAGCGAGGACACAGAGCTGTACTGCGCATCAGGTGACGAGTCCTCGGAGGACAGCTTTCGACTTGTCCAGTACCGCAAGGCCAAACGAAGAATTATCAACTCATCTTCGGCGTCCAGCTCGAACACTGTGAAAACAGCTCCTCAGCGATGGCCTCACTCCATCCTGTTTGTGCCACAGAACGCTACCGACAACCTGCGCGTCCTCAACAGGCAAGCACTCTCCGTGTATCTAGAGAACACCGTGCCAAATGAGATCAAGGATGTCAGGATAAATACTAGACGAAACATCCTGGCAATCGATGTGATGAACCCGAGTGCACTGACCATACTACAACATGTAACGCAGCTGGGAAACATCAAGGTCCGATCCATCGTGCCAACGAATGGTGCCACAATAACTGGAGTCATCTATGACATTGACAATGAAATATCTAATGCAGACCTCCCAATTCTCATAAAACCAGCAAGCGAACACAACGTGATTGTGCATGTTGGTCGCCTCGGCAACACACGTTATGTGAAGATAACCTTCAAAGGCGACTGCCTTCCACCCTACGTGAAGGTCGGCCACTTTCGCCACCAGGTTCGACCATTTATTCCAAGACCAATGCAATGCTTCAATTGTCAGAAGATTGGACATGTGAAGGGTGTTTGCAGAAATTCGGCCGTGTGCCCTCGATGTGCCGAACCCCACTCAGAAGACAACTGCAGCGCAACCACGTTCAAGTGTCCTAACTGTCAAGGTGATCACTGCGCCTCTTCCAAAGACTGTCCCCAGATCAAGAAAGAGTTCACCATTCTTAAGCAAATGGTGAGAGATAACTCTACCCACAAAGAGGCCGCTGTGAAAGTACGGCGAAGACGACGTCACCGACAACGGTCTTCACGGCGGAAAACATCAAGCTTTCAGGAAAAGTCCCCTCGTCAAGCATCATCATCAGCGGACGTTTCCAGCACTCCGATCACCAATGTTGGAAGGGAGCGAACTGCCAGATCTCTCTCCACAAAGGAATGGCCGCCACTTCCGCGTACACGACCGCCAGAAGAGCCGCAGAAGAAGCCGCCCCCAGTACAGCAAGGTGCTGTATCCGAGGAGTCGCGGAAAACAGATGAGCAAGTGATAGCACTTATTAGGCCTTTAATGAATGCCATTCGCGTGCTGCTAAGCAACATGCACACACCGTCTGCCAGAAGTGCGCTTCAAGTACTGGACGCTCTGAGTCCGGTGCTTGCAACCCTTGAGTAGATCATGGCTCCACAGCCACGGTCTTTTAGGGAAGAGGTCCGACAAGCAGCTATTTTTCAGTGGAATGCCCGCGGACTCAGAGCGCGCCTTTCGGATTTCCGTCGCTTCGTGTTCGCCAATATGTTTCCCATTATCGTCATTTGCGAGCCGAACTTATCGAACAAAATCAGGCTTTCTGGATATGAATCATTTATGTCGTCAGCTGTTTATGAAAACAGTAAGGTTTTGGTGTTCATTCGCCGTGACCTCACCTACACTCATCAGCCTGTACCACCTAATGACAGTAATCAATATATATGCCTAAACGTAAGGAAAAAGAATCTGGCCTTCACTTTTATAGGCGCCTACCTATCTCCGTCAAGTCGATTTGATTACAACAGACTACGAGACATCCTTTCCTCAACTTCCAATCCCTGGGTCATCACTGGAGATTTCAACGCCCATCATACACTCTGGGGAAGTCCGATCATCAACGCAAGAGGCAGAGCTCTGGTATCTTTCGCCTCCAGTAATGAACTTTGGCTGCTGAATGATGGAAGTCCTACGTTCTTACGTGGCTCCACGTACAGCAGCTGTCTTGACTTGGCTTTCGTCTCGCGAAGCCTAGTCAGACGTGCAGGGTGGTTTGTGGACATAGAAACGCACGGAAGCGACCATATCCCCACGTACATCAAGCTCAGAGGATTGACCGCTTCCAAAATACGGGATACGATCCAAAGAGTGGACTGGCCTAAATTTCAGTCTATTATGGAAGAACACTGCGACGCCAATCCATCTTTCGACTTGGAAGAGGCAATCAAGAGCGTGGTGCAAGACACTATGTGTACTCTAACATGCTCCTCGAAACTTAATGATTATGATGTGGAACTAGAACGACTTCGAGCAATCCGACGACGTGCTGAACGAAGATACCGACGTACGAAAACAATGGACGATCTACGGACCGCCAGGCGCACGCAAAAGAAGATACAGCGCCGGTTAGACAAGCTCGAATCGCAACGTTGGGCTGCCTTCTGTGAGTCGCTAGATCCACGCAAGCCTTTATCGCAACTATGGAGAACGGTGCGCGGACTGCGGACACTTCCCGTACAGCGATTCCCATTCAAGGCACTTGCCCTCTCTCAAAAGAGATCGGAGATTGACGTGGCAGAGGATTTCTGCGCCAGATTATCCGGCCAACTCACAGCTACCAACATTCCATCGCCTTCGAGCAGCTGTCCGCCACCGCGTGATCACCGGTTGGATCTACCATTCTCGATCCACGAACTTAAGGCAGCATTAGCTTTGTGTAGCCGCACATCAGCGCCAGGACCTGACGGAATTTCCTACCGAGCTTTGTGTCACCTGGGGGAGCGAGCGAGAGGGGTTCTTCTTGAGGTGTACAATGAATCTTGGAGAAATGGCACGCTACCAACAACCTGGAAGACAAGTCGCCTTGTTCCACTGCTGAAGCCTGGCAAGTCGCCGTTGGAGCTCTCCTCATATCGCCCGATCGCTTTGGCGAGCTGTGTGGGCAAAGTAATGGAGAGGATGATCCTAGGACGCCTGGAGTGGTACTTGGAGTACCACAACACCTACCCAGATGCCATGGCGGGCTTCCGACGCGGTCGATCATCGATCGATAACGTCGTCGACCTGGTCACCTACATTCAACATGAGAAACGCCGTAAGCGTCTCTGCGCATCCTTATTCCTCGACGTTAAAGGGGCGTATGACAACGTTACGCATGAAGCCATCCTCTCTGCTCTCGCAGAGGTAGGAGTGGGTGGTCGGATGTTTCAATGGATACGGAGCTATCTATCCATGCGATCCTTTTTTGTAAGCACCGAGGAAGGCCATACTTCTCTACATTATAGCTACCGCGACGTCCCCCAGGGCGGTGTACTTAGCCCCGTGTTATTCAATCTAACACTCATTGCTCTCCTTGAGGACGTGTCAACCACAGTCAGGCTATCAATGTACGCGGATGACATCTGCATATGGACATCTGCAGTAACACGCCTACAGCTGCGAGCGAGAATTCAGAAAGCCGCGACACAAACTGCTGTCTACCTCCGTAATCGAGGCCTCGAAATTTCCTCCGACAAATGCGCACTGGTGCCATTTACGCGCAAACCCATGGCAAACTACAGTGTAACGATAAATGGCCAAGTAATACGACGGGTCCGATCGTACAAGTTTCTAGGTGTCATAATCGACAGGGACTTGTCATGGAGCCCACACATATCTTACGTGAAAAAACGGTTGACAGGCATATGCCACCTGTTCAAATTTTTCGCTGGCAAGACCTGGGGAATATCGCCTAGTACCATGTTACAACTGTACAGGGTGCTTTTTCTGGGATTTCTGCGATACAGCTTGCCAGCAATCAACAACACAGGCAACACGAATCTACGCACTATACAAAGTCTTCAGGGTCAAGTGCTCCGGATCTGTCTAGGCCTGCCTCAGAGTGCTTCAACAGTGGCTACGATAGCAATCGCTAGAGACCACCTTGTCAAGACCCACATTGAAATAGAAGTACTCAGGACCCATATAAGGCATCTAGCCAGGACTCCTCGTCACCATTTAGCCTCTCTACCAGCGGACAGGCCACACACATCTTTCAGCCAAACGATAACTGCATATGATGAATCATTGCCAGCTTGTTTCACTCCGGCTGCGAGACCTTCCATCCCTCCATGGTGCCTCGCTCAGCCGAAAATCAACCTCGCAATACCTGGTATCTCGAAAAAAGCTGATCTGTCATCACCAGCCCTTAGACAGCTAACGCTACTATATTTGTACGAGAACTACCGTGACTCTACGCATATTTACACTGATGGATCTGTCCTTCCAAGCAGCTCCGCGGCGGCAATCGTCATACCAGCGAAAGCTACAACAATCAAATTTAAGACGACCCACGCGACAACATCGACAGCAGCAGAGCTCGCAGCGCTCTTTACTGCTCTTCATCACATCGGTGATGAACCGCCACACAAATGGACAATATTCTGTGACTCGAAGGTGGCACTGCAGTCTCTACTGTCACCTTTACGACGCGGACCGCACGAACAACTAATATTCCATATTACAGAGACATTACACCATATAAGTGATGCAGGCCACGACATAACCTTTCAGTGGCTTCCAAGTCACTGCGGGATTGTCGGCAATGAACGGGCGCATCACGCTGCCCGCTCAGCCCATACTGAGGAGCGCCACGTCCCCATTCCTCTTTCTAGAACTGACGCTGCACGGAAGCTCCGCCTACTTGCTCGGCAGTGCACCGCGTCGCAATGGAATGAGCCACATTCAAGAAATCCGCGACTGCACTCACTTGATCCAACATTAAGTCTTCGAGCGCCATCACAGCTTCGCCGTAGAGACGCCACGCTTTTATATCGACTTTGGTTGGGCGTTGCCTTTACTAAAGCCTATGCCTTCCGCATAGGGATGACCGACACCCCAACCTGTGACCACTGCGGCCATGAAGAATCAATTGGCCATATTTTGTGCACCTGCCCGCAGTACAGTCCACAGAGGGCATGCCTCAGCCAGGAACTAGACCAACTGGACGACCAACCGCTATCCGAAAAAAGAATTCTGCAACATCGAAAGGACCTACCGTCACAGAAGAAGGCCGTGCAAGCGCTTTTGCGCTTCTTGCGGTCTACCGGCCTGTGTGAACGACTTTAACTGAAACCTTTTGTGTGTGTGTCTCCATGTGTGCGCGTTCGTTTTTTTTTTCGTTTCCCTCTCTGTCATCTTTCTAACCCCTATCCCCCATCCCCAGTGTAGGGTAGCAAACCGGAGACTCATATCTGGTTAACCTCCCTGCCTTTCCTCTTCATTCTCTCTCTCTCTTCTTGTCATGTCACCGCCATCTCTCCGCCGCTTTAACTGTGTTGCTCTCACTGCCTTGTCACATCGTCGTCGTCGTCATCATGCCGTCTTCGAGCTGTTGTCTTCTTACTGTCGTCATCATTCTATCATCGTCATCACAAAGTCACTGTCGTACCGTCGTGGTCGTTACATCGCGGTCATGTTGTCGTAGCGATTGCACTGTCATCAACCCATTGTCGTCATACCTTTGTCATCACACCGTCGTCATGATTCCACCTTCATCACCCCTCTGCCGTCGTCATACGTGTCGTCGTATACCATTTCCATCACACCGTCTTCGTCATACCATTGTAATCATTTTAATATCTATATCGTCATCCCACCAGTATCACTCCAGCATCGGTATCACGTTGTCGTCGCGTCGTTGTCGTTGCTCCATCATCGTCGCACCCCCGTCGTCACTCCAGCCTAGTCATCCCATCGTCATCATGCAATCGTAGTCACACCAACGACACGCTCATTTGCGCTTTCTGTACTTTTGCTAAATGTTTCGCACGACATCGACAATCATGAAGAATGTTTTCTGCCTTAATTTGTTTTTCTCTTCTCCAGTGTAGAGTAGCCAGCCAAGCTCACCCCTCTCTTCTGACTCCCTACTTGTCCCTCGCAACCTCAGTCTAGCACCTACTGGTTGAAGAAACGGTTTGGGAAAAAGTGATGCGATGGAGCACGGCGCATATGGCGCTCCTCAGGCTGGCCAGAAAATGTCTCATGACCGGAACGTGCATCCGTAATCAGCGCGCAAGTGGGTTGGGCGAAAAATCTGGGAACTATAGGTGGGGTTCATACGCCAGTCTCATGACTACATCAGCCGGAAGAATAAAATGTCTTCCTTTTCTATTTTCCAGTGGTAGACGCTGGCCCCTGGGTGCCAGCCGCAAAGACCCATGGGACAGCTCACTCTTCTCCGCTTAGCTGACCTCAGCCGAAGACAACGACGCGTGTTCCTTGACCGCCTCGCTGCCCACAGCGTACAGGTACCGTGTGCGTGTCATGTGGTCGTTATACGGCTTCGTCCCGTCCCCCGCCTCTCCAGGGTCCTGTGTTCTCGGCCCCTCCTTCGAGGCAATAAAGCCTGGCAAGCGCCATCTTTGGCCGACCCTGTGTTCGAACCTGTCCTCGGTCCAACCAAGGGGGTGCACCGTATACGTGCGTCCGTGCGTGCGTGTGAGAGTGTGTGTGTGTCGTATGTTCGTGCGTGCAGCGTGCGCGGGAGGTGGAGGTTGGGGAGAGAGGGAGCTTCTTTCTCGGCCGCGGTCGTCAATAATAGCCGAGGTCGTTACGACCAGTGCAGCCTCTAGCAGCGTCGGCCGGCACGAGTCCTCCTCTTCTCGCGCCGAAGACCCGGAAATTGGCGCGCATGCGTCACAGCCCGCGCTGCCTCATCTCCTGCGGCACGTCCGAGACGATACACGTACGTGTAGCCTACGTGGTGCTCCAAGTGCCGGTGGTCGTCGTCGCGGTCCACCGGCGGCCGTCCCTGCGCCAGCTCGCACGTCCGAAGTGACTCGGTCTTGGCGCTGCGCACCTGTCTTCGTATCCCCTCACCGCCTCCGGTACTCGCCTGCGGATATTTATTCTCGGTGAAGGTTCCTGTCCGAGCAAAAAAGAAAGGCGAATCTGTCGACGTGGTTATAGGTGGGAGCGGCCAGAGTGAGCTCTATCGTGCTACGCGTCTTCGGCTTCGATACAAGGCGCACATGCGCTGTTCGTCGGTGCTTGACTGCGCGCGGCTGAAATGATATGGCTAGGGTTACACGACGTTGGTCGGCATGGATGTCGTCGCCGCATTGTGCTCTTAGTACGGGCGACATTAGAATAACGACAGTATGATGTAAACGCATTATATGGTTCAGTATTGTTTGTGGTTTCAGCTAGTCGCACAATGAGTGAATGGTTAATAATTTTCACATTCGTTTTCCTCTGAGAAGTGACACATTCCTGCACGCATGCCTGACATACTGATCCAGACGAAACATTCGTGAAAGGTAAATCAAAAGTCGCCAAACAAACGCGCACGCCCAGCACACCAAGACATATGCACACTTATTCCATGCTATCTGCGAAGCATCGTTTAGTCATGTGGCTCTTAATCAAAAAGGTCTGAGTCTGAGTTTCACTCTGTGTGAGTCTCAGTCAGTCCCAGCGAATCGAAGCTTTCGTAAATTAGTGAGTTATATCAAGTTTGAATCACGTGTGATTCCATGTGTTTTTGTGTCCATGACACTGCATGTGAGAATCAGTTTACCGAGATCACCCCAAATAAATATGCCCCTGTATATCCACTGATGTCGTCCACTGGAACGAGTTCTCCCGAGTTAAGACGTAACCATGAAATAGTTAAACGAATAAGATGCACATAAGTCATCCCTCAAGTCATCATTAACTTCACTGTGACGAGGTCCCCTGCAAGCCAGCCGCGAACCATAGAATAAAGAAGATACTTAGAGAAGGGGAACTGTACCTTCCGCCGTGGTTCGAAAATAAGCAGCGGCAGCGCATGGAACTTACTTTGGGGGACGCCAGATGACGTTGCTCAATCCGGAAGCGGAAGTGCAAATTTTTTTTTAGCGCAAAATTCAATATGGCCGTTTTTTGCCGGTCGCGTACGCTGGTACGCGCCGTGCTTGCTCCGCAGGCTAGGCGGCATGCGTCAATGCCTTCGCTGCCGCGTAGCTGGTGCGTTCTAATTGCCAAGAGCCTCTACTGACGCCCATACAAACAAGCCACAAGTGAGTGAACAGAACGCGCGACTTTATTGGCAAAAGACAAGCAGTGTACATTCTCGTGCAATAGCAGAAATAAAATTTTCATGTCGAGATACGCTGGAATCATTGACGCGAGCTCGTAAACGGCTCACCGTCGTCGTCGCACGTGGTGGTCAGGTTAACGAGCAAGAACCAGCATCGGAAACATATTGGACAGAGTGTGCCACTTATTTGCAGCGACAGTCGCCGTTAAAAATGCCCAAGTTGCATTGCGAAGCAATCGGGAGACGCAGGCATCTGCTGCTGCAGCCTACACAGCGACATGGGCTACCCCAGATTGTAGCCGTTCACTCCTTTCCAACCTGCATGTTTCTTTTCTTTCGGGGGCCGCTAATGTGTGGCTCACACTTTGTGTCCCACATTGTCTCGCTATGGACAAGTCGCTTTCGTGGGCATCGCCTCCATCAGCTACTTTTGCGGGCCTTTCCACCCATGTAGCTATCAACTTCATACGCATCGGACTATGTAAGCACGTATGCTGGTCTCCGTACATGCCTAATCGCGGCCGAGAAAGGCCAGAGGCACAATATGCCCATTGCTGCAGCAGGAAAGCGCGAACGGGGAGCACGAATCACGGTGCATGATAATTGGGAGTCTATGTCGCTGTGCAGGCTGCAGGAGCGAATGCTTACTTCGAGAGACTGCTTCCCAGTGCAACCGACCAGGCCGCAATATTCTAAAAACATAACACTGCGACCATAACCAAGTGACATAACAGCAAAATTAAACAGCAGTCAGTCACCGCATGAGGTTCAGACAATACATTATACATCGGCGATGAACCATATGGCAACAGTGAGCATTCACATACACGAGTCTCTTAGGGTACATTGAGCTGCCTACCTACAGGCGTAGTGCCTGCCTTCGTCGCACGTGGTGGTCTACTAACGAGCAACAACCAGCAGCAGAAACAGATTGGACAGAGTGTCGCACCTGTTTGCGGTGACAGTCGCTGTTAAAGATGAGCAACTTGCAGTGCGAAGCAATCGGGTGACGCAGGCATCTGCTGCCGCAGCCTACACAGTGACATGGACTACCCATCATTTTAGCATTGACTCCTTTCCAGCCTGCATGTTTCTTTCTTTTGGAGGCCGCTAATGTGTGGCTCACACTTGGTGTCCCACATTGTCTCAATATGGACAAGTCGCTTTCGTGGGCATCACCTTCATCAGCCACTTTTGAGGGCCTTTCCACCCAACTTCATACACCTCCGACCATGTAAGCACTTATGCTGGTCTCCGTTCATGCCTAATCGCGGCCGAGAAAGGCCAGAGGCACAATTTGCCCATGGCTGCAGCAGGAAAGAGTGAATGGGGAGCACGAATCACGGTGTGCGTAAATTGGGAGTCTATGTCGCTGTGCAGACTGCAGGATCAAATTCTTACTTCGAGAGGCTGCTTCCCAGTGCAACCGACCAGGCCGCAATATTCGAAAAACATAACACTGCGACCATAACCAAGTGACATAACAGCAAAATTAAACAGCAATCAGTCACTGCATGAGGTTCAGACAATACATTATACATTGGCGACGAACCATATGGCAACAGTGAGCATTCACATACACGGGTCTCTTAGGGTACATTGAGCTGCCTACCTACAGGCGTAGTGCCCGACTTCGTCGCACGTGGTGGTCTACTAACGAGCAACAACCAGCAGCAGAAACAGATTGGACAGAGTGTCCCACCTGTTTGCGGCGACAGTCGCTGTTAAAGATGAGCAACTTGCAGTGCTAAGCAGTCGGGTGACGCAGGCATCTGCTGCCGCAGCCTACACAGCGACATGGACTACCCATCATTTTAGCATTGACTCCTTTCCAGCCTGCATGTTTCTTTTCTTTTGGAGGCCGCTAATGTGTGGCTCACACTTGGTGTCCCACATTGTCTCAATATGGACAAGTCGCTTTCGTGGGCATCACCTTCATCAGCCACTTTTGCGGGCCTTTCCACCCAACTTCATACACGTCCGACCATGTAAGCACTTATGCTGGTCTCCGTTCATGCCTAATCGCGGCCGAGAAAGGCCAGAGGCACAATTTGCCCATGGCTGCAGCAGGAAAGGGTGAACGGGGAGCACGAATCACGGTGTGCGTAAATTGGGAGTCTATGTCGCTGTGCAGACTGCAGGATCAAATGCTTACTACGAGAGGCTGCTTCCCAGTGAAACCGACCGGGCCGCAATATTCGAAAAACATAAAACTGCGACCGTAACCAAGTGACATAACAGCAAAATTAAACGGCAATCAGTCACCGCATGAGATTCAGACAATACATTATACATTGACTACGAACCATCTTACAGGCATAATGCTTGCCTTTGTCACATGTGGTGGTCTGGTAACGAGCGAAAACCTGCAATACAAACAGATTGGACAGAGCCTTGCACCTGTTTGAACCAACAGTTGCCGTTGAAGATGAGCAACTTCCATTGCAAAGCAATCAGGTGACGCAGGCATCTGCTGCCGCAGCCAACACAGCGACATGGACTACCCGGCATTTTAGCGTTAACTCCTTTCCAACCTGCACATTTATTTTCTTTCGGGGGCCGCTATGTGTGGCTCACACTTTGTGTCCCACTTTGTCGCAATGTGGACAAGTCGCTTTTGTGGGCATCACCTTCGGCAGCCATTCTTGCGGGCCTTTCCACCCATACGGCTATCAACTTCATACACTTCGAACCATGTAAGCACATATGCTGGTCTCCGTTTTGAGCAAATTATGGCCGAGGTAGGCCACAAGCACAATTTGCCCATGGCTGCAGCAGGCCAGAACGAACGGAGCGCACCAGTTACGGTGTGTGTATACTGGGAGTCTATGTCGCTTTGCGGACTGCAGGAGCAAATGCTTACCTCAAGGGACTGCTTACCAATGCAACTGACCAGGCCCCCACATCTCAGAAACGTAACACAGTTACCACAACCAAGTGTGGCAGCAAAACCAGATTCTGCAATCAATCACTTCACTGTAGCTTGCACAAAGACCCAGGCTATCAAGGAAGAGGAGCAATCATCGACGAGACTAGGAATATGGAAAATGAGAAAGCTTGCATTCAAGAGAGAAGCCACTCTGCTCTGCAAGCATTGAAGGCTAAAAACATCAAGAAAAGTAAAATGGTGCATAGCACATGTGCATAGGTTAATGCAAGACGCATGCCGATGCTGCATCAGCTATTTCAGGAGAGTAATTGCGCATGACAACATACACTAGAAGATACTGCTACAGATATGTTAGGCTGCTAGACAGTGACTGGTATTAAGTATCAGCGAAGAATCGGTTGACCTTTATATTTGGATGAGGATGAATGACCTCTAACAAAAATGGGCATGAGAAAGCTTGAATTTATAGAAGAAAAATTGCACTTGGCACAAACGGAATTAACATGGCTAGGAAGCTGATTAAGGGCAAACTGATGGAACTCAATCTTTTGGCCAGCGTCGTCCGTGCTTGGTCAGATGTTGCAGGTGCATCTGAAGACGAAGAATTTCTAGAAAGTCCTTTTTGAGTTACCTGGATGACTCAGCCAAATGACCGTGCTGGTGGAATGGTGGCTGAAGCTCTTTGCAGTCTTAACACAGTCCTTTGCAGACTTGATATCTCATGCATATTCTTGTGCATGTGCTTCTTTCTTCTTGGTGTAAAAGCCTTGCAAATTCGGCTCCAGCCCCTTCCTGTTAGTGCAGATAGGAGCTCCTGTGACGACCAAGATGTGCTTGGCATAGACTCTGTTGGGGCAAAACGGTGACACATGAAATACAGCACAGACTAGCCAAATTTATGGGTGTTTTATATGTTCGAACCAATTACACTGAACCATAAATATGAACAAACATTCATATCTGCTGCAAACAGCAAGCCAATACAGCATAGATCAAGCATATTTATTTCTGAACCATGTGTTGTTTACCTTGTAGTAGTAGCCAATGTCCACACAATGACCTTGTTGTAGCAGGCAGCAGCTTCTGTTTAGTGCGTGGAGTGTGTTGCTTTATACTGGCGCCGTCCTCATTACTGCATGTCTGGAACAGAAATTTTGACTGAATCAGAAATTGAAAAAGCAAAGTTTTGCAATATGAAATGCAAAAAGGTGTGACATATATGTTGTAATGATTTGCGACTACAGAACACATGCAAATGTACACTGTCTGTTCTAGGGTGCTTAAGCAGCATGTTAAATAAATATTGCTATTGTCCATAAAATTGAGGTCTGCCTAACTACAATGCATGTCAACAGCGCAAGTACTATTAAGATCACAAATGAGAACATTTGTGGGTTCATTTATACACTAGAAGTGATCACACTGCTAGTTCTACAAGCAAATGCATGAAAGTCATGAAGCTATTAGAACTGATGCATTATTTTTTCTGCACGAACGTTATGCACCGCTTCACTACTGCAAAAATAAATGCCCTACGGTAAACCAATCTGAACAGCAAGAACATTTGGAACCAAAAAGTACGAAATATGGGTGAATTATCATGCTTGCAACTGTTTAATACATTAAATTCTGTACTTTCACTTCATTTTACCAAAGGATTATTCAGTTTTGTGGACGAAAGACGTTGCCGGCCGACTCGAAAAAAAAGTTTAATATGTATATTGATAAGGCTACTCAGTCACCTACAACCACGGCTACAATAACATGAAAAATGAGACGCGCGTTCCGATATCGCTCTTTCTTTCCTGGTTGTGTGTGTAAACCAAACGACAGCCTCGCAAGTAAAGGTTTATTTAGGAAACAGCAACTGAGATCCTCACTGCCCATATGTAATGCAGGATCTAGTTCGTTAACTTGTGCCCGCCTGGAAGGTAATGAGACGGATATTATATAACGATTGAAGCAGCGGTGTTAAACGACTCACCGTTATTGCCGTTGTCAGCCGCAGCAAAATCCAGCTCCCGTTTCGATGCAGACCTGTTCCGAATGGCTCACGACCGAAACCCAACTGCCGGGCTTACATGTCCGCTTGCAAACACGTAACTTCACCCCAAGTTACATCGAAGCGCAAGAAACTAGTTTTAGAAACAAAGAAGCAACCAGTCTTGAGTGTACGAACGAATGAATCCGTGCCGCCGTGCACTCGGAAATACCGGTAAAAATTTTAAATCCAGGCCAGAGGTCACGTGAAAGATCGATGATGCTGAACGCTATTTGCGTTTACAATGGCGAAGAAACAATAAACTTACTAACAAAAAGTACAATATCTAATTAGCAATAATAATTTTGCCCTGTCTTTATGTAAAAGAAAATGCTTCGGTAATTGTAAGAGAAAGTTTGTAAGAAAAAATTGCGCTTATTACGACGCCTCTACCGGGAAATGTTGGAACTAACGAACGCATCCCGAGGTGATGCTACTAGGTCGGCTTTGTTAGCAGCGGCGCGCGGTCGATTTTTTCGCCCTCTGTGGCCATTTGTTGAACTTGAGAGTGTGCCACCCCTGCGCGAACCATTTCGCAGTGAAACTGCGCAGACGCCACCTACTGGCGTCTGAAGCTAACTGACGGCAAACAAAATATAGATACATTTTTTGCAATTATTGGTTTTAATAGTCAACAGCAAAACACTCATTCCTGAAGTAGATGATGCGGCGACCAGTACCTAACGACATTGCTTATGTCCCACTTATTCTAAAAGTTGCAAAACAAGCGTAGTCAAATTCAGATTGTACCACTGCCAATACCAATTTATGAAAAATAGAGGATGTTCGCATAAAACTGCCATTGAAAACACTTGTAATAATAAGTTCTGGTCTGTCGCACACAGAATCACTGACATACATGCCTTGGTGAAGCCTCCCTGTTTGTTCCGGTGCAATATTGTGGCGCCATCTAGCATGCACTCAGTGAATGACCGTTGTGGCCTCTTAGCCTTTTGGTGCACAGCCTTGTGTCTTTTTCCGCTTTTCTTGTTTGTTGTGTAATTAGACATATTTCAAACAATAGGCTTCTGCAAATGATACAAATAATTGCAAAAAATTTGAATTCCGCAGTTTGATATCGCAAGTAAATGTTGGCACAATTATGCATTTTGGAGGTACATATTACACAATAGAGCCTTCAGACAAGACGCTTCAGACAAGAAGACAAGCAGCACAAAGGCTAAGCATTCAATCTTATCGCAGTTAAACTACATTTCTGACTGTGCGTTTGCTGAGCTTTATTTAATTCGCCTAGCGTGGGCGCAGTTGACCGAACCCAAACGTTTTGCATCGGCAGCGAGCAAACGGAACCCTGCGGTTATGGCGTCAATACATATAGATCTGACTATGAATCGACCAATTAACACTCACCCGTATGGCTGTGCTCGAGGCTCCGTATGTCTAACTAAAGTGAGTCTAAATCCTAGAGCCTGATTGGATCCGTTATTTTGAGTGTATCGGACAATTGCGCAAGTGTGCAAGCGTAAGTGAGTCCGAATGAGCATATGCGTTAGTCGGAGTGAGCCTACTGCAGTCGTCTGGCGGGGCCTTTTCTGCTATGCCACTGCGTGCGCAGAGCGAATACGGCGGGTAGTTACAGGCCGAGTGCCACCTCCCTCAAATCAAGGGCCACATGCCTAAGCAAGTTCGCGCTATAGCAACCTGAAGAGTTCGACCCGTGACGGCGTAAATTAGGCATGAGCGCCGCTGCATTCTTGTTTCTATTGCGATAGCAATTATATGGACGCTGCAGACGCATTTCTGCCGTCGCCGTCGCCGTGATGTTTCGTATAAAGTCCAAGCGCGATAATATCGTCGCTGTGCGCTGTATATGCGAGTGAAAGCGTGCGAGGGTGAGCCGGCTCAATATCACGCAGACAACGGCAAAACGTCGGTAGGAAGCGCGCCGCCTTGAGCAAGGCTTCGAGGAGAGGTAGGGAAGAGGGGGGGAGGGGGGGGGGGGCAGAGGCGGTTTACTTCGGCCGGGCCGCGTGTTTCTATTTACGCCCAAGCCCAGCGCTCGACCGCTGCGCCACTATGCGGTGCTCGCACGAACCACCGTTTTAGGTACTTTTTCACCGAAGCGGCGCGGCACGCGCCCTAGATCTCACTAAGGCGTTGGTACGTCCCTAGGCACTAGGGAGAGATGCGGTACGCCTGGGGCGCACACGCCCAGCACTCTGCTCAGCCTAGGCCCGCTTTGCCTGCATTCGCAAAGTTTGGGCGCGTGTAGGTAAGCTTTTTTTTTTTTCTGCATGTCACGCGATAGTTTGTTTAATATGCGTAATGTGTGGCGCCTGTGCCTTGCTACTGTTTCGCCTGGAAGAGAGGCAGTGATGTGAAGAGGGACGCTTCATTGCAGCGATGATATGGCTGGTGCGAGAAACGCTCCATGTACCACACGATTATCCCAGCTTTTGTAGATCGAAGTGCCTCGCGTACCATATACACCTCGTTATCACGTCCCTTTATCCCCTTATCCACACTGAAAAATTTCGTCGTGTGTTACTCCTAGCGCACGCACGCACGCAACATTTATTTCGGAGTAGCCTAGGCGGCGTGTATTGAAAAACCCATACGCCTTTAGCGACGCGATCACTTGTATCAAGTACAAGTGCTCCACATGTAGAACGTATTGTTTTGTAATAAACTGGTAGACACTCGTGCCGCCCCTTTTCAAGGTTCCAACATAAATGTTATTCTTTTTTTGGAACAGTATCAAACGTGGCTTCATACCAATGGAAGCTATCCCCGATGAACTTTTAGCGACTATACTTTTCTGCGATTTAAAACGCGACAATGTATTTTGCATTATTCGTCATTCATTTTTGTCACCCTGTTGCACTCCTGTATTCCCGTTTCACATGGTGAATTCGCGTGTGCAGAATCATATACGCGAGAAACCATGTGAGCCGCGCAATTTTCCGAAACTCGGTGCGAATCCGCATTTGTGGTAATTGCAAATGCTCAAGCAGCAGCCAAAAATTAAGTTATTAGTATGCTCAATGTATGAGGGGCAGTGCTGCAGTTGAACAAAAACATTGTACTCGTTTTCCACTGCCAATTAAACAGTGAACCGCATTTGTATGAAGAGGCCGTACCATTACTTTTATTTGATGTTTTAATGGAGGCCGTATAGCTACATTTCTGGAAGTGCAAATTACAAAAAAAAAGAAGAAAACGCTGAACCTTTAAAAAAGCACACAACATTGCAAAGGCTCAAATTTTCAACTGAATAGCCTCATAGGCCTCTTACCCACATTGATGTGCTCGGTGGCATTTCCAGCCACATAGATGGGAAAGGGTGCAGTACCTGA
Source organism: Dermacentor albipictus (assembly GCF_038994185.2). NCBI lineage: Eukaryota > Metazoa > Arthropoda > Arachnida > Ixodida > Ixodidae > Dermacentor > Dermacentor albipictus. Next base: position 396,170,351 of record NC_091821.1, read on the forward strand.
GCGGAGTTTCAAGGTGTTGCTTGCTTGAATGAATTTTTTTTATAAGTCCTCATGGGCCTCCTGAAGCTCCGATCCTACAGTGTACACTGACCATTTGTAGAAAAAAAAAGTTTGTTGTGTTAATCATTGTAGCAGCTCCACTGGACTTTGCTATTGTCTACTGCAAGGTTGTCCCACTTCAAGGCTTTCTTTTTTTGCAGGTCGTCAAAACACTGTCATGAGAATGCATTCAAAGAACAGGATACAGAGCGTTGATGTGACCAAGCACAGAGTTGTTCTGAAGGCGATTTTATTATTGGCAGCCAACTTCCGTTGCTTATCATGTGGTGAAGTGCATATTTCCCACTCAAAGTGCTGTACAGGTGCCATATGGGGGATCAAGTGAAGTGACCCACTGTTTTGAGTTTCTCCCCTGTCAATAATTTACTTGTAGCACACAGAGAAAGACACGCTATCTTTTGTACAAAAAGGTGCCTGCAATAGTGTGGCTCTGGCCTGCTGCTCCACCCATTCCTTTTACTTATTGGCAAAGTGCAACTCATTGCTTTAGTTGTTATAGCTACTGGGAGAGTTCATATTGAAGACAATGAGTAGGGTCGGAGAGTCAGTGGCAGGAGAGGCCCTCATAGCATTTCATATCAAGAAATTGGGAAATGTATGTCAGCAACACATCACTTTCATTGTACAACACGGGAATTGCTCTCCAGCATGCTGTAGTATAAGGAACGTATTAATACCCATGTGCACCTCCAGTTTTATATATATAAAAAAAATTCTGATGTTTAAAGCAAAACCACCGTATGATTAAGAGGCTGCCATAGTGGATGGCTTCCAATTACTTTTGACGATTTAGTTCTTTTTTAACATTCATTACAATGCAGGCAGCAGATGGATGTTTTTGCATTTTGACTCCATCAAAATGCAGCCACTGTGGCTGCAATTTATTCCCGCTGTCTCATGCTTAGCAACAGTTCTGCCTTAGCCACACATGATGGGTGTTATAAAAAAAAATAAAAACCTGTACTGTGAAAAAAAATTCAGTTGGTAGTGGCACTTTGTTTGGATAAACTTTATTTTGTGTACGGTTAGGCACGCATGTACATGCACTCTTCTCGCTGTCTATTTTTTACATCTCTTCTTCATACAGTGGTAAAGAAGAAGGCAAATAACAGTAAAGATATTCACACATCATTCAACACACAGGCTTCTCAGCCACAAGCACCACCTGCACAATGTGTTTGTGCACCATACATTACACAGAACATTTCGATTAACTGCAGTCTCAAGTGCCCAATGTTAAAGGTCTAACACGGCTTCAAGTGTGTATTGGGCACTGTTTTGTCAGGCACCCAATATATTTTCTTCTTTGAAGAGAATATTTGGTAACATCTGGGTGCTTGCTATGTGCACCTTTCTGGTAGTTTTAGAATCACACTCAACAAAACTCCTGCGATATCCATCCAAATTAGTATAACGAAAGGTGCATAGTACTAAATGTACTGTCGGGAACAAATAGAGACTACTTAACAATACCACGTGTTAAAACAATTTTATGTGGATAATAAATGCATATTTTCTCAGATAAGGGGATTCAAGTAATATTAGTCTCAGTAAATTACAGGTGTACATCTTCAAATTCTAAATGAACATGTCAACAAAATTTAATGCAAATTTGTCTTTACTTTGGAATCATGTGATTGCCAAACTGCACCTAGCTCGTGCAGGAAGAATATTTGACAGAAGCTTCATAAGCGGCACCAGTTTAAAGATATTCCAGATGCAGTGACATCCTGCTCTCTATTCTACGCGCCTAACTATGTTTGGTCAGTGTGTGAAAGCTTTGCATGCAACGTTTAATTCTAGTGCACATTTCTTGAAGCTGCTGCCAATTGACGTACTTACTAACAAATACTTTCCAGACTGGCTAGCTTTGACTTTCATTACTACATGGCCTCTAAAAGTAATAGGTAAAAATCTAATGAGCAAGCTGTTTGCATGTTCATAAGCAATTTCAATATATGCACCTGATGTCCACCACAGCAAATAATGGATTACTGGAAGAAATGCACAAATATATACAACTCTTTTTTTTACATTTACTTGACTGAAACACATGGTATGTGTAAATGTTACTGCAGTGTTGCAGTATATGTATACTACCTGATGTCCTGAGAGAGCCAGATGGTCTGGCATCCATTTCCAAGTTACAACATAGACATATCTGTGCACTCCAGTGCAGTTTGCACTCCTTGAGAAGCTTTTGTTTCCACCGGATATAAAACCGCTAAGAGTAAGAGCTTTCTGGCTTGGTAACAAGTGAAATAAGACCTAGGTGCCTCCATAATGCCAAACAGCTTAAGTGCTGACTAGTAAAACAAGCCTGTGGATTGAAATATATAAATCCCTTGCCGTCACAAAAAGTGCATGTTTTCTTGTTAAGTAATTTATTTAATGTACCTTAGACTCTTCAAGGAAGCATTGTGTAAGGGGGGGTTACATGACCAATAACACAATACTACATAACTTCCGTCACAAGCTTGAGGTGAATTTTTTGCAGTAGTGCTGTATTATGGATTAGTCCGATTAGTCCATAATTTGTTCATTTTGTGATGTGTTGCACTTTCTTCTTCACTTGCAGTCAAATGCTCTTTTAGTGCTTTTTCGCAAACCTGCTATGGTCTCAGTAGAGACTGGCAGTATTGTAAATAAATAAAATAAATAAATATTTTGTTGTGTTGCATATTTTTGTTCACTTGCATTGGAACCTTGTTTTGTATTTTGCAATTTGCTTTGTTGCATTACATTTTGATGTTACTAGTTTGCTTGTACTTTCATTGTAATAACTAAACCCCCCTTACTCAATGCCCTTTGGGCCTGTAAGGTATTTTAAATAAATACATAATCATTCTCGGAAATAAAAGTCTTGAAGCAATCTCATGCCAATAATTAAAAAGTGAGCAGTTCCGATCATTTCAAGTTAATCAAGTGCAACACATAGTGCAAAGAAAGTTAAGGCACCGAAACTGCAATTTCTATCATGAAGAAATCTTTAAATTATTAAATAAAAAATGTCAATGTGTTGTATATGTGTATAGAGTAGGTCCAGTATGGGCTACATTTTACAGTGCTGTTGTTAAATATGTGCTTGCTGTAAATGATACTTGATCTCTGAAACACCCCACCCAGCACTTGTATCAAACAGTAATGAGGACAGCCATTCTTTAAGGAAAAAGATGCATTTTTATTGCACAACCAGAAATTACATTCAACGATGTATATATGCATCTCAGTATGTCTATTCTTAAACAGTAATTACTCTACTTCTTGGGTGACATGGTAAAAACTGCAATACACAATGCAACCAAAAGAAAAAGGCTTAGTCTTCCACACCAAAAACTAAATTGCTCAACACCAGTGATAAGCAACCACTAATAGTATTATAGTTGAAAGGCTCACACTAGCACGTTGCTCAGAGAGGAGAAAAAATAGACTAATGTAAGTGCATGTTGAAGATTTCACCTTTTACATTTTTTAAATTTGTCAGACTTGGCTGCAAAATTCGTTCAGGTTCACAGTAGTACCAACTGTAATTACTAATTGAACCAAGGTGATCAGTGATTTGCAAGTCTGTAACCTTATATCTTAATAATTTATAATGCATGTACTGCTGCCTTGCTTGTGCTCTCAACTATGTGCACAGGCAGCATTTTCAGCCAGCTACATACCCAGCCACTCGCCGAACAAGCTGACTGGACAGGTGGTCTAGCCTGCAAGATAAAAATGTGACACGTTTCACAGGTCAGCCAAGAAACCAACTAGCCCACCTTGCACCTGAAAATTGCTTTGCTTAGGCACTGAAACGAAATGGCTTCATTTTCCCATTTTTCCCCTCGAAGAATTATCTACACAGTCTAAGGGTACTTTTGTCCTCGTCACGGTCATTAGAACGGCTTTCATAGTCTTGACAATTGTCACTGCTCACAACCTCCCCATGCTAAGTGATACACTCCAAGAAAAGTGGCCCTTGTAATTACTAGTTTTATGGTACATGAGTATCCACAAAAAGCTTGAGGGGCCCGGAAACACTTTCTATGAAAACTGAAATATGCATTGCAGCGAGCGCATTGCCCTTCCCAAAGGCTTGCCAGAAGTAATTTTTCAGATTGGCCGAATATTTTCGGAGATACGAAAAGGATTCTGCATAGTTGTCACCTCTTTGGTTATTATTATCATCATCATCATCAGCCTGGTTACGCCCACTGCAGGGCAAAGGCCTCTCCCATATTCCTCCAACAACCCCGGTCATGTACTAATCGTGGCCATGCCGTCCCTGCAAACTTCTTAATCTCATCCGCCCACCTAACTTTCTGCCGCCCCCTGCTATGCTTCCCTTGCCTTGGAATCCAGTCCGTAACCCTTAATGACCATCGGTTATCTTCCCTCCTCATTACATGTCCTGCCCATGCCCATTTCTTTTTCTTGATTTCAACTAGGATGTCATTAACTGGCGTTTGTTCCCTCACCAAATCTGCTCTTTTCTTATCCCTTAACGTTACACCTAACATTCTTCTTTCCATAGCTTGTTGCGTCGTCCTCAATTTGAGTAGAACCCTTTTCGTAAGCCTCCAGGTTTCTGCCCCATAGGTGAGTACTGGTAAGACACAGCTATTATACACTTTTCTCTTGAGGGATAATGGCAACCTGCTGTTCATGATCTGAGAATGCCTGCCAAACGCACTCCAGCCCATTCTTGTTCTTCTGATTATTTCAGTTTTATGATCCGGATCCGCGGTCACTACCTGCCCTAAGTATGTGTATTCCGTTACCACTTCCACTGCCTCGCTACCTATTGTAAACTGCTGTTCTCTTCTGAGACTGTTAAACATTAGTTTAGTTTTCTGCAGATTAATTTTTAGACGAACTCTTCTGCTTTGCCTCTCCAGGTCAGTGAGCATGCATTGCAATTGGTCCCCTGAGTTACTAAGCAAGGCAATATCATCAGCGAATTGCAAGTTACTAAGGTAATCTCCATTAACTTTTATCCCCAATTCTTCCCAATCCAGGTCTTTGAATACCTCCTGTAAACACGCTGTGAATAGCATTGGAGAGATCGTATCTCCGTCTGACGCCTTTCTTTATTGGGATTTTGTTGCTTTCTTGGTGGAGGACTACGGTGGCTGTGGAGCCGCCATAGATATCTTCCAGTATTTTTACATACGGCTCATCTACACCCTGGTTCCGTAATGCCTCTATGACTGCTGAGGTTTCGACAGAATCAAACGCTTTCTCGCAATCAATGAAAGCTATATATAAGAGTTGGTTATATTCCGCACATTTCTCTATCACCTGATTGATAGTGTGAATATGATCTATTGTTGAGTAGCCTTTACGGAATCTTGCCTGGTCCTTTGCTTGACAGAAGTCTAAGGTGTGCCTGATTCTATTTGCGATTACCTTAGTAAATAGTTTATAGGCAACGGACAGTAAGCTGATCGGTCTATAATTTTTCAAGTCTTTGGCGTCCCCTTTCTTATGGATTAGGATTATGTTAGCGCTTTTCCAAGATTCCGGTACGCTCGACGTCATGAGGCCTTGCGTATACAGGGTGGCCAGTTTCTCTAGAACAATCTGCCCACCATCCTTCAACAAATCTGTTGTTACCTGATCCTCCCCAGCTGCCTTCCCCCTTTGCATATCTCCCAAGGCTTTCTTTACTTCTTCCGGCGTTAACTGTGGGATTTCGAATTCCTCTAGACTATTTTCTCTTCCATTATTGTCGTGGGTGCCACTGGTACTGTATAAATCTCTATAGAACTCCTCAGCCACTTGAACTATCTCATCCATGTTAGTAATGATATTGCCGGCTTTGTCTCTGAACGCATACGTCTGATTCTTGCCAATTCCTAGTTTCTTCACTGTTTTTAGGCTTCCTCTGTTTCTGAGAGCATGTTCAATTCTATCCATATTATACTTCCTTATGTCAGCCGTCTTACACTTGTTGATTAACTTCGAAAGTTCTGCCAGTTCTATTCTAGCTGTAGGGTTAGAGGCTTTCATACATTGGCGTTTCTTGATCAGATCTTTCGTCTCCTGCGATAGTTTACTAGTATCCTGCCTAACGGAGTTACCACCAACTTCCATTGCACACTCCTTAATGATGCCCACAAGATTGTCGTTCATTGCTTCAACACTAAGGTCCTCTTCCCGAGTTAAAGCCGAATACCTGTTCTGTAGCTTTTTCTGAAATTCCTCTATTTTCCCTCTTACCGCTAACTCATTGATCGGCTTCTTATGTACCAGTTTCTTCCGTTCTCTTCTTAGGTCTAGGCTAATTCGAGTTCTTACCATCCTGTGGTCACTGCAGCGCACCTTGCCGAGCACGTCCACATCTTGTATGATGCCAAGGTTAGCGCAGAGTATGAAGTCTATTTCATTTCTAGTCTCGCCATTCGGGCTCCTCCACGTCCACTTTCGGCTATCCCTCTTGCAGAAGGTATTCATTATCCTCGTATTATTCTGTTCCGCAAACTCTACTAATAACTCTCCGCTAATATTCCTAGTGCCTATGCCATATTCCCCTACTGCCTTGTCTCCAGCCTGCTTCTTGTCTACCTTGGCATTAAAGTCGCCCATTAGTAGAGTGTATTTAGTTTTCACTCTACCCATCGCCGATTCCACGTCTTCATAGAAGCTTTCGACTTCCTGGTCATCATGACTGGATGTAGGGGCATAGACCTGTACAATCTTCATTTTGTACCTCTTATTAAGTTTCACAACAAGACCTGCCACCCTCTCGTTAATGCTATAGAATTCCTGTATGTTACCAGCTATATTCTTATTAATTCTCTTCTCCGGTTCTGAATTGCCCTTGAGAGTTTTTTTGGTGTTTCACAATATCTGTCAGTGTTTATTGCTGTCTCAGCAGGCAGAAAGTTGACCAACATTACCCTTTTCCAGTCCCAAAACACAGTTGCCATGACTTTATCGGCAGACTGTGTTAGAATTTTTGTGGCTGGGGCAAAGAGGGATGCCGCAACTTGTGGGACTGTTTTGTCTCAGGTGTAAAGTGGAATGCCATGGTACCCATCTTGGACACACCTTCCGATATTGCAACGTTTCCATTAAAATCCTGTGGATGGTGCTTCGGGAAGCCCCGGGAACCAAAATGCAGAGAGTACCCAGAGTGACCCTCCGATCTTCACGCATGACCTCAATCTTCGCAACTGTCTCTTCGGAAACTGACGCCCTACCGCTCCTTTCTTTGTCGTGAATTTCAGTACAGCCGGCTGTAAACTCTCTACACCACTTGCAAACGTTCTTGACATCCATGCACAAGTGGTCATACACTTCCATCAATTACCTATGAATTTCAACCTGCTTAACGCTTTTTGCATTAAAAAATTTAATAACTGCGCAAACTTCACACTTGGCAGTAGTGTTCAACGGGAGCTTCATTTTCAATGGCTGCCAAACCAAGACTGAGCATCCGAGCAAAGCGCACACGGGCTTCTTTGAGAGTGGAGGAAGCGCCACTCACAACAGTGTGGTGAACACCGTATTAACAGTTTCTCTATGTCCCCCCAAAATAGGAGAACTTTCATTTGGAATTTTCCTCGTATGTAGAATAACAAAATCGAAATTACATTCATATTGTATTCCAAGCTCGCTGTTTTTCTGTTAGTAAGGAAAAGCGACTAATATCACACCTTTTTTGCCTCTTTTAAGCCACGAAATGACATGAGCTTGGGTTTTCAGTAGGGGGTGTGCAAATATAAAAATGTTTGAGTATGATTACTTACAATCAAACATCAAATGATATGCACATGCATTTATTAGCAAGTTGGTTTAACATGTTGGAACACTGCAATTACATTGTCATTGGTACAAAAATAAACTAGTAAGGTATACTAAAAGATTGTTATCTCTTGAAAATTGAATAATTTCCGCTGGTTGTCTGTTCTCACCAACCTGTGCCCTGTTATACTGCATGAATGTCCTGGAAACTCAGGGGAATTTGACCCTGTACCAGCCGAAACTCATCGAATTTGCTGACAAGCAATAAGCTCAGGATTGCAACCTGCAAAAGAGTGCACCCTCGCTGTTTACAAATCCGTGTCCTTTGCCAGAGAGAGGTTAGCTTCGATGCACAGCTTAGAAGTCCAGCGGCTAAGCATGTTTTACAAATGAAATTTTGCCAGCTACACAAAATCGCGAAATTCAGCACAAAATCACGCACTTGCTTACCTTGGTTAAAACCAAACATTATGAAGCGTGTTTACTCCTGCACCGAAAGAAATATATTCAATTTATTTCAAATATTCCTATCCAATAGAATATTCAAAAATTATCGAGTACCTATTGTCGAGTCGAGTATGATTAAAATATTCAATATTTTTGAATATTCGCACACCCCTAGTTTTCAGGGCTCCTGTATCAATATTTCACCTACCATATGTTAAGGTAGCAAGCACACAAGAGAGTGCAAAGCAAGCTGGTGAAGGCTGGTCTGGGAAACTACTACTGGCACTACTCTCTAAAATGCTTCGTTTATATGACCGGTGCACCAGCCAGTGGGAAATCGCAACGACACCGCTGTTGTAGAGGAGTCGTGTGTGTGATCAGTTAATGACAGTTACAAAAGAGGTCCAGAATATTTTTTTTTGTTAACATATTTGTATTAGACAGAAAAACCTATCCACACATTGTAACCGAGACTACTTTCCCCACATACGTCTTTGTTTCACACAGAAAAAATCTTGAATAAGATGAAGTGCAAAAATGTCACATCCATGTTTCGGAATGCTCTAACTTAAAAAGCGAGTGGTATAGAGAATACAGTTTTGTACACATTGAAAAGTCATCTATACAACCTCTCTCACAGAATTAAGGTAAGTTGAGTTTAATCATAGCACGGCATGAACAAAAATGCTAACTTTCCACTTTCACATACAAGAAAAAATTGGTGGCTTATTTGGCATTTTGAAATGATGGGTTAAACTTCAAAGAATTCATGCAGGAACTCCACAGGTGTAGTCCAAGTATGCATAATCATTGTGCCACTTGCTCATCTCCATGCAACCCAGTACCACCATCAATCTTATCAAACTTGATCCGGCCAGTCAGTATAAATGCTTATCAACCCTTATAAGTCATTATAAATCTTATCGCAATTGATTGGCTCCTTATTAACATTTATCTGTCCTTATGGGACACAATCCAACTGCTATCAACTACTATCAACCTTACTAGTATTGCTCTGATCATTATAAGCCCTTTTTAGCACTTCATCCACCCACATTGAACCAGTAGCAACCGTGGCAAGACCAATGCTACCCCTCATCACTCCTTATATCAATTCATTGACTCCTTGTGTATCTGTGCTGCGAGATGCGAAGCACACGAGCCCTTGGAGATCAGTGGCATTTCGGTCGGTGAAGGAACCCTCAATGCAAGGCGCATCACGTGACCACTGAAATGCATTGTGGATGTGGCATGTTTGGCATTACATTTTCCCAAAGTCTGAGTTTTCATGACATGCACAACGCTCAAAGATGGCTCTACGTGTGGTTCTATAGATGGCTTTTATTCCACCATCATCAAATCTTTCAAAAGCCTTCACAGAAACTGTTCTTGACATTTGTTTTGTACTGCCGGTACAACATTCATATGGTTCAGCTATATTCAGCAAGCGTGGGTATATAGCCCAGTGCATAAGAAACTCAGTATTAGTGTGGGGAGCCCGGACCTCAAACTGCAATTCAAGGCCGTCCAGAGGGCCCAAGAACTGGCGGAGCGTCACCACGTTCCCGTCCCGACTTGGGCGTCGCCTACGGTTTCGGCCCAAGGAGCTCGCCGCGTGCGATCTCCAACGGCTTAGACCCCTCAGGACCTCAATAAAGTTCTTGACTGACTGGAGTGTGGGGTGTTAGGTTCAAAATTCAATATTGCCAACATTTTTCTTTTCGAATTTATTTTGTTTTACACATTAATTTCTTTATAGCGATTCATCTTACATGACGGATGGATGGGTTTCCTGGTTGGGTATGCCTAGAACTGCTTACATATGGAAAATCTTTTGCTCTATTTGTAATGTGCTACATAACTTACAAAAGAGTGTATTTACCATTTTCTTTATCGCTAGGAACTGGATGGTAAATGTAAAAAAAAATCATAAGTCAGGATATCAACTATTTTTGTCTTCAAAAATACAAATAATTTCCGATTTCTGTAAAATTACTTGAGGTTCATCTCTTGTGATCAGTTTCCTGCAAAATTATGTTGCTATGTTTTGTTATTGATAAAAATATGCAACATATATACTAAGGTACTCACTTCACTGTTCAACGAGGGGGGTAGTTATCAAGGTCAACAGCATACTTATTCCAATTTTGTTTCCAAGAAAACAAATTTCACAGTAGCTGGAGTTGGTGGAAATCATGCACAGGCAGCCAGAATCATTATTGTGATAAAGGGCCGTTTTGAAGCTATGACGAGGCTATAGAGATTGACTAATTTATCATTCAAAAAATAAATTATGGGTTTTTACTTGCCAAAACCACTTTCTGCTTATGAGGCACGCCGTAGTGGAGGACTCCAGAAATTTTGACCACCTGGGGTTCTTTAACGTGCACCTAAATGGCCGTTTTCGCATTTCACCCCCATCGTAATGCGGCCACCGTGGCCGGGATTAAATCCTGCGACCTCATGCTCAGCAGCCCAACACCATAGCCACTGAGCAACCACGGCGGGTTTATCATTCAAAGCTTGGGTTGAGAGGTCTGTGTCGGATGAAGTTATATGAAAGTGGAAGAACCGTAGCTTTAGGTTTACGACTTCGGAATGTAATTATTTGCGTTATTTGTGCCCAGTAAGTAACCATTCAGAGAAGTAAGTACTAATGCAAACCGAACATTCTTTTTTCAATCTGTGCATGCACACTGCACAACATATAAGGAATTTCATTGGTCAGGTCGCACAACGTAATGTTATTTCACATACTGAATTCACCTTAGTTCAATAGATCTATAGTGAAATGTTTAATGTGTAGAAAACTACTCTCTATACCATGCGCTCTTCCAGTTGCAAAATTTTGCGGCCTGATAATGCGATTTTAGCACTTTTTTACAGTTGAGATTTCTTCTGTGACAAAGTAGTCTCTGTCCTATTCTGTGGGATGGCTTTCGTGCCTAAAATAAATATTTGGAGCTGCTTCTACAATCTGTCCTTATCTAAACACACCCAGCTGACTCCTCCACTGCAGTTGCGTCACTTCCCACTAGGCATATACACTGGTCATGTAAATGGGATGAATTTCAGATATCAAGCTTAATTAGAGAGCAGTGACAGTAGTACTTTACCCAGACTAGCCTTATGCTTGTGTCATACAGGCACCCACAAACTTCTTTACGATAAAAGAGTTCGACCTCAAGGAAGTCGTGATTGTGTGCGGCCTATAAAAGAAACCGTGAGAGGTGCATTCAGTACAACAATGTAACTTACTGCTAATTATGCTTGTAGCTATTACAGTGAACACTCCTTCCACAAAAATATTCAATATATTTGATGCATGAAAGATACACCTCGTTGATGATGATGATGAAAACGTTTTATTTAAAGAAACAAAAGAAAGGGAGAGGGGAGTTAGGAGAAGGGTGGTCGGATTCCTATTCCGGAATTCCGTTGGCTAAGGCCGCCGCCCTAGCTCTTTCCACGAGGGCTCGCCGGTCCTTGAGGGTTGAGCTGGACAGGGCTGCCTCCCATCCTTCCCACGTTGGCTGTTTTATAGTTTCTAAGGCACTATTAGCCTGGCAGGCCCATACCATATGGTACAGATCTGCTTTCTGCCCGCAGAATTTACATTCGGCCGAAAAAGATTGTGGCTCAATAGCATGTAGCTTCACTGTTAAAAAACAAAATGCACTCGCTAAACAGCAGTGCTGACAGCCACACTAGCCACCCTGTGCTTATCGACATTTTCCTTTGCGGTCTAGTGAGTAGGCTCTGCGTTCTGCAACCTAAACTGCTGCAAACTATACTAAAACGCAACATTTCATGCAATGGTCACCTTGTGAGCTTTCTTATTCGGTCTACCCCTGCATGACTAGCACGACAAAGGCTGCACTTACATTTACCCAACGCAAGTGGGCAGTAAAAAATTGGGCTGACTGAGCCCCACGTGACCGCGCTTACATGAACTCGCTTCTGACAAGTCCAGACAACGATGGCACACGGTGTCGAGCTGAGACACCAACGCGTCCTAACTGAGCTTCTGGTTCGTTTCTGTCTGCAGCAGCTCTATTCCGTGGGTCTTATTGCTACGATGAGGTTGGGCTGCACAGTGCTTGTTTTGGCCTCATCTTGATGCTATTCCCGCTGCTGGCACCTAAATCGTGACATCACAGTGTTCCTGCACAAGTCTTGGCATTGGCGGGCCCGACCCTTCTATGTGTGCATACACGCTGCAAACAAGTTGGGCAGCCCAACTCTACACTTGTTCAGTCCAACCAGCTAATGTTTACATGAACTTGACAGGTACCGTATTTACTCAAATCTAGGCTCAGTCCCTAAAGTCCAAAGCCAACAAAAAGAAATACTATATATTACTTCGAATGTAGGCCGAACAAGAAAAGTCAGGACAGCGTTCACAAAATGCAAACAGCATTTATTGAATCTGAACGTGCAGAGCTCATTCAACGTCATCATCGCTGCTAGACTCGTCGCTATGTTCCTTGTCACTGTCACCTTCAAACAGTGCACTATCTTCGGTACCGTCAAGCACATTAGATAGGCTGCACTTTCTAAAATGCAGCACACGATCAAAGTACCTGGGATGTCGTCCCATGCTGCAGCTACCAAGCCCGCAAGCTGCGATTGTGATGCACGTTTGATGCTGCCTGTTGCCGTTAGCATGTGGTCTTCATCAGTCAACCAGTCCGTGTAATATTTCCGCAGACGATCCTTGAAAGGTTTGTTGATGCAGACATCAAGTGGCTGCAACTGGCCCGTCATGCCGCCCGGTATGACAGCGAGCATGACATTTCTTGGGAAAGTTTCTCGAGCAGGCAGTGTCTTCCTTTTAAATATCATATAAGGAGGGAGTTTATGTCCATCAGCTCTGCAGCACAGCATCACAGTTGCGTGCTGCTTCCCGTAGCCTGCAGAGTGCACCTTCACCTCCTTGGCACCCTTTTCATTCACGGTGTACGCCACTGGCATAATAAAATACACAGCCGTCTGGTCGGCGTTGTCGATTTGCCCAAGGTTATAGCCTGCTGCTTCTCTCTTTCGCAGCACGTAGCGCTGAAAAGCTATCAGCTTTTCTTCGAAATTGCTTGGCAGCTTCTGGGTGATTGAAGTGCGACGTCGGAGGCTGAAGCCGAAGCACTTCATGAATTTCTGAAGCCAGCCCCGGCTGGCTTTGAAATCATTTCGCGTTAGGCCTCGCTCCCTTGAAAGTTCCCTAGCTTTCGCTTGGAGCACTTCTGTTGTCACTGGAAGGGCGGCTGCTCTCTGCGTCCGAACAAAGTCAGCCAAAACTGTCTTAACTTCGTGGCGATGGCCTTTCTTTGGTCCGCTAAATACCATCCTTGTTGTGGCGCACGCAAAAAGCTGCTGTTGTCCCTTTCAATGACAGACGTTTTTCTTGTCGACGCCAAAGTGCTGCCCGGCTTTAAGGTTCGACGATGCCTCTGCGGCTATCACAACTTTTTCGCTTTAAAGCGGCACTGTAGTGGCATCTCCTGCTTGGTGCCATCGTGATAACACCACGGCCGACACGACACAGGTCAAAATGGCGACCTCGCTTGTGTACGGTTGGCTACTGGCACGGCTAGTAGCGGCTGCGATACTGACTTTTCTAGATGGTGCTAGCTATGCACCATATTTAGCAGTTTCAATGAAAAACTGGCACATTTTTTTAAAATCCTCGAATCTAAGCCGACCCTAGGTTTGGAATATGATTATTTGAAAAAAACTATCGGCCTAGATTCGAATAAATATGGTATATTCCAGCCCGACAAGCCGGCTCAACCTGATTCTGTCGGGTTCATGTAAACACCCTGAAAGACGAAAAAAACACTGTGCCAAGCAGCCTAGGTCAAGGGTATTGTGCAGCAGCAAGTACAACTGCTGCTGAACTGTGCTTGAGCTTTTATTTAATTCAATACAAACGTTCTAAACACACACAACAATAAAGTTTAATGCAAACAATCTCAATTTTACAACAACCAGTATGGGCACGAGAGTGCTCCATTTAGCCGTCGAGGGGTGTCGCCAATCTCCTTTGACCAAAAGCTCCATTAAGTTCCCTTAGCGGAAGGGTGACTGTGAGCCACCAAGTGCATCTCCCTCGAGATAAAGACGGCAATGTTAAAAGGAGTTTGTGGGTGCCCATGTCACAGGGGTATTAAACAGCTCGCTGTGCGCGCTCTCCCATGCTTGCTACCTTAACGTACCGTAAGTAAAATGTGGTTACCAGATCCCCGAAAACCCAAGTCTGTCATTTCGTGAGTCGGAAGAGGCAACTGCAGAATCTGGGTCACTATTCTTTAGTAACAGAAAAACAGCGAGTTCGGAATGCAATGTGAATGTAACTTTGATATTATTACAACTACACACATCATAGGGCTCTAAAAAATAGGACCAATCTTTCTGCCTAAAATAATGCTGAATGTTCTTGCAGCACTAGATTTATGACTCCTGTGAGGGTGTACTGTAAAATTTTGGTGACTTCGCCATTTTCTTACAAAATAAATACGCAGTGTAGCTGCAAATTTTTTACGTTAATTTGCAAAAAACTTCTTCGAAGATTTGTCTGGAAATTTTTCGCTTCGCTGCCCTGTCTAAAATAGCCCCACATGGCCGCTGATCTCAGGGTCAATGAGAGGCGCTTGCTGAACAAGAAAAGTACAGCAACTTAAATAAAAAAAAAAGATTGTGGGTGGCATAAATTTAAGTTTTTTTGGGGCCAGTAGTTCCAATAGTTTATTATTACAAAAAATATGTTTGGCAGTGTACAAAGTTTTATTTTTGAAGTGATTGGTCTTCAAGTTTGCAAAATCTGAAAGTCGCAAGAATGCTCTTCTCCACGATTAGACTTTCTCCAAATTCGCGCTGAATTTCTTAACACAAAGGTTGATCGATTCTTTTCTATAGAGGGACTAGAGCACATGCCCACCTCATACAAAAACATTTCGCTGAGAAGGAATAGTCGGCACCCCCGAAGTGTGTCCTCATCTGAACACGCCTACGCCGTTATTTCTCACTTCCTAGTGGAATTAATTTTCTTCTTTTTTTTTAACTGATGCTTACAGCTTGCCTGTCTTCTCTTCTCGATTTTGCCTTATATCAAAGTCAAGAGCCGCAGCAGGCGAAAAGACACTCTTTCTTCCCTGCGCTCGGGGATAACACGTAACCTTTTTCGTCATGTTCCTCTTCGTACATTGCTCTCAACACCATGTTACGTACTGACAACAAGAAAAGCAAATGAGAGCGATCAAGTAAGTTCCTAGCATTAGCCTATGATTCAACTCTGAAACAAGGGCGCTCGTACGAGAGACGCTTAGTCAAATGTGATGCACGCCAACACAAACATCACAGTGATGTATCGCCAACTTCATCGCCATCTTCATCGTGCCTTCATCGGCACTGCCATGGTCATCATCATGACACGTCAGCATCGGAACACACGGACGCAGGCTGCAATAAAGCTGCGGTGCTTGCGGTGTTATGTCTGACTGATGTCAGTGTTTTAAGCCTATTGCGATATATCAGTGGCGACGAGGCCTAGCGTCGCTAGGTGAGAAGACCCGCGTCAGCATGAGTGCTGGACGGCCACCGGAATTTGCCGATGCAGAAGGTACGTGGCCTACGTATCGCGTTCGCCTGGAGGCGTACTTTGAGGCTCATAGCATCGTGGACCCAACGAAGAAGCGAGCGCTGCTCATCGCTTCACTCACGGACAGTGCAGTGCGTGTGGTGCAGGGCCGGTGTCAACCAAAAAAGGTGAATGAGCTGAGCTATGAGGAAGTCGTCGGGTATCTGGAAGATCACTATGCTCCGGAGGTCAACGAGATCGCTGCAAGTTATGCTTTCTTCATGCGTTCGCAACAAGACGGGGAAGCTGCTCAGGACTTCATTGCGGACATTCGACGCCTAGCTGAGAAGTGTAACTTCGGGACGTCATTGAAGCGCATGTTGAGGGATCGAATCGTTTGCGGAGTGCTGGATGAAGACGTTCGGCGCCCTCTACTGACGCGACGGAAGCTCACCTTAGAAGAGGCTGAAGACTTTGCTGTCTCGGCACAGAGAGCTGTTGAAAATGCCAGGAGCATGAACTCGGCGCACTCAGAAGTACATTTTGCCCGACAAAAGAGCCATTCCTCGAAGCGACGTCCCAACCCGGAACAACACGACGTGTGTGGAAGGTGTGGAGAATCGCATGCTGAGGACGAATGCAAACACCTTCGCGCGGTGTGCCACCGGTGTGGAAAACGAGGACATCTACGTCGGATGTGCCTGTCTAGCACAAATGGTGACCGTCGGCAGGGATCTTATCCAGCAAGACAACGGCGCCAGGGTTCGTACGCCATGGCAGCCGGAGAGGACACAAGTTCGGACGACAACGACGCCTTGCACACGATTACAGCGGTTCTCCATCACGCAGCCAGTATCCGCAAGGTTAGGCCTATTTACAAGGACATCAGTTGGAATAACGTTCCGCTCACTATGTTGGTGGACACGGGGTCACCTGTAAGCGTCATTTCCGTAACGGTGTTCCGCAAGTACAAGCGGCTCTGGCCTCCGTTGGAGAGTTCACAGCTCAAGCTCTCTTGTCTCTTGGGAGAACTTCCAGTTGTCGGCCAGCTTAGCATGACCGCTACGTGCGACGGGAAAGATATTCCTGGTACTGTCATAGTGGTCGACCGCTCCGGACCATCTTTGTGCGGCAGAGACACCATCAAGGCTTTTAATGAAGTTGGAGTGGCAATGTTGTCGAATGTGGTAGCGAATCTGCAACTGGCTGGAATACAGGCTGCCAGCACAGGTCTGCAACAGCTGCTTGACAAATATGCCGACGTGTTTGCTCCGGGACTCGGCCTGTGCAAAGGACCACCGGTCACATTTCAATTGAAAGAAAACGCGTGTCTACGGTTCTTTAAGGCCCGTACTGTGCCCTATGCTCTCAGAGATAAGGTGTCTGAGTCATTGGATCAGCTGGTCGCGGAAGGCGTTTTGACGCCGGTAAAAACCGCTGAATGGGCAACCCCTGTGGTACCCGTTTTGAAGGGTGATGGGTCCCTCCGACTGTGTGGAGACTTCCGTATGACTGTGAATGCGGCCACTGTGGTAGAACAATACCCGTTGCCTCGAGTGGACGACATTTTTGCTAGGTTAAACGGTGGCGAGGTATTCACGACCTTGGATTTGCGTCAAGCCTACAACCAGTTGCCATTGGATGAGGAAGCAAGGAAGATAACAGTCCTCAACACCCAGAAGGGTCTCTTTTGTTTTAACAGATTACCGTTTGGCGTAAGTTCTGCTCCAGCCATATTCCAAAGGCGAATGGACGGACTGCTGGGGGATATTCCTGGAGTGCAGGTGTACCTGGATGACATTATCATCGCCGAGAAAAAACATGATTCCTCTAGGCTCAAAACCGTGCTGCAGCGGCTGCGGGAGTATGGTCTCCGACTGAACAAGGGAAAGTGCAAGTTTCGGCAAGACGAAGTCACATTTCTCGGTCATCGTATCGACGCGAAGGGTCTGCGACCGAAGGACGACAATATCAAAGCCGTTGTTGAAGTCCCAAAGCCCACCTCGGTGAGTGAGCTGAAAGCTTTTCTCGGTCTCATAAATTACTATGGCAAGTTCCTGCCCAATCTGGCCACCATGCTAGCTCCGCTACATGCTCTCTTATCCAAAGGAGTCAAGTGGCAATGGAGCCAGGAACAGGAGAAAGCATTTCAGCAAGTTAAGCAGGCAATTGTGGCTTCCAAGTTTTTGGCTCACTTCGACCCGGATAAGCCACTGCGGCTGGAGTGTGATGCATCACCAGTAGGCATTGGGGCCGTTTTGTCGCACCGCGTGAATGGTGTTGATTACCCCATCGGATTCCGGTCCAGGACACTTATATATTCTTATATATAAGTGTCTTTCTTCCCTGCGCTCGGGGATAACACGTAACCTTTTTCGTCATGTTCCTCTTCGTACATTGCTCTCAACACCATGTTACGTACTGACAACAAGAAAAGCAAATGAGAGCGATCAAGTAAGTTCCTAGCATTAGCCTATGATTCAACTCTGAAACAAGGGCGCTCGTACGAGAGACGCTTAGTCAAATGTGATGCACGCCAACAGAAACATCACAGCACTCCTAAATGCTACTGCAATATAAGCAGTCATCGCAAAAAAACTTCATTTACCTTTCCTGGAACAAAAACCACGGTGAATTGTGATGCGAGTCGCGCAGAGTGCTGATGCTACTGGGGGACGCCATGTTTGAAACACTTCACAGAGAGGCCCCTGGTGACAGGAATCGAAAGTAACGGGAAGTGAAAACCCTATTAAAGTTTGTAAACCGTGTGCTCTACCAACAATTTCAGATTAGATCTATAGATGTTCGTGCTGTACTAAGCTACTGTAAAAGCCTTGCTTATGGCATACACGTAACTAACGTAGCGGCCACATCATGTTAAACATCCGAACGTCGTAACGGCAACATGTGCGTGGAGAGGGCAAGTGGCATTTGGCGTTTTTTGCGCCGAAACCGAAACCGTAAAGTTCTCGCGCTTCAATCACCTGTAATGCCATTTATTGTTTTATTTTTCGCGTTCCGCGCTTTTTAAAAGACTAAACTGCTTCTGCGCAGACATGGTGGGAGCCTACCTTAATCTTTCCAAAACGATAGCTGCTCATCGCGTTGCGCCCAGCTTTTTTCCTGCGGTGGCGATAGCAAATGGCTATCACATCCAGCGTGCGGGTAGCAGTGGTGTGTGGTACAAATGTTTACCACCGTTTAGCAAAACTGAGCCGGAATCAAAACTGAGCCGGAATCTGGCTCAAATCAGCACAGAACAGCATAGGGAAAGCAGAAAGACGTCAGCTCATGGCAGCTTTCCAGAAGGTAGAGCAATGTTTCAGATAATTAATACTTTTGTTGCGTATACTTAGATACTAATTAGTAAAAAACCCTGAAATGATTTTGACGATTTTGTACAAACGTACTGAGTTGTTAGGGTAGATCTTTCTGATCGTTAATTGACATATCTAAGTGCTCCGCATAAAGCCTGTAATTTATTATAAGGTTTTAAAAACGTACATTGCTACCAATCGCACCATGTCACTCAGCTGAATTTTCAGCCACCCCTAACTATTTGACGCAAGTTTTCCTAATGATGGCAGTATGGTGAGTTATCCCATAGGCTACCTTGAGCGCATCATCTATAATTTTTCTAACTTTATGGTGAACAAATGGTCGTAATAATTGGAAAATTATTAATTTTTTTCTATAAAAAGAAAGTAACACAACGAGAATGCACCAGGACAATTTCTCGCTACACTTAAGCACTTGTGGCACAAAGCAAGTGTTTGCTTTTGTTACAACGTGTTCCGTGTAAACAAGAGCCCCACAGTCAGGGTTGATCTCGATCTTTACTTTCACAAGCACCATGGTTCACCCTTGTCACGTTGTGGGCTGCAAACCTAGCAACTGGCAATACGTCAAGCTGCAACCTTGTGTCCCTATGCAAGGAAGCAGACAAGCGGAGTGGCTACAGCGCATAGACTGTTGCTATCTGATCGATGCCATTTTGCGCGTTTGTGGCCGTCACTTTACACCTGAGAATTATTACCACAATAGTGTTTCGCATGTACATTATTTGGGTAAATGCAAGCGCAAGCAGACTAGACCAGGCCATTTGACTGTGCCGTTTCACAGGATAAGCAGAAGTGCAAATGTGAATAGTCTGCACGGTGAAGCCACCTGGTTGCAAAAGCTCAACCAAGGACAGTAGCTGTAGCGAAGTCTATTATACTTTGATGCTGGTGTAAATTTTTCTCAGGAGCATAATCGTGGACACATAGTTTTTGTAAATCTTTAAAACATTTTACACTTGGTTAAAGCAATATTAGCTCTTCGGGTGGTTAAGCTCTGTACCACCAGGTGGCTGGACCATGCAGACCAATCAGGCCACTCACATCTATGCCAAAGCTTTTTCATTAGCTTGAGTTTAAGCCTCCACCCATCCTTTGAAACGCTCAGCTCGCTTGCGGTTACCGAAATACCAGACACGTTCAGCGCTGCGACAGAATGCTCGCAGCGCACGCTGCTTCGATAGCTCTCGCTCATACCGTGGGATCGACTGCCAAGCAGCTGGCGGAGAGGTTGGAGAGGCTTTGAGCGCTCGCTCCTAGACAAATGGAAGTAGATGACATGACCTGTCATCATGACGCAGAGCCAGTGAAGGCGGAGCTTAGCCCCGATCACTCGGTGAACAAGTTGAGGAGAAAATGCATCACTATGGAGGAGGGTAACTTGTACTCGTCCCTAGCTATCTTAACATGCGGCGCTTCCTACGAATTGTGATGTGAATAATCTACTGTAGCTGAACCCTATGCGTCTACAATATTTCTCCAAACTGTTTCAGGGGCCCTTTCAGTAGCAAGAAATTTAAGATATTTAAGAAGACTTGATGCAGTGTCATCAAAACCTCTGGCATGAAACTATGAACTACTGAAGTTATGTATCTATGAAGTCAAATTGTTTTGGTCAGCTTAAATATTTTTTGTGCTCTAATTTTATCTTAGACTGGTAGGTGTACATTGGCTCGGAATGCTTGGATGTCAGGAGGCCTTAGTTTGCTCATTGAACATGGTTTATTATATATGGCACACTGAACATTATGCAGCTACAGCAAACAATGAGACAATTATCGGAACTTCTGAGAACTGTTCACATTACCAAAATTTTGGGGACAGAACTTTTATCCAACAGCTGCCCTACGATGCCTATGTAACATGGATTCCTGCTTCAAGTGACATGCACCTTGAAATGTGTGTAGTACTTTGCACATTGTGAAGTGCTATAGATAGATAGAACAAATAGAATAGCTTTATTTCCATCTACTTGATGGAGGAGGCTGCAAGTAAAAGCTGCTCCAGTAGGCAGCTTGACGAGGCCCGCAGCCCCCTCTACAGAATATTCGGCAACAGCATACATGCAAGCACATATGCATCATACATACATATATACACATACATTGTATACATACATATATATACACATACTCGTAAATACTCTCATGAACCCACATACTCGCATTTACACATGCACACCCATATCTATACAGAGCCACTGGTGACTAAACCAACAATACTTAGGATAGCTTGTGTGGTTCTCGTGGTGATACAAATGAGGCAAGAATACGCCACTGAACATTATATACACACATATATATACATACACATGCATTCATATACCCGTATATGCATACACACTCGTATGCATACCTACACACACACACATATACAGAAGCATATATACACACTTTATATACATACTAGCCGAGAGGATGTACACTCAACCAGTAATTTAAAAATCATGCATATACAAGTCTCTCAGTTGTTCGGCCGTTATTTGGGTGATATCAACGCCTAGATTATTATATTTATTTAGAAGCATTGGCATTGTGTGTGACAGCTTCTCCCTTAGATAATTTGTTCTGGGTGTGACCACCCGCCATATCTCTTTATGACGGGTAACATAAAATTTGTCATTAAGTTCAAGGTTAGAAAGTTCTCGTAGAAAGGAGCAGTTCAGTTTTACTTCCCGCCTAAATGCAGTTGTTAACTTGTACTGGTATAACTTTAACACAGAAATTATGTTGGCTTCCTGAAATAAGTTTATAGTATGGGAGTTGTAGGGGACATTAAAGAGTAGCCGAACAAACTTCTTTTGCAAGACAAGTAGTTTATGCAAATTAACAAAGGTAGTTGTACCCCATACCAATAAGCAATAATAGAGGTACGAATAAAAAAGCGAGTTATAAATGAGAAGTTTAACTTTAAAAGGCAATAGTGATTTACATTCCACGTCACGCCGATGACCCTAATAACTGGATTGTGACTGCGTCAGTGTGTTCGTCCCAGAACATATTACTCGAAAACGTTACGCCGAGAGTTCTCATACTAGTAACTATTTCTATCGTTTTTTCCCCGTACATAATGTTAATATTTGAATTCACTGGCTTATTTTTGGGCCTAAAGAGCACAGCTTTGGTTTTGTTTGTATTTATTTCTAATTGGTTCATTACCTCAGCTTAGAGAGCATGAGGTTCGTTTCATACTCTATATCTGTACAGTTTGTTCCTGAAACAAATATACTGGCGTCATCAGCATACAGGACATATTTCGCATTTAGGTAAATATTAGTTACATCATTGATATAGGCGTTAAAAAGAAGGGGCCCCAAGACACTTCCCTGCGGAACTCCTTTTGAAATAGGCTTCATACTTGAACAATGCATATCTATCTGAACAAATTGCTGTCTGCTTGCTAGGTAAGATTTAATTAGTGCTAAAGAGTGACCTCGAATGCCATAGCTAAAAAGTTTTTCAATCAATGTTAAATGGTGAATATTATCAAATGCTTTGCTAAAATCCACATAGACGCCAAGCACAAGTCTTCTTTCTTCGAACTGGGATAAGATGAATTCCTTTTGTTCCAACAGTGCATATTCGGTGGACTTAAGCTTTCTGAAGCCGAATTGGGCAGGTGATATTATATTGTTCTTCTCGAAAAAATTATTAAATTGGCGATGTAAGATTTTTTCCAGGCCCTTAGAAAAGATGGACAATATGGATATAGGCCTATAATTTTGGATATCATTTCTGTCTCCCTTTTTAAATAAAACACTCACTTTAGCGATTTGCATTCTTTTCGGAAAAGTTGCACTGGACAAACATAAATTAATAATATATGTAAGGTACGGTGTGACAATATCTAACACTTACTTTATCGGTCTAATTTGCATGCCTTCAAAATCACACGAGGAACTACTTCGCAGTGGCGTGAAAGCAGAGAAAACTTCATGTTCAGAGACAGGCTCAAGAAATAATGAGAAGGAGCTAGCAACAGGCTTCAACTTAAGCAATGTCCTAGATGAACTGTTTTGATTGTTGCTAACAAAGTGATCATTCAACATAGTGGCGAGATGGATGCCAGATATCTTATTGCCATTTATGTTCAGTTTTTCTATACGAGAATGCGATTTATTACGATTAAGGACAGTATTTAACCTTTTCCATAAGAAGTCAGGTTTTGGTGCAGAGCACTCAAATTCAGACTGAATGTGTCGCACTCTACTTAGTTTTATTTCTTTATTCAGTTTATTTCGATAAGGACCCAGATACACTGAAACAATTCAATGTTTCAGTGTATCTGGGTCCTTATTTTGAATAAATTTATGATACAATTCGTTTTTGCGATGTATTTTTGCAAGCAGTTCAGGCGTTATCCACGGTTTACGTATTTTTTTGCCTAAGGTAATTCTTTTTTCGGGAAAGTGGTACTTGTATATACCAGAAATTATATCTATGAACTTTGTATATGCCTCTTCAGCGTTCGCGATTTGACCGATAACTTCCAGGTCACAGGTTAACATCGTTAATGCCGTGTAGCATTAGACAAAGGAATGATGCACAGAAATGCACCATGGGCCAATGGAACACCAAGTCTTATGATGGGTCACGCGACTAGGCAGTAGTATTAAACAATGTGTATGCACAGTGTGTTTGCAAACTGCAACAAGATTTGGTAAGCCTTTCTTTTCCACTGCGAATCCTCTAGCATGTTCAAAGATGTGAAAACACACATACACAGACAAAAATAAGAACAAATGGAGCTTGGCAACAAAGAAGTGAAATTAAGAAAGAAGAACCGCTGCGCACTCGTTACCGAAGACACATGATATGCACTGTCACATTAGTGATGGAGTGTAAACCCCGTGAACAGCGTAAACTTCGTTTTACTCCTTAAGCCACCCAACTTGCAAGAATACAAACAGATAAGTGACATCTCCCACTCAAACTGACATTCTGCGAGCACACATAGCAAAAGCACCAAATATTCACGTTTGCAGTTGTGGAAGGATGCACATGCAGAAATATTAGTGTCGATAACAAGTGTGCACCGCTATAAGGTGCAGAAGCCTATTTTGCCATGTGGTTTCATGCCATGCAATATTTTGTGGCTGGGGGTCAATCTATTAGCGCTTCTTTATTGCAGTTGTTTGCAACTAAACTTGTCAAAAGTAACACGCCGTTCATGTACCTCACAATCCAACTTGCCTGTGAAAAAAAAAGGAAGAATAGGTTACATCCCTTTCTTACTGCAGGAATAAGTGAGCTGACTTAATTGCGTGCATCATCTCAGAGGCAATGTGCACTACCTTGTTCACTCTCTCACTCCAATTACAATGTAGAGCCATAGCATAATATCAAAACAGAATCAGCACAGCATTATGGCGAAGCTGTGCAGATGACGGGACATGTGAAAAACGGGACAGGACAAGACATGTCCTGTTGGCATTGTTTCACCATAATGTACAGTCAACCAAAAACAGACTACGGGAGGACCCTCATGCCACCCAGCATGCTAATCCAAATTTGTCATACTTGTACTGCTCTGTCACGTCTCTCACATTCACATAATTTCCTCATTCATGGGAGCTCTGTCTGAGGTAAGAACGTAAATTATTTCAAAAACAAATATCCCAATTCCAGCGAAGGCCTCTTGTGTCACTCTAAACTCAACAGCCTTATTAGTGTGTTCATACCCTTTTATATATTTTAATTTTTTCTTGTTTGCTGCATACTTTATACAAATTAAATACCAAAACAATGCAGCAATTCTGTCTCTCCACACCAAGTAATTTATTCATAATTAGAGCAGAAAAGTTGCAAAAATTATTTTCATGCTTCCGCACATGCAGTGCTATCTCTAAGCTCTTTCAACTGAACAGCTTTCAATTGAGATTAATAAGAGCAACCAGGAAATTTTGGCCATGACTTTTCTTTGGCTAGCATGAACCAGAACGCATAGTACAGAAAAGAATGTCACACACATGCACTCACAAACACACATCACTAGAAAAACTACTATTTATTAGAAATGTGATTCCCATTAAAAGGCAGAAAAAGAGCACGCTTGGAGGGACTAAGCAGTGAGCCCACATGACCCATGCTGATAGGCACAGAACCTACACTAAGAATTGGATATTGAATTTCCACTATCTTGTAATAATTTATTTTTCAAGTGACATTATCACCACTTAAATATATTTTTTGATAAGTTATAACCAATAAAACACAGCACCTTTTACTGCCTTTTCCCAAAGGCCTGTGCATGTAGTGTCGAATTAGCATGAAATTTGGCAATCTTTTTTAACAGTAACAGAAGAAAAGGAACACAGCATACAAGTTATTGTAAAGTAAAAAAAAATATGTAGCTGAAGAGAAGTCATACGGAAAGCAAAGTTACTGCTATCACTGACACATACAATGAAATGAAAAAAAAAAGGAATATATCATGATACTGTACACTTTCCATGTGGAAATCTTTTCTGGAAAAGTTATACTTTTCAATGGCTGCAAAACTCTGCTTTAACAGAGAAATGGAAATAGCAGATAACAAGATATGCTGAAAACAAAATGCTAATAAAAAAATGCATGCTTGAACTGGTGTTTCAGATTCTCTATGCAAAGGAGGAGCACAAACTGGAGACAGCCATTGCAGAGCTTCAGTCCTTGCCTCATATGCCCTATGTTCAGAGATGAACACGTTTCTTTTGCGCCAATGTGAGTGGGTGCTCTTGTATCGTACTGGTGTGCTAACAAGAGGCCAAAACACAACTATTCGGAGGCTTCTGTCCGTATTCTAAAGGACATCATCCTAAACAGAACAAAAGCCTACAATGCAGTAGCTTTAATTGAATTTGTGATTAGTAATTGGGAGAAATATTTCGAAACACGGCTGCTGCGCCACGCACACAATCGGGAACCTACCCACCGAATTGGCTATGAGCACCTTCTGCAAGAAATGCCGGAATCCCCCCCAAAATCAATTCTAAAAGTAGAACAAAATTGCTACCATGTTCCGAATTCTTCTGGAACTGGGACATATGAGGTATGGGCGGACATTGGGCTATGCAGCTGCAGGGCAGGGAACCAGGGTGCTTTCTGTAAGCACCAGGCTG
Organism: Dermacentor albipictus; assembly: GCF_038994185.2. Taxonomy (NCBI): domain Eukaryota; kingdom Metazoa; phylum Arthropoda; class Arachnida; order Ixodida; family Ixodidae; genus Dermacentor; species Dermacentor albipictus. Next base: position 396,196,602 of record NC_091821.1, read on the forward strand.
CTGTGCAACAAGCCTTTGGTGGTGCTTTCCCGAACAGCCCGGAGCTGACAGTTGGAGACCGCACAGAGCTTGGCCAGCTTGCCCTCGGAAAGCGTTGTCCAGCAGCAGGCTTTTTCATGCCTTTGACTGCACATGCCCTCACCTTGGCACCCTCATCTGTGTGCGAAGCAGGACCATCGACTTCGCACAAAGACGTAGGGCAGGAGACGCAGACAATCTCCACAGCGCCAGAGGTGCAAGGAGAGATGGCTGACTTGGGCCAAATACATCTGGTACGAGGTTTTGATAGCATTTTCCTTTATAAAATGTGACGAGCTCAATTCTGAACAGGTTTGATTCAACACTATCAACATAGAAAATATGCGTCCATCACACAATTACACCAGCATTTATAGTACTATGCATTACACGACTTGTCTATATCCACTAATTCTTCTTAGTATTGATTTGAAAATTAGGTACTTTGATTTCACTAGCTGTTCTCTCTGCTTTCTACAGCAGCGGGAAGAGTAAATTTTTTTTCCTATACACTACAGTTGTTCCTTTTGTCAACCAATGCATGACCCTTACCTCCTTTTCAAACTTCATTGCCACCAAAAAGCTTCTGCCTAAATGCTTAGGTCTAGCATTATACAGCTCTTATAGTGCGCTAAGTATATCTAGAAATGTGAATAACTTTTTAAGATATCCAATTAGGGCTACATACAACTCTTCCACCTTTTAGCTTACTTAACCTAGCCAGTGCCACTCGGCTTCCATTACCAGTTGGTGCCCAAACATCAATAATGGGTAACGCGTCCAAAGGAAGGCATTCACTTTAAATGATTAGGAGGGGGAACAGTGATAAGCTCATGTGGCTTTCTTTTTTAACAAGAAACGTTACCATAATTTTGGCATGCAGTAAAATACCTACAACTTTTGAAGAATATCACTAAGCTGTCATTCAGGAGCAGACACTGAATTATATCTCCATTTCTTCAAATCAAAGGCAGAAGATTAGAATTTATGGGTTATGAAGAAATTTATCAGAAATTTGATGGTGCCTGTGAGTTATCAATTTTCTAATCTACATGCCTATAGATGCCAATTGAAATTTTAGCATCTCAATTTCTGTGCAAGCAAGTGGCACTTGATGCATTGTAAGAAGTGTAGCCCTTATATCTCCATTACCTGCTCATTGCATCAGGAACTGTATGAAATGACAGGTTTGCTGCAACATTCTATTAGTCCATGTGGTAGCCTGTCACAAATCCAACCAAGTGTATAGACTATGAAGGGTTGCACAATACTGTTCCTCCCCTAAGTGAGGGCTTTTGTACTTTAAGGTAGATATGAGACATAACTTTACTAGTAGTTTTGAATATTGTGCAATTCTATATTCACAACAAAAATAGTTTTTCAAAGTGTAATAGTAATAATCGGTCTTTTTGATTCCGCTTCGTCGCAATACTAGTGTGTCATGCAGTGAAGCATATATACCATGCATACACGTAAGCATTCGCTTACGTGTATGCACGCGCTGGCTACAGTGTCAGTATGAGCAGCAAGATGTCTATTAAGTGTAATTGAGATGTCTAATTAAGGTGAAAGCACTGTTATGGCTTATGGCACCATCCCCTTTATACTTCTAGTCATAGCTGTAGTCTAATTGTTAATGCGTGTACTGTTTTACTTTTGTTTCTTCTCATTAACTTACTGCATTCACAAAGGCAGTTGCACCATGCTTTACTATCAATTAACCTCTTTATAGTTTTTGACATTTATTTAACAAGTCCTACAGTACCAAAGTTTGATCTCATTCTTCCACAGAACAATTAGTACAATATTCAGTAGTTACATTCCATAAGCCCCTGTTTCACCCTGATAAATTAAAAAAGTTCACTCATTCATTCATTCAAGTTTGCAGTGAATTCTCTACACAACAGCTATTCAATATTCGATTGAGAAAATGTTCATCCAAAATCAATATTTGCTAGCTCAAAATCTACTATTCGCACATGCCAAAAAAAATTACTGTGTGCAAACAGCTTGTGCATATTGTGGCCTCTACAGCACCTAAAATATACCTTTAGGTGCATTTTTTGGGTGCTTAATATAGCCTTTTTTTAATGGCTAATATACAATCTCTATCTATAGCTTGTAGATTTCTAGAAAATGTACTCTGTTAAGATGTCCACAAACTAGAACATGACTTGAACAACTTATCAAAGGAGTGTATTTTTGATGGCTTCATCCGTCTGCGTCCCTGTTCTCTTCTTTGGCTTTTTCTTTTAACATATATGTAAGTGCGTTGGCTTTAGCAAACATCACTTCAAAGCAAAAAACATTTGTTGGCTTAAAGGACTTTCAAGATTTAAACATGTTCATTTACGTGACTTTTCGCAGGGCCACAAAAAAGAGTGTGCTGCATTCAATGAAGCATACCAGCGCGCCCATGGACTTGGTGAATGCATTCCTCAGTATGCTGCTGTTATCAAGTCCATAACAGAAGACCTGTTAAAGTTGAACACCAGCAGCGCTGTGTTTGCATACATGTTGAAGCAAAAGGCCATGGGAAGGGCTATCAGGCATGGTAAAAAAATTAAGGTACAACCAACAAGCTTGGCAAGGCGCCGACCTGGCCTACCGAGAGGTTCGGGACGCATTCCTGCCGGCCGACCAAGAACAGCTGGAAAAAGGAAAACAAAACGTGGACATGTGCTCAGCCAAAGTGTGCGGGATGATGTACCTGGGGCCAAATGCCATTAAGAACTCAAACTTTATGGAGACCTCACAGTTGACCCACTAAATATGTCTCAGCATGCTTAAGGACAGTGAATACGTTGAACACACATCATCTGTCATCGAAAATGCCCATTTTCGGCCTGCACTAGGATGATTTTTAAGCAGTAATTGTAGCTCACAAAGTCTGATTGCAGTGATTACTAATGCTAACGTGCCCCTTTCCTTTTGCAGTTTGTTATTTTTATGAAATTGCATAGCCAGCTGCTCCTGAACCCTATATCAATTGTCTGTCCCTTCTTGAGGTGGTTTAAATACTTCATGCAGCATCCGCACATTACCAAGAGTCCACCTCTAGTTCTGTTGCCTTCATAGTGCCATTGCTTCAAGCGACTTTTCAAGGATGATATTGCTATTTGTATTGAAATCTAGCACTAATATTGTAAGACTGAGACTAACCAAGCTGTCAAGCGCTTTTTATTCCAAAAAGTAAATGCCCCAGCTCATGCGTGAAGAAGTAGAACAGGGAAGATGATGATGGCTATGTACAAATTAAAATGACGAAGTATGTTAATAGTGCTTACAATATCTAGGTTTGCAAGTAAAAAGATGTTTACTGAACATGCGCCATGAATGCAGAAAGGTCCGTAGCGATGAGCACTGGTTCAGGTCGAGCACTGTCTCGTGCTCTGCATTGGCGATCCTGCTTGCACTTCAGCTGTCCTCCACTCCTTCATTTTGTGTGTAAAAACCACCAGTGCTGTGGTTATAGTGAGCTGTAGGGCTAGCTTTTGTTTATCAGGCAGGGCTTCTTGATTGGTAGCAGTAAGGTACAGCCCAAAGCATTGTATGAATAGCATCCGTTCAGCTTGCAAGTTGCCAGCCTTGCGCATAAGTTGTGCTTCAAACATTGATGCCACATGGTGGCCCTCGGTTGCTCACACCTCAGTAAATTGTGATTGGCAGTGTTACACTGGCGCTCTTCGTAAATTTTGTTACTTTGGTCACAGGAACATTTCTAGCTCTGTTTGTGTCGTTCTCAACCTAGTGTGAATAGAGTGTGAATTTTTTTAATATTTAATTCTGGGTTTTAAATGCCAAAACCATGATTTCATCATGAAGCACGCCATTTTAATTTTTTTTGTAGCGTTAGTCCTGTGTTGATTAGATATGCGACCAGCACCAATACACGCCATGATGCAACATCAAGACATGCCTTGATGCCACAGAAATGCATAATAGAGGTAGACGGTGCACTGCATGAAAAAGGTAACCATGGAAGAGACGTAAGATGAGCTGAACAAAATGCTATCTTCGTTCTGTACCATATCCTTTTGGCATTGTACAGCTCTTTATTTTCTTTGCCACCTCTCCTCTGTGACTTCACATTTCACCTTTTGTTCTTTGTTGTACTGTCTGTTATGTTTTTGCCGCGCAAATGTGCCAAGTTGTTTTGCAACTGCTGTTGACACGTTTAAAGATTAAATTGTTTTCATTGGCAGCCTACTATTCTTTCTTGTTTCTCTTTCACAACAATCTGCGTCCTTCGATATTGACACGCAACATTTGCTCTAATCATTTAGTGAAGTTCTTATAACTGAGTACTGACAATGGACATCACATTCCAGCTTGAACAAGCAAATGAGACTAATGATCATGAACCACCTCTTAGTAAAAATACCATGAATTATACTCAAAACATTTCACATGAAATATGTAAGCCAACTAAGCGGCCATCCATCAAACTTCTATTTTTGCCAAACTTACCAATCACTATCTCAAAGATCTGTTGCCTTTTCTAAAACACGAATCTGAGCATTTTTTTCCATGTCAGTGTGGATTCATCTAGAGTTACTGATGCGCTTGGCTGAAGTTACAGTGCCTGCGCTTATGATCCTCACTACTTTTATTGTTAATATATTTACTTGAAAACATAAAATAAAAGGTGACAATGAATACACATGGCTAAAAGGTGAGAATATTAATGTTCTTAGATCTGGCAATTGTTCCTTCTGCAAACTGTAAGTATGGAGCTAAACTGGAGTAATATTACCATTTAGGTAAGACATTCAGTAGGATAGCCTTACCTAAATCTAAGGTGGGGTTAGTTTTCTTTATTTAGATTTGTAAGGAAGTGAGTATCGGCATATGTGCACGTCTTAGTTCTTTGTACATGCAGTCCAGCTAATATTATTGCATTAATGTTTACAGCTTACAAGCACTCACAGATTAGACAAGTGGGCGCGAGGCCAGCAAGTTAGTTTTTTGATAGCTACATGAAATAAGTGCAGGACATATGCAAGTTATCTATTTTTCGCACTTTGATTTGTTTACACCAAGACAAGTCAATAGCGTGCAGGAGACCAACATATTCAGGCATGCCTTGTAGCAAGGAATTTTTTAAGGTACTGTCACGCACTGGCTGGAGCGCTCCAGATGCCAGAAAAAAAAGCAACAAATGAAAATAAAGCTTTATTTTGGCAAGCTTGTGCCCAACAGGAAAGCCAAGAATAATTCATTAGCAGTGATGACAGAAAATGTATTCTGTAATCATAATATGAAATCCCACAGGCGTCAGCTGTCGTTATTTATCTCAATATCATCACACTTTCATAAGTAATGGCAGCAATGGGGTAAACTGCAGAACAAACACAATCATCTTCAAACTTGCACATAAGATGATATGACGAACCCACTTTCCTTGAAAGAACGGGAGTACTCAAGACACGTGCACAATCCGACTTCACTAGTGCATCATCATGCGACAGTACAACAGAAGCTAGAGCTCATTTGCCCAGTGTCAGATACATGGAGAGTATGTGAACTCAATGTTAAAAGTAATCTGACCAATGGAGCCTCAAGGTACGGCATGCAGCCAACTATGTTAGGACATATTTTGATAGCAATATGATGTGGCAATTCATTATTAAGGAGTTGAAGAACAAGGCTGAGGGCAGTGCCCTGCAGCACACGGGATGAGACACATGCAAAAGGCGAGTTATTTCAGTTACAGGACTTGTTAAAGGGACACTAAAGCAATTATTAAGTCAAGCAAAAGTGATAGATCAGTGCTTGAGAATCTCTAAGGCGTCAAAAACTGCACCTAGAGTCAACCAGGTATTAATTATATGAAAGAGTTAAATTCAAGGTAAATAAAAATATGTTTACACATTGTATTTTTTAGCAGTTGAAGAGAGTAAACCCATACGTCAACTAAATCGCTTGTAACTTTTTCAAAAGACCCAAACCGTGACCACAGTGGTTGAATGTAGCACTTCAAACAGGAAAATAGAAGCCAAGTAAATCATCAATTTTGGCACAGCATGGTACAAAATGATCACAAAAAAAAGTAATAGAGCCATTAATCACATGAGTGAAATAGGGAAATCTAGCGTAGAAAACGTTTCTACATGAAACAGGAAGGGTACATAAAACTAAGACCACATTATGATAAAAATTGAAATTCGTTGAACGCGGTGCGTATACCACGCAACGTGGGTTACAAAAACGGCTAAGTTCTGACTTGGTGTTGCAGAACTTGGCGGCTGGACACATATTTCGCGACGAAAAACGAGGCTCGCGACTTACAACACCAGTCAGAAGCGTGTTAGCAATTAAAAAGCATGTTTCGTGGGCTGATCTGTTTCAAATGCCACAATTTTCACAGTGTATTTGCGACTTCTTCAGTGAAGCTGAGACACCAGCATCAAAAGACGGAAGCGTACGCTTAATCTCCGGTGAGAAACGCGGGTTACTGCACCAGTATAGCGTTCAGTATATAACGTTTGCCTTCTCCCAGCCCACACAACAGCCAAGACGCAGCCGCCACACAGCGATGCCAAAGTATCACACCAAGTTCAGAAACAAAAACAAGGAAATGCTTACCTCTACACTCTGCGTAGACCCGCAGTGTATGCGCACAAAAACAACGGAGTTCTTGCCGAAGACCCAAACGCGTAGAACGGCGGGGCGTCGCCGAAGGCCGTTGGCGAGCTGGCGAAGCAGACTGCGCGCCCAGGCGTGGAACACATCCCTAGTCCCCCAAGTACCTAGAAGAATCTAGGGGATTTAGAGCGCTTGCCGTGGTGCTTCAGCAAAAAAAGTACCCAGAAGCGTGGTACGCGCGAGTGGCGCATGGCGGCGCAGCGGTCGAGCGCTGGGCTTGGGCGTAAATAGAAACACGCGGCCGGGCCACGCGGCCGTGAGCGCCCGGCCGGGCCGCTGTATCCTGAAACCTATCTGCTACGGGTACAGAGTCCGCGGTGGTGTCTTTTCGTGACGTACTTCGCATTGATGCGCGCGGCTGCACGAAAGTCTACTCGCTCGCTGCGGCTGCCGCGTTTCCTCAGTGCAGCGTTTTGAAGGCAAGTTTCCGCGGACATCGAGCGAGATTTGTTCATGTTGGCGCGTGCGCGCGTGGCACCATGCTTGTTAATTTAGTTAGTAAGCCTATGTTTACCAGTTTATACGGCCGATAAAACTACTGTCCTTACTTCGTATAGCTGTCCACTAGTTTGCTATCGCAATCGATGCTTCGCCTTTCGGGCGAAACTGCGACTTTTTTTAGATATTCTGTGCAAACTGGTATTTGTCATTGCTTACATATTTCTGTATGGTTGTTATACTTGTGCTAGACAATAATAATTATTTTTGTGCCTACTGTTAATGTATATGTTGTGCAAAATTGTAGCCTGCCTAATTACACCACGCTCTTCTCGCTGTGTGTCATTTTAGCAGGCATGGGCCCAATCAAGCATGTTGAAAGCTTTTTTGTCCGCGTTCCTAAATATTCTGTGATGTTGAATAAACCTTTGTTTGTTTGTTTGTTTGTTTGTTTGTTTGTTTGTTTGTTTGTTTGTTTGTTTGTTTGTTTGTTTGTTTGTTTGTTTGTTTGTTTGTTTGTTTGTTTGTTTGTTTGTTTGTTTGTTTGTTTGTTTCCAAGCGAATCCTTACCCGCCTTGCACATTTCTAGTCTGCGCGTGGGAACTGTTACAAATGGAAGTGGCTGATTATGGTTAGGCCTCTCTACACGGTGTGCATGTGCGGGAGCCTCGGCCCTTGCAAGGCAGATAAATAAAAAATCGGGTTCTCAGATTCGAGCGATAACTTCCGGATAAATCTGTTGATATATGGAACTTGGGACGCTTGGTTAGCTCTCGATGGATAATGCCATGAGGCTTGTGAGTGCTGTCCCGATGCACTGCCTCCTGGATCGGACGACGTTGCAAACGACGGTAAAACCCTTACGAGGACTACACATATTATCTTCTGGTACCAGGGTCGTGCCCAGCGAGTACCCACGTTTGATTACATTGTCTCCAGGACTGGCCCGGTTCATACCCGTCCAGATAGCCGCCTACGCGAAATGTGAAAAGATCCTACGACAGCTTTGCTGTAAAAACCTTTGCAGTGGCAGTAGAGTATAGCCAGCGCTGCGACAGCCAAACAATTGCCCTGCTCATGATTTACTGTGTGCCTGGAAAAGATTTGCGTTTGGGACAAGCAAGGCCTGATGCCATCGTTTGTCCCTATGAATCGGCCTACCCTATGTAATAAATATCACCGCATGTCTCTCCTCAGTGCAAGAAAAGAAGAAAAGAAAAAGGTAAGTGGCGTTGGTAAAATCCTCTAGGAAAGGGGAGGGGGATATTCGAGGGGAAAAACATAAGAATGAGTGACGTTCGGATGAAGGACTATCTTGAGGATTTCTCCCTTTGCCTTCCCTTTGAGTTCCAGGTAAATGTAATATTAGTCCATTTTTTTGCATTTTCGCGACGAAAGGAAAAGGATCAGGGCGTGGCGCTAAGCATTTCCGATAATATATCAAACAGCCTTGCGAAAATGTCCCTCTATATTTCACCATAGAGCCTGATGATGGCACTTAAGTAAGCAATCGCTCGGGAATATCATATAAGAATTGCTAAAAACCCTTGGGTGTGTTAGTGATCGCAAAGTATCGGCGCCCTTACTCACATAGTGGTTCTCGTGCTATAACCGAGAGAAGAAGGCGAACCGAGGGGCTCGATTTTGTTAATCATGACAATATAAAGCCAACAAACAATGAAGCCAAGGAAAGCATTGGGAAAATTAGCTGTGATTGAAATTGAGAATGTAGAAAATAGTGAAGAAAAGGGAAATGAAAGAGAACGAAAAGGTAACTTGTCACCAGTGGGAGCCCAATCCACAACCATTAGCCACGTGACTGCGTACCGAAGATCACGTGTTACGTGACGCCATCGGGGAAAAAGGTATGTTCCACATCCGCCCACCATGGCACCCAGTGGCGCTGGCTGACACTCCTAGGTCTAGATCTAGTTAACGTAAATACCCAAGTTAGTGGACGAACTGATAGACGTCGCCGTAGCGCAATTGGTAGTGCAACGCGCGCATAATGTGGAGGTTTTGGGCTTGGCTCCCACCGACGACAAGTTATCTTTCTTCTTTCAATAAGTGTTTTTCCTCCTCCTCCTCCTTCTGCTCTTCCTCGTCCACTTCCATTTTCCTTTTCTTCATTATTTTCCGCATCTTCAATTTCAACAACAGCCTATTTCCCCAATGCTTTCCTTGGCTTCACTGTCTGTTGGCTGTATATTCTCATGCTACAGCAATTCGTGAGAAAAGGCACCAACAGTTCGTCGTCTTACGAACGAAAAGCCCTTCGAAAGCAGTGCCGAGCCGCGCTTACATAAACGCGACTGTGGCGCATAGCACTGAATTTTTTCGGCACATCTCATTCATGTGATCGGTGGCAATGCGAAAAAAAAAAAGAACGGCGAATGGCATTAATGCGGCCGGCGAACGTACATATAGAAGGCTCGCGCATTATATCGTGGGAGAGAGATGAGAAGCGCTACGGTCTCATGGCGCACGCTCTCCCACACTCGCCGGCGAAACGCTCCCCCCACAAGATCTCTAGCCATTTTTTTCGACACGGTGTTGCGCGATGGGCTATACTGCCGGGCACGTAAACGCTGACGCATGGGATTACCGTGAAGAACTGGGAAATGCGATACGCTGTAGTGTCGCAACCTAGAGCCAGAAGGCCTCCATATTGCGCACTGAGCACTACGAAGTCACCGACTCACAGCGCTTTCTGGCCCTGCCGGCGCTGTACTGTGTTGCAAGAAAGAGGTCTCCGTATAGCACGAGAAAAAGAGGATTCCCCCATACTGTGTGGTTAGCCTTCGAAGAAAGACCGTGGACAGTGAGCAAGGATATGTCCCGCATTTTATTCCCATTTCCGCGAGAGGCTGAATTCACAAACTCATAGCGACGAATATTCGTGACAGAAACGTCAGGTGGAACACTTGCCGGTTCTGTTTCCGGCCTGACTCCTCCTGTAGCAAACATCACCACGCTACCGTCGCATCCCCGTAAAAACGGCTCAAGGTGTGCAATAGATGGGTCAAGTTTGGATGAAACTGTTGTTTTACTTGCCCCTTCCTTTAATGACCTCCATATCTTAGACATAGCTATAAAGGGTGCAGCCAGCAAGCTGCGCCAAAAAACCACTGGAGAGTAAAAGCCCATGTGGCAGAGGAATGGCGCTGGTCTATCAACTGATTTATTCTCAGGAAAAGTATACGCATACGAAGCGGAGGCACGCGTAGTAGCAGAGACACGTGACACCCGAACACCATAAACAACAAGCAAAACTCAGTTACGCGCGCATTGCTGTAAAGAACGAAGACAAAAGAAGAGTTCGAGTTGCACGCGACCTTCAAATCGTCGTCTATCCACCGCAAGATTTCCTCACAGCATTACTTGTAAGTTTTACAGTGAAGCACGCTTTCCAGTTTATGAAAACAAACTGAAAAAAGCAATTGTTCGCATTCTGATTGGACAATATGGACTTGAAGCGACCAGAACGCAAGGTTTTCTGTTTTTATGTCCCTGTCACAGAGTTTCGTTTGGTCATTTGTACACTGTATAAAAAATCAACAGCAAGCTCGACTGCCAGTAGGGTTCTTGTCTCCATTTTCTGGTTTCATTACGTTTGGATAACAGAGTCCTCCGCTATCACTACGAATTCCTCCGTATTATTTCTAGTCTTCGTTTTCTTTCTTAGTTCAGCTGGATCTTCTCCTGTACATTGTTGTGATTTCGGAGTCTCCTTATGGCACCACTCGATGAGACACCGTCAGTTATTTTCTTTGCTACAGTCGTGTCCTTTAGCTTGTAGCTTTTGGTTGATTTGTCGCCAGTCTAAGTGGTGCAACATTAGATGTAGCTATTTGAAGACATTTACGCTGTAATGCTGTCGCATAACACTTGAAGATGCGTTGCGGTAGCATAGGTTGCAAAGCTCACAGCGCTATTTCGATTCATGACGCTTACACTTAGACCTTGCTTGACTCGATGGATGCCACAAACTTCAGAAAAGGTAACTAAAGGAGCCGTTACTGTTCTGTGACTTCTCTTCTATGTGACAGTCAGCGCAAAATACTGCGAGAATATGCGACCGTGTATAATGTCACCATTACATGGTTATGGGAAAATATACACGTCTCCAGCTTCTCATCAACGTTACATCGTTGAATGAAGGACGCATGAAATCCAGGATGATGTCAGCTAAAATTAATCATTAAAACAACGTAATAAGACGCTAGCATGCGTTTAGCGGTAATCTTTACAACGCCAAAATGAAATAAAAATAATAAATGGAAATTTGAAAAGGGCAGCCCAGGAAATGCAAGATTGTGGAAGTTGGCTGCTTTAATCAGTCTTCATTACGTTGTTGTTGTTGTTGTTGTTGTTGTTGTTGTTGTTGTTGTTGTTGTTGTTGTTGTTGTTGTTGTTGTTGTTGTTGTTGTTGTTGTTGTTGTTGTTGTTGTTGTTGTTGTTGTTGTTGTTGTTGTTGTTGTTGTTGTTGTCGTCGTCATCGTCGGACAGCTATGTGTGCGTGTTACTTTGCGTCATGCCCTCACGCGCTGTACCTCTATGCACCCCAGAAAGCATGGCTACATAGCATACACGGAGTGGCAAAATCTGAAGGAAGAAGAAATCTGCGCTCGTTCCCACGTGCTTGAGCGCAGCTGTCATTCTCGTCGCGACTAATGCGTCCACTCGTAAGTTCCCCATTGCGACGAGCGTTGGCTCCAAGTTCGGTTCGGCGCTTTTTTCCGTCATTGACGTCGTCGTCGTCGTGGGGAGGGCTACTGCGTGGCCCTCTCGTACATTGCTCGCTTCTGCAGCCTGTCATCGCGGGGCACGTCGCCGCCATGCTGCGTTCGCCCGCTCCCGATGCGACACTCCCTGAGCGACGGCGAGCACTCTGCACTTCGGCTGTTGTCCTCCGTGTCTGTTGTTTCGGCTGCCGCGCGAGTTTTTGCTCCCGGTCACTGAACGGCGAAGAGCCATCGATCAATCAGTGCGAAAATCCTCCTGACAGCGACACCGGCTCCGGAAAGCGCGGCCACACGGCCCGATGCGTACAGTATCGAACCACGTTACTATATATACAGCGTTGAGCGAAGTCCGGAGAAAAACACGGTGTGTACGTCGGAGAACACTGACGTTACGAAGAGCGAAGTTTCGCAGTGACGCTTTTAGCAACTGTTGGGCAAGATGATGAGCGCGCATAGTCGAGAGAACAGTGCGAAAGATGAGGATTTCGAAAACATAACGAACAAAGACACTACACGAAGCGTTCGTGAAGTTTCTCTCGTCATATCCCGTCTTTCGTGCACTGTTTCTTCTTTTTCTATTGGGGGGGGGGGGGGGGGGAAGGGGGTGATGAGCTTCTAGCGGCAGGCTCTCGAGTCACGTCTACAAAGAGAAAAAAAATCTGGAGCTCGAAACGTTCGAGACACCGGCAGAGAAAGCACTCAAACAAAGGTGCTCGGCGCTGTTCGGCGTCGTAACAATGACCAGGACGTTAGGAAGACCAAAGTTTAACAACGAAGTTCTTAGCAGCGCGCTTGAGCAACGCACTTTCCCAAGAAAAAGTGAATGCTCCGAACGCGCAGGTACTTGAGAAAGAAACGGCGACGGAAGGACATTTGTCATTGTTGGAATTCAGAAGAGGACACAGAGAGACACACAGTTTCCACACCGACGTGAACTTCGAGAAATGCCTGGGACGTTCGCCAAATGGCCTGAACACAGCGCCGGGGCAAAAGTGGTCGATGACACCTTACACTTACAGGCGGACCGTGAGCGAGAAGGAAGATAGCGCGAAGTGCGCTCGTGGCAGGAATATCTTACTTGAACTCAAAACGAAAACTCTCTCTCGATGCAAGCGGCGGCGCCTACGGTCGCATTACCTCGGAGAAACAGCGAACCTCTCGTTTGTCGTGTGTCTTATGCCACTGAAGATCACTCGTCTCCACCAGTTTTACAGCTTGTGGTCAGGGTAGACGAAAGCGCTAGAAGAAACGCATTTCTACGTCAGCTTACCTCACTAACGCGCCGCAAGGCTGGAAGGAAGAATTCTTAAGCTAGTCCTCCACCCCTCTCTTTTTATTTTTTGTTCTCTCTACTCCTCTAGGAACTGTCCTCTTGAAGTCTCTCTTTTTCTCTTTCTCCTTATCTATCTATCTATCTATCTATCTATCTATCTATCTATCTATCTATCTTTCTATCTATCTATCTATCTATCCGTCTGTAGATAGATAGATAGATAGATAGATAGATAGATAGATAGATAGATAGATAGATAGATAGATAGATAGATAGATAGATAGATAGATAGATAGATAGATAGATAGATAGATAGATAGATAGATAGATCACACGCGCAATCTCTTTTCCTCTTTCTTTCTATCTATATGTATCTCGCGCGCGCGCACTCTCCACTTCTTATTTTTATATATCCATATATTTATCTACCTATACTTCACGCGAGAACATCCACTTTATCTATCTATCTATCTATCTATCTATCTATCTATCTATCTATCTATCTATCTATCTATCTATCTATCTATCTATCTATCCGTCTGTAGATAGATAGATAGATAGATAGATAGATAGATAGATAGATAGATAGATAGATAGATAGATAGATAGATAGATAGATAGATAGATAGATAGATAGATAGATAGATAGATAGATAGATAGATAGATAGATAGATAGATAGATAGATAGATAGATAGATAGATAGATAGATAGATAGATAGATAGATAGATAGATAGATAGATAGATAGATAGATAGATAGATAGATAGATAGATAGATAGATAGATAGATAGATAGATAGATAGATAGATAGATAGATAGATAGATAGATAGATAGATAGATAGATAGATCACACGCGCAATCTCTTTTCCTCTTTCTTTCTATCTATATGTATCTCGCGCGCGCGCACTCTCCACTTCTTATTTTTATATATCCATATATTTATCTACCTATACTTCACGCGAGAACATCCACTTTATCTATCTATCTATCTATCTATCTATCTATCTATCTATCTATCTATCTATCTATCTATCTATCTATCTATCTGTCTGTTTGACACACACACAGACACACACACACATACAATGTACACGCGTACATCGTGAAAAACAGAAGAAAGCACATTTGTCTTACGGCAAAGGAGCTCCGACACGACGGAGAAGACCCCCTCCCATCCTTCCCCCGTTTCGCTCGCTGCTCTGTTTCACTGCTCGCCGAGAGCCGACGGAGCATGAGACTCGGGCCGAGCGGCGACGCCGAGTGCGCGCCGGCGGCGAGAAGAGGAAATGGCCCACAAGTGCAGACGTCGCAGGAAAAAGCCAACTCCCCGCCCGAGGGAGGAGAGCTCGAGTGCGCGCAATCAGCCGCCATCGCGGAGGGAGCGATGTGTGTCGGCTGCTGTCCCGGCCGGCAGAAAAGAACAAAACGAGGGAAGCGAAGGAAAAACAGCGCGGCCTTCTTCTTCTCCCGTGTCCTTCCAGACTGCTGCACTCCTTCCTTGTTGAGCCAAGGAGTGGAACCGCGGTGCTTAGCAGGCGACGCCGAGCTCGATATCATGGCCCATTCCGTCGACCCTTCTCTTTGCGTCTTGCCACGGATTTCTTCGTTTCTCTCCCGTTCTTCTCGCTTGCTCTTTCTTTCTGTTTCTGTCTTTCTTCGTTATTCCGCCTTCAGCGTCGCTATAGCACCGCGTATAGTAGTAAACTTCAATCCACGAAAGGCCGGGCACCTCACCCCGTCATACGAGAGCGCAATAAAAGGCAAACGTTGACGGGTGCGCGCGTCGAAAATGGCCGTAAGGAGGGATTGCTTCGAGAACAAAGCAAACTTGTCAAATGAACAGTGCCTTTTTAGTGAAAAAAGAGCTTAGACAACAAAACGCGAGAATCCATTTTTTTTTGTCCGTATGCGCGTCGGCGTGACACAATGTATAACTCCCGCTGAAAGCAGCACCACTGGTGTCAATTTCTCCGTTCGGCTGGCCTCCCCCTTTTTTCTTGTTTGTTCCTAACTTTTCTTGAAATTCCATACTCGTCTTTCGAGACGTGAAAGAACTGGCATCGAAACATAAACGCCGGGAAGCAAATACGCTAGGAAAGAAAAACGAGGGAGAGAAGAGCGACTCTTTGGTTGCTTGGAATTTCGAACTCAAAAAGCGCTCACAGGCGAAAGACAAACACCCTATCAGATATGTCAGTCCGAAGAGCGCCCAGAGTGCCAGTGTGAAAAAGAAAGGGAGGGGTCGGGGGGGATATGACTAAGAAGTAAAAAGCAACGTAGCGGAAGCGAAGAACAAAATGGCGGAAACAAAAGCGCGCGCGCACGAGAGCGCCCAACCAAGCTCAGAGTTTTAGACCCCCCCCTCCCCTTCTCTTTAGAAGGAAGAAACAATGCAATCAGTCACCGGGGAATGTCAAAAATGAAGAAAATGGGCTCCCACACGCACAACCCGAGCTCGGCGGCACGCTGACTCTGCAAGTTTTCTTTTTTCTTTTTTTTAAGCGTCGCGTAAGACAAAACGTTAAAAATAAAACGCGAATCAGAGAAAACATGGCAACACAGCTACTGTGACGCTGGATATTGACAGAGGAACGTCGTAAAAGAGGGCTCAGCAGGGGTGGGGTGCGGGTAGCGAGGGTTGGAGTAACCTATAGTTAGGAACAAATAAATATACGTGAGAGAACCAGCGTTTGCAGAATCTGTACAGAGCGACGGAAGCGCAGTGCGCGCATCTGAGATTCGGCGCGTCAAGCAGCGCCGCCCTGGCGGCTGCCGTTGTAAGTTGCGGGGCGGTCTGCGGCCCGGAGCGACTTTCTCGCGCGTCCCCTATTCCCGTGGCAGTATAGCGACGGCACAACGAGTAGCCCAGCAGCGAACAATGTCACAAGCGCCGCGGATGCGTCGAGGAGGAGACCGTCTTATATACGCGCCGTGCCACTCAACCTTCCCCCCTCTCCGCCATCGCCATCCTCCCAGCCCCTCCCATTCTATTCTTCTTCGTACCTCTTCATTTATTCGCTCCACAGACGCTGCTTCACGGCCCTGAACGCTTCTATTTCGGTGTCTGAGTGCGCGCGCGAGCAAGAGCTCGCTTAGCCCGCCGGAGGGAAAGCAAGGCGTAGCAGGGGATCGCAGCGTGTCCAGTGCAGTCTATGCTAAAGGCGCGCGCGAGACCAAGCCGATCGCTGTTTACCTTGGCCCTTCCTGCCTCGACTGCGATGAGAGAGCGCGCGGGGTGGCTAGGCCGGTCTCGGCGCTGAAGCGCGGGAGAAGAAAGAGGAGCCAACGAGTTGGAAGAGAGAGAGAGAGGACGGGAGGCAGCGGCGGCTCCTTGTTTCAGAGCCTCCGCTGTTTACGCCGCCACTTGGGCCCGCACCGCTTCTAGAGCTGCGACAGCACCGCCGACGCAGCAGCAGCAGCGGCGGCGGCGGCTGCAATGGCGCGGCGGAGCAAAATCGCGAATTGTGTTCGCCCGAGCGGAACTGCCGGCCGTGGGGGCTCCCCATGGGTCTGCTGGGTCGCGTCCTGCAGAGGGTGGCACCTTCTCCCCCCCTCCCCCCATTTCCAACCCCCGCGTTTCCCATCCCCGCCGATTCCGGAGCAGTAATCGGAAAATCCGGCGCGCGGTTCCGGCCTGCCAGAGCCTCTGAACTGGCACCGCTCTTTTTCCCTCGCTCTTCGTTTCCTCATTGTTTTTTTGTCTTGCCCCTGGTTCTTAATGCTTTCCGCTATTGTGCGCTGCAGAGTAGCGTCATGTCAGGGGAGTTTGTTTCTGGCTTTGTTTTTTTGCTTCTGCGTTCAGCTTAAGGCACTAAGGTAAAGTTGAAGAGAGGTCGGGACAATTCGAATTCACCAAACGATGCCGCCGCCTGATGCGGGACTAACCACTAACTCGTTAGAACATTCGCGTACTGAGTGAATTAGGATTAGTTGCAGCGGAAGTTCGAGAATATACGTAGTCTTTCTTGGTTCCAAAAAACGTGCACTCGCCAAGAATTAGAAAAAAAAAATTTAAAAAACAGGCGTTTCGGGCGCCGTACGGGTCCCTTGATCACAATGAAAATGTTAACATGGGCGCGCGGCTATTTATGGGTGAGGTGGCGCAGCGTTCGGGTGTATATCTCGGGAAGATTACTCCGTGTCCTGTTTATCGTGTGTCTATGATTGGATGTAAAATGATTCTAAAAGCAAAAAGGCAGATAAGTGTTTCTTTTTTGCGATAATGGCTGCCGAGTCCCAGTCAATGATGTGTCCGGTTAGATCGTGATGTTCCGCCAAGGCGTCCGCGGCTGTCTCCTAAGTATCCACAATCAATGCGTTGAGGCGGACTAGTCGGTTTCTGGAGCTCGCATTCACGTTTTCAGCGCGAACTTAATGTCATTAATGTCAAGTAAGATGTCATCAACTCCCTTTTGTTCCCTTACCCAATCTGCTCTTTTCTTGCAAAAAGGCAGATAAGTGTTTCTTTTTTGCGATAATGGCTGCCGAGTCCCAGTCAATGATGTGTCCGGTTAGATCGTGATGTTCCGCCAAGGCGTCCGCGGCTGTCTCCTAAGTATCCACAATCAATGCGTTGAGGCGGACTAGTCGGTTTCTGGAGCTCGCATTCACGTTTTCAGCGCGAACTTAATGTCATTAATGTCAAGTAAGATGTCATCAACTCCCTTTTGTTCCCTTACCCAATCTGCTCTTTTCTTATCCCTTAACGTTACACCCATCATTCTTCTTTCCATTCCTCGTTGCGTCTTCTTCAATTTAAGTAGAACCCTTTTCGTAAGCCTCCAGGTTTCCGCCCGGCACGTGAGTACTGGTAAGACACAGCTGTTATACACTTTTCTCTTGAGGGATAATGGCAACCTACTGTTCATGATCTGAGAATGCCTGCCAAACGCACCCCAGCCCATTCTTATTCTTCTGATTATTTCAGTCTCATGATCCGGATCCGTAGTCACTACCTGCCCTAAGTAGACGTATTCCCTTACCACTTCCAGCGCCTCGCTACCTATCGTAAACTGCTGTCTCTTCGAAGACTGTTAAACATTATTTTTCTGCAGATTAATTTTTACACCCACCCTTCTGCTTTGCCTCTCCAGGTCAGTGAGCATGCATTGCAATCAGTTCCCTGAGTTACTAAGCAAGGCAATATCCTCAGCGAATCGCCAGTTGCTAAGGCACTCTCCATTATCTCTTATCCCCAGTTCTTCTCAATCCAGGTCTCTGAATACCTCCTGTAAACACGCTGCGAATAGCATTGGAGTGATCGTATCTCCCTGCCTGACGCCTTTCTTTATTGGGATTTTGTTGCTTTCTTTATGAAGGACTACGGTGGCTGTGGAGCCGCTATAGGTAACTTTCAGTATTTTTACATACGGCTCGTCTACACCCTGATTCCGTAATGCCTCCATGACTGCTGAGGTTTCGACTGAATCAAACGCTTTCTCGTAATCAATTAAAGCTATATATAAGGGTTGGTTACATCCCGCACATTTATCTATCACCTGATTGATAGCGTGAATATGGTCTATTGTTGGGTAGCCTTTGTGGAATCCTGCCTGGTCCTTTGGTTGACAGAAGTCTAAGGTGTTCCTGATTCTATTTGCGATTACCTTAGTAAATACTTTGTAGGCAACGTACAGTAAGCTGATCGGTCTATAATTTTTCAAGTCTTTGGCGTCCCCTTCCTTATGGATTAGGATTATGTTAGCGTTCTTCCAAGATTCCGGTACGCTGGAGGTCATGAGGCATTGCGTGTACAGGGTGGCCAGTTTTTCTAGAACAATCTGCCCACCATCCTTCAACAAATCTGCTGTTACCCCGATACACCCATACACAGACATAAACTAGTAGACTGAAAGAGCGCTGGTCCAGTGTCATCGCGGGAACAAAACATCTCTCGCGCTCGTTTTCGGAGCCTTTCACAGGGAGTGAACGTTGCACACCTTCGCTCCCTTTCACCTCACCTAGGCAGCACAGTCCGCCGCGCTATCTCGTCGTACTTCCTGAAATTCCTTCTCTATATTGTAGGAAGAATGCCTATATACGCTAGGTAACGCACAGGAGGCTGGCCATTGCCACTGCCTTGGGTTTGTGTGGCTACAAGCTTTCAGCACGCGCTCCGCGCTCGGGGGCCTTGCTCGAGGGCTTTGCCACCTGAACGTTCTCGGCAGCGTCACGTAGACTTCTATCGTGCCAACTATTTCATTGAGATGACCGCATGTGCCACAATGCGTAGGAAGTTAGCGCATATGCTAGAGCGCATGCGCGCACCCGAGCGCACGCGGAGGTGCTCGGTTCGGACAGCTTGTAACGTGGACGATGTGGTTTGGGCGAGGGCCTTTCGATGTGACCTTGCACTGGCATCGCATTAACGCAGAAACTTACACGGGTTTGAGAACTCTTTATACCTTTCAAGCACTCCAAACGAAGTGTAATGCCCCTGTCAAGCGGGCAAGTTAAGTGCACTTATGGAGAGTGCACTCGGTTTTAAGTGGACTTTCCCAAATCTAAACGTTGCGAGTAGAGTTTACTCGCAGAAGAGTGCACTCCGGTCGGAGTGCGTTCACGGAACGCACTTAGCTGGTCGAGTGCGTAACATCGCTGCCAGCGGTTCCAACGATACAATATGTAATGCATAGAAAAAGGAGACAGAAGTTAATTAATACTAGCTGTTGAACAGCTTCTAACAAAATAATCACCGCATAACTCGCTGATATTCTGTTCTAGCAGGATCAAATGCCACCTCGTCGCACGCCACCATCTATCTTGTCCTGGATTGGCTAGGCATTCGTCTTGGCCGGCCTTGACTTGCAACACTCTTATGATAAATTACTTTCGTTTTTTGTTGAGTAAATATAGATTACGATTGTTTTTTAGTTATAATAAAACTAAAGCAATCGCTTTTTAGAAGTTTTTCTTTAATCTACATCTTCAAAAAACATGGCTTTAGCCTGTCGATCTTTTTTTTTTTTTAGTGCGTGTGCACTCTGTTTTCCCGTTTAGCACCGCGTAGCCAAAAGTGTCACTCAAGGTCCCGAAGGGCACTCCCCCTAAGTGCACTTAACTTGCCCGCTTGACAGGGGTATAACTCCAAATGAAGCAACGACTTCACTTACTCCTAATTTTTATTGCTATACCCTGCAAGACGCCTTGTTTGTCCGTAGGACGTGCGCTCGAATTGCGAATTCGTTTATGCGTTCACAGAGGTGTCAGAAAAAAAAAACTTGAGCGTGCATATTCCTTACAGGAGGAATTAATGGGGCTCCCAATATACATAACCGATATATAGGCACACGCCTAAGCTTACTTTAATAATTCAGGAGGCACAGGCGCTGCAGTTGAATCGGCTCTCAAGCGCACGGTTCATAAATCACTCCTTCAAAAAAAATTTGCGCTCCCTGCACGAGAGCGGTGCGCTGCAATAATGAATCGTAACGTGCCAGTCACCCGGTCCGAGCACAACATAGCTTCATTTCGTGTACAGCTCAGCCCCGCACAGTCCTTTTCTGTTTACTACCGACAACGTCGCGTTATCGTAAATTGTTCCCACTCACTCTACAGCCTCTTCGTCCATGCAGTTCGCTTCGGTACGGTTTGCGCTCACGAGAAGAACCATTTATTCACGCCCGCCGAATTCGCCGCATTCAAGCGAGGTTCGTGCGTTTCAAGGCCGCCGCGTGAGACCGTGTAGCTTGGTTCTGGAGCAGCAGCGCATTAATTTTCGTTACCGGAAACGGCCCGGGCTGGGCGTTGTACCGAAACGACTGCTCGAAAAGTGGGGCGAATGTAATTACATGCGAGGGGAAAGGTGCGAACAGTGAATTACCGCCGGAGAACGACAGCCCGTAACGCGCGGCGTAACCAGCGATGCGTCGACGCTGCTTCGACACCAGATGCATCAAAGTCGTTTTATGGAGAGAGAGAGAGAGAGAGAGAGAGAGAGAGAGAGAGGGGGGGGGGAAAGGCAGGGAGTTTAACCAGATGGGAAGATCAGGTCTGCTACGCTATGCTGGAGAGAGAGGGAAGGGGTAAGTAAAGTGATAGGAAAGTGTTTTATGTTTATTTGTAGATATAATATAAACGATACGCCTTTTTGCTCCTAGTAACCTGGCGGCCAGGTGACAACGTTTATTGACGAGGGCAGTTTTTTTTACAGAGACAGAGAGAACTCAGCGGCATGTCCGCGAAATGTGTGGAAGAGGAGCCCAGGTGTCGCCCTAAGGCTTTTTTTTTCTGTTTTGTTCCTTAAGTTCCTAGCATTTATTTTACTGTGACAGCAGTTATAGTCACACCTGGATTATCAGTGTTCCATGCCTCATTTCAATTACGCTGTCGTTGAAATGCCACCGTCTTCGTCGTGGTTTCATTTTCAGACCAGACCTTCTTCCTGAACTTCAAAGAAGAAACGCAACGAAGCTCACCACCATAGTCATTGGGCGCCGAACTCATCCCCTTGCGTTAATATGAGCCGGTCGCTCTAATCATTGAGCTATCGCGAAACTTTTTTTTTCTTTAACACATGGAAGGCAACAAACAAAAACAGGTACAAACACATATTCAAGAAATACAACATCTTGGGCACAAAACGCCTAAAATTCAGGTGAGCATACGAATGTAAACAGCACCGCCATAAAATCTGGCGCGGATGCCTCCTGAGAAGCATACGCACGATGGACATATGCTGCAGACTGCCGGGAAAACAAAACACCGTTTAGGTATTGCAGGATAGTACGGAAAATATGATAATATCGTCAACGCGCAGAGGACACAGCGAAGGGCTAGTTGGTAGCACGATGCTTACGATACGGGGAAAGCACTGAGGAAAGTTGGCCGGACTCGGAGATTGCGAAGTCGAGTACCGCGCTTCAGCGCGTGAGTTGTCAGAAAAAAAGAAATCGAGGAAGTGGCACGGAGTGCACGCGCCTGGCGTCTTGAAAGAGATAATTAATTATTACTCATCCGATATGATTTTCCAGATTTTATTTTGACATACAATTCTACGCTATTCAATGCTAATCCCATAGATATTCGGAAATTTATGCTCCTTATAATTTGGAATAATCCACCCATTTCTTGGCCAATTCCCCATCATGGGTAGGAGCCACGCACGTGATAGGCAACAATAATGGCAGGCTTTTGAATACGAGAAGTAGGCGTACGATTGTGGTCTAATAAAGGAGTACTATTAACAATGATGCAAGGGGAACAAATAGCATGCACTTGCGAACTCCTTTGTAAAGAATTGACCCATCATTTATATGTTCTTAGAGCCGCAACAGAAAAGCATGCTTAACGCGATCAAAAGCTTTCGCTGTAGATCAATCTGAATTTGCAAAGTGCTCAGAATAGGATGAGCAGTATTGGGGAGCTGCGCGAACAAGATTCAAGTTAGTTTGTATAGATCGGCCTTCTAAACTGGATGTCTGACGAGGCCCAAGTAGAACTGACATTGAAAACTGGAGCCTATTCGATAAAACTTTTGCACAAGTTTTGTAGTCCGTATTCGACAGCGTAATGAGTCTGTTCCAAAAATGGGTACTATTTCAAAACCTGTGCCTATATCTTCTCCTGTAAAACAAGTACGTCCTCTATCGCCACTTCTACTTGCCCTGTATCCGAAACCTTTTTGTATTAGCGTTCTTCAGTGTAGATACATTCAGGGCTTTAACACCTTGGCCAATGACCACAAGGTATTGGTTTACGCAGATGATTCTGATTTTTTTTTCTGTACCGAAAAACGCAGCATCCACAAAGTACTATCATTGCCCGAACAATTAGGAATGGCCTTCTGGAGCCCAGATAAATCGATCCAAGAGCTTGGGGTCCTTGGTTTGGTTTCGCGCTGTATTACGCCAAGCAATTTTGCTGGTATTGGATGGACTTGCATGCAAGCCACCGAAAGAGCGCGGCGTTCCCGTAACTGACACAGTTGTGCCAGCGAATCTCTCGTTCACAGCATCGAGGGCCTCAAAAGGGGCACGCAAAACCTTTCAGGCGTTGTGCCGAGGTGGTTGTGCACGAAATTCTCCTGAGCTGCGGCAAGTCCTACGTTGTACAAACTGGTCGTTGCGTTAATGACCCTCTGAGAGAGCAAGACAACAGCATCGGGGAAGTGTGACGGTGCGCATCTTCCTGGACACTGCAAGACTTGCTCGTGTGTGTCGCGCTTTGGGTGAGTTAAAATTATTCGCAAAAGCAGAGATCAAAACGTCGAAGGAACTTCTAGACGCATTCCATGCGTAAGAAAAAAAGCGTCCGCTTCCGCTAGGGACAATTCGATCACGCTGTGTATACGTCAGAACTACGCTTTTTTTTTATATAAACCTCTGTTGTGACGTCATGTTTGACGTCACGCTTTCATACTACTGCGCATGCTTGGGAGTATTCCTTGCTTTGTATCTCCGACCTTTAATGAACAGTTGTTACTTGGCTGTGTCTCTTACCTGTTCCCTGTTTTTTTCATGCCCCACACTTTGCGCCTGAAACATGTTCAGCAAGCGTAGCCGCCAACTAGCCCAAGAACAAGTTCTTCTGGATTACCTTTCTGCGTGACGGCATTTGCTGCACTTTTCCCTTAGCGGTATCCAAGGAGGTTCAAAAAAGCATCCTTACGTGATTTGAATGCGAAAGCATGAAGAGTTGTCTAAATTGTTACTTTAAATTAAAACTCCGCTTTAATACACCTTAATCCACTTTGCTCTAATTTGTACCAACCTTAATCCAATTTAATCCACTTTGTTCAACCTTAACCAACCCTATTACACCTTGATCCACCTTTGTTTATTAAATAAAAATAAAATAAAGAGGTGTAGTCACTCTAAATGGTGAAGATTCCTTTTCTCATAGCAGAAATAACAATGTATAAGAAAATATATTGTAGGAAAATGAAAAGAAACGGCGTCACAGGGTCATAAATCCACAGCACGCAATCCTATACATCCACGAACATATAAATATAAAAGGCAAAGGCAAGTCGCCCCACAATGGGTTTGTAAACAGTCACAAACAAAGTCACTCGAGCGGCCGCGATGTATAGACTGCGATGAGCATGCGAACAGATGAGGAATTATAGAGTTCAAATAATACGCGCACAGGATATGACAGTCAAAAATGAGTTTCAACACAGAGAACAAAAGAATATGATACGTAATATACAAGTGCTATTAATTAGAAATAATGAAAGCGAGCTGTAGCTACATTGTGTGTCTATTGAGTGCGATATCTAGTACTTGCTAAGAATGCCTGTATCTTCGTAAAAATGTTCTAGTGCATTCGATGCTTTTCGCTGTATTTTCGATGGCCATGGATCCAGCAACCTTGCGAGTGCGAAAGGTCGGTGAGGATCAGTGGAGGGTAGCACTTGTTCTAGCTGTCGTCGTTGCGTCGCGTGCCTGGGGCATTCGAGGGGGAAATGGCGAACATTCTCATCGCGGTTGCTACAGGAGCAAGCCGGGAAAGAAGCCCGCTTTACTCGATATAGAAAATGTTTGGTGTATGCTGTCCCAAGGCGCAGTCGATTAATTAGTGTCTGGGTACTTTTAGAAAGTTCTACATCCAGCCGGTATTTGAGTTGAGGGTGCACTTCGTAAGGAGTTGATTCCTTTGTATTTTCATTGAACCAGGTTGACATACACAAGTCCTTCTTTAGTTCTCTTAATGTGCGTTGCGTTTCCATTGGCGATATAGGGATGAGTTGAATTTCTGCATATTTAAGGGCCGATTTTGCCAACGGGTCTGCTAATTCGTTGCCTGCTATACCAGCATGTCCTTGCAATCACTGTAATATTACTTGATGTTTTCTTTCAATAGCCTGAGTTAAACTCTTCAGTACTGCGTATGTTATTTGTGCGTTTGGTTGGTTGTCATGAATATATTCAAGACATGCTAAACCAATAAGGAGTCCGTACAAATTACGAACTTTTTTGGTGTGTCATGTGTTTTGATAAAGAAATGTGGCTTAATTGCCACTAATTCCTCTATTGTTGGTGATGACGTGCGTCCTAGCAGACACGCGTATTCTACCTACAAGGCTGGTGGTATAACATAAGCTGCAGACGCACTTTTATGCGAAGCATACTAGCCGCACAACCACGCTCTTCCTTGCTGCGCCGCGCGCGGCCGCGTAGCTACCATATGACGTCATAACAGCTGCAAAAGAGGAGGCTCAACTCGTGCGCTCGCTTGCGGCCGCGTAGCTACATAACCGGGTCTCAGCTCGTGCGCTCGCCTGCATGAGTTGTTCCTTCGTCTAGCCGAACCAAATATAGCCAAGCAACAGCAGTTCACCAGGCTAAACAGTGGTTCAACAACTAAAATAAAGGCTAGTATGCTTCGCATTCTGGGCTTAACCTTAGCTAAGCCACAGCCATTTTTATTGCGATAGCAATTATGGAAGCTTCAGGCGTATTTCTGCCGTCGCCGTGAGGTTCGGTATGAGTGAAAGCATGTGAGGGTGAGTCGGCGAACGCGGTGAACGCGGCCCGGATGCGCGCCCTCTCCTGTGGCGCGCGAGGCAGGGGGGTCAGGCGAGGGAGGAGGGGCGTGCTTCTCCGGCGGCTACTACGGTGCCTCGATGTCCTCCTCGCCCGCCGCTCCGTACAGAGTGGACACAACCGCGTCGTCTACTACGGCGTTGGCCACGCGAATCGCAGACGCCGTAGTAGACGCCTTTGGCGGACGCCGTAGGGACGCGTTGCCGGCGCTCGTGTGTCTTGGAAGCGGTATGCGACGTGGCTAAAGTGCGCGGCCAAGCGGGCCTCATCTTCAAAGCGATCTGCAATGTTTCCAGAGTGCGCGTAGTGCCGGTAGCTTCGCATGCTCTGTGCTTTCGACGTTTCATACGCGGTGAAGCGACAGATGCACGGAGGTCGATTGGCTTGCGGCTGCAAATCATATTGACCGCAAGAAAGACGCGGACACCTATATATGCCCACTGGCTGCTATGAATAAATCAGTTGAAAGTTACCGCCTGTGCTGTTTATGTGTTTTCTTCCTATGTCCCCGTCTTTTTTGCGGTCAATATGATTTGCAGTAAATACCAACTAGGCCAAACTGAAGTTCTTCTGGCTTGCGGCTGCTGCCGCGATTCCTAACTCCAGTGTTTTCACGGACAGTTTCCGCTGTTATCGAGTGATGCGTGTTCATGTTTAACTGTGCGCGCATGACACCGTGCTGGTTAATTTAGTTAAAACACGTTGACGAGCTAGTTCGTTTGAATCCATGATAGAATGTTTAAGCACGACTGAACAAGGACGTAGAAAGAAGCAGACACACAAAGAAAGCGCTGTCTCCATGTGTCTGTTTCTTTCTACGTTCTCGTTGAGTCACGCTTACGCATTCTATCATTATTAATTTACTTAGTAAGCGAATGTTTACAAGTTTATACGGCCGATAAATCTACTATGCTTACTCCGTACAGCTATCTATTAATTTGCTATCGAGATCACTGCCTCGTGTTTCCGGCGGAACTGCGATTTCCTTTTCTTTCAGTACCGTCCGCGTACGCGCGGATAGTCTCCTGGTATACTTGTCAAATAGCTGATATAAGGCTAATTGTTCCGCTGCTAATGTGGAAACGACGCTTTCATTTTTAAGATCTTCAATTGCCGTTTATATTTTCGGTGACTGTAGAAGCCATGGTGGGTAGCAGAGATCCGAGTGCCAAAATACCCTTCCATCTTAATCCGCCTTAATCCACTTTAATCCTATTTTTGTGAGTGAGCCAGGTAGGTTTTTCTGGTGTGGCCACGGCGTCAGAGGCCGTGGCTGTTCACCGTGGCATTTGGTCCACAGCCGGGAAAGGTCCACAGCCGGGAAAGTGACGTCATCATTTTGCCACGTGTGTTTTGGTGCCGTCCGATAACGCAGGACGCCGGATTTTCTGCTTCATGGGGCATATAATGCCTTCCCAGTAATAGTGCTGGAGTGGAAATAATGCCCCAAAGGTGTAGCCGTGCCACAGCCATCTTAGGAGAAGCACAATAAAACATTAGCTAATCGTGAGGAAGCGCTTCTCTCGCACTTCACACTCTATGCTTCCCACGAGTTAAATATGGCTTACTTTACTAGACAGATACTTACCTACGTGTACCTCTGCATTACTCGTTTTAGCGCGAAATCTGAACATCCTGGTATATGTTACTGGAGATAACCTCATCAATACTCAGATGAAGTTACTATTTTCGTAGGAAAAACCAACTTTCAGTTTCTAATTAGCCTTGCATTACAATAACGGAGCCAAATCAGTTAATTTGTAAGCAGACATCGCCCGAAAAGGCTCTATTTCATAGGTGAAGGAGGGGCAAGCGTTGACTTTGGCTTCACCTGTCCTGGTGTGAAGTGAAGTTACGGGAGCATACACTCCCACCAATCTTTATTAAACCTCCTTGACTGTATGGGCCCATCCCGTGACCCCTGAGGCTCCTGAGGCTCAACGTATCGGCCGGGAACGTATGGTTCCCAGGTAATCGATGCGCACAGATGCCCCGCCGTAGCTCTGCCTGCCCCGTTTGATACATTATCCAATGGAAGGCGAAAAGCCCCGAGTCCTAAATTTCTTTCTTTTTAATACGTGCTTGTCCGGCACGAACAAGTTGTAATGAGTTGACGGAGCGGGTTGGCACTGTACATTATATGAAATAGAGAACCCGGCGTCACCTATAGACACCAACACCTTTTAAAGATAGCATATTAATATAAAGAAAGCGATGCACGATCTGTGAAGAGAGTTCGTAAATCGACGATAAGTATCTTATTGCAGTCTCTATAGCATTCTTACTTTTTTTTTTCCATTCACCGCGGCAGATGCGAAAGAACGTGTATTTCCTTACCCGAACGAACAATGAGCTCTCGGACGAAGTGCCACAGGCCTGGAGCACTTTAATAAATTTTTTACGCGAGAAATGTCTATATTTCATGAAGCGCAGAGTGCATTCGGGGCAGGCAAACGAAGTTGGAAAGGAACGTGAGCCCCGCTCACTCGTGTACGGTTTCAACCTCGTACGAAGCGGCGGCGGCGCCGGCCTCCAGCTTCGCGTCGAGCTCAGTCCGCAAGGGGCCGTTTTGAAGTGCTGCGCATGCAAAATGCATGCGGCAAGGGAGCAAGGTTGCCCCCTTTCGGGTCGAGTATAACACCACTCGGCTCCGGTTTCTACCCCAGCGGCGCTGCTATTTCTTTGTCACATTCTTTGGCACGAAACGCCATGGGCCGCAAGCGAGCAACCGTTCTCGAACCGGCTGCATATATACTGCGTAGGAGTTGTACCAAGAGTGCTACACATCGAGAATGCTAAAGATAGAAAAAAAATTAAATTATGGAGTTTTACGTGCCAAAAGCACTTTCTGATTATGAGGCACGCCGTAGTGGAGGGCTCCGGAAACTTCGACCGCCTGGGGTTCTTTAACGTGCACCTAAATCTAAGTACACGGGTGTTTTCGCATTTCGCCCCCATCGAAATGCGGCCGCCGTGGCCGGGATTCGATCCCGCGACCTCGTGCTCAGCAGCCTAACACCATAGCCACTGAACAACCACGGCGGGTTAAAGATAGAACAGATTGCAGAGAAAGAACCGTGTTTAGCAGAAATGGCCGAACACACACCTGCCTCCCGTGGCAGGCTCAAACCTCTGAGATCTTTGAGCTAAGCAGGGAACAGATCTAGAAACAAGGGCTAGTTTGCTGTCCCGTAAGAAATCTCCTGCTGAAGAGGCCGACTTGACACCGAGTTTTCTAGGCACCACAGAAATTCGCGCGACATAAAACGCATAAGCTGCCTCGCATGCTTTCGCCAGTAAAGCGTTGGCACTAAGAGATTAGTTTCATTTCGGTATATGCCGAAACGCTCTTTCTGGCTCGTTAAAGGGCGTCATTTCACATTCGAGGTGGCTCGCCGGTCGGTTCGAATATAATACCACGAACTTTCACTCTGTCAATAAATGGGACTTTCGAGAGTTTTTGAAGGATAGCGCCAAACCACGAAGCTAAATTATTTGATGGAGTTGTCGTCTGCATTAACATTGCCTGGTCCAGTTGGAGGAAATCCCCTTATACTGAAACATAAAGCTACTGCGTGTAGGAAACGATCAAGTGATAAAATAAATAGCGACAGATACAAAGGGAATCCCTGCTCAGGCCACGCGTAACGTCAAATTTACAACAAATTTCACTATTTAAAGCTAATTCACCAGTGATTTCCTAATGCAAATACCTGATTTTATCAATAAATTCAACTGGGAGGCAAAAGCAATACAAAGCTGAAAAAAGGGTAGTCATGTTCAACATTATCACAGGCGTAGAGCTGATCGACCGATACGATGACGGCCGTGCTAGCATAAACAAATAGATCTTGAGTGAGAGAGAGTGACGCTATTGTTCGTCCTGGAACAGCAGCTGTCCGGTAAGGCCTGAGTAAATCCTCCAGAAAAGAAACTTCAATGTCTAGTTAGAACAGCAGCTACAAGTTTATAGTCCATCTTTATAATGGTTATAGGAACCCGCGAACAAGGGTCACCGGGTGGAGACTTGGCTTTTCGGACAATATGCGGCCTTCCTTAAAGGGCTACGATGGTGCACCTTCAACAAAGAACAAGTTAACAGCTGCTGTTTAGATATTACCCGTGTATTTCAAAGAACGAAGAGTAATATCGTACGATTAATCCATTAGGTCAGGGTGCTTATCTTTTGTTCATAGCTGACAGCGCTGCGCGAACCCCGTCTATGGTCACTGGGTCGCAAGCTATATTATCTGGTAGACTCGTCCTTACAAAATACATAACACTAGCAGCCTTGACGCGATAATGAAGGTCTCGGACTTTACAGCTAAGCTCAGATGTAAATAACGACGAACTATCTTTGCCCCATTTGCAATGTCGGATCGAGACTTGAAAATCACTTCCGAAACTGCAAGAGACATTTGCCGTATAAAGCGCGAGCGCTGTGGTAAAATGTAGACCACAGAGGAGCCCACCTGCTCGAGAGGCACTTTCTTACGGGCAATGAGGAGGTATCATTTTGCTCACATATTCGCAGCCTGCGTAGTCAAGGAACTTTGGGGCCGCTGTGCAATTGAAGCGCAGCAAACCTCCCTCCTCCCCCCTCACCCCCCAATAGCATCGACGAGGTGATGAGCCGAAGCTGCCTCCGGCACTGTAAAGACTTCAGCCTGAGTTGTTCGTCGGAAGGGTGGCAGCCGCTCCACTTAACACATCGCCCGAGCAGCTATGATGTCCACCGTATAGCGCCGAAGTTTTACGACGGGACTGCTAGAGGGCGCGCCGTTTCAGCAGTCCACAACTTCACACAATATATGGCATGCCACCGCAGAGACCCCACCACAGCACAAATTAAAATTTATTTACAATACATTACCATTTGTAGTTCCAATGTTATTAAATATATAAAACCCTCCATATGGCCCAAGCTGTGAAACGCAGTTAAAACGGTCTTCATTATGTGAATATCAAAATAAATGCATAAGAAAACTGAATAGTGTGGCCGGATGCGGGACGCGTTTTTCTTACATTTGAACACCTTAGCCATACGTAATTTAGCATACTACATGACAAAACACGCTTTCTTTTATTTGTGGAAGCGCAGAGGTTCTGTGGCCACAAGCGTACTGCTTTGACAGCGCGGATAAAAGTAAGAAAATTTCAGCCGATATTCATAAAACTTCTTTTACGATGTGCGCGATTGGGTCCGTCGCCGCGGCTATCCTCTCGTTTTATAACGCTGATCGCTGTCCTGATCGGCCGACGAGCGACCGCTGATAAATGAAGACGAAACGCTTTGTGAATCTTTTGTGATCACGGATCCCACGTAGTAGCGTCTGCGTATTCAGCCAGCATGTGATTGATCACCGCATTCACCTGGAGTAGCATGGTAAACAGGCCGCCACGCTTACTTCTCCAGCTTTCATAAAGAGTATCTCTCTCCCTCTCTCTTTTTGTTTCTTTCTCTAGACTACACGGAAAAGCGTCGAAAGGCTTTTCTATGGGCTGATAAATAAATTTTTGCGAGGAATCTCTGTGTGTTCCTTAACACTTTCAACTGAATTTTGGCGTTTCACGTGCCAAAATCACAATTTGATTACGAGGCACGCGATGTTGGGGAAACTCCTAATTAATTTTGACCACCAGAGAATCTTTAACGTGCGCCCAATGCACGGGACACTGGCGTTTTTTTTCTTATTCTTTTTGTTTTTCTTTGTGGCGTTGTACCCCCATCGGAATGCTGCTGCCACGGCCGGGATTTGATCCCGCAACTTCGTGCTTAGCAGCAAACGCTATCCATACATAATACGCTCAATGAGAGCGGGCTGGCATTGGTATTGAAAGAGGCCTGTGAACGCAATATTCGTTTCTTGCGCCTGCACTCATTCGGCTAAGCTGCTCGCGACAGTTCGCCAAGTTGCCCCCGTACGCGATTATCGCGTTGTTACGTTCTACTCATAATAGCAAAGCCTTTTGCGCAATTCAAAAAAAGACAGGGACGTGACAGAGACACAGGACAGCGCCAGTAAACCGTACCATGACACAGGACAGGCTAGTAAACCGTACCAACTAGCCCAAGAATCAGCCTTGTTACGTTCGCCCGACTCGTCAAACCGTAATTTGCCGCAGCAACAACGGTCACTGTTTCGGCGTCGCCGCCGACTTGACGCGTAAATTCTGGGCTCTCGTGGCAAGCCCCAATCGGCCAGTCTCGATATCTGCACGCCGCACCGCATCCTGCGCAGCACCAATATGGCGCCGCGCCCCTAGAAGGATGCCGCACCATTACCACCAGAGGGGGTGCCACAGAACATTCGGGGTCAGGAGGCTTGTGCGCGCACGGATTACAAGGGAAGGGGGCGTGTTTTCCCCTCCGACAAGAATTCTGTCGCTCGTCGGACGACCGCGCCAGCCACACTTCCTGCGACGGCTTTCAGCGTCCGTCTTGTTCTGGGCGGCGATGCCTTCGTCTGCATCCGGCGACGAAAAGCTGCGCGTTCCTTCCTTCGTTTCCTCCACTCAGTTCCTTCTCGCAAGCGATGTCAAACGCGGCCTTCACGTACGTATCAACGCAGGAAAGAACGCGTTTTCTTACTTTCACTTCCCTTTTTCTTTCCTTTGTTTTGTACGCACTAGGTTCGTAGTGCCGGGACCTCTTCGCGCCAGCGGGTTCATCGCGACCACTAGCATAGCAGGAAACTGTCGTTCGGATCGTCACCACCACAACAAATGATATTTAAGTATGCCTGAGTGCGTTCTAGCATATTCGTTGTCTTCCACCTTTGAGAAACCATTAAGTCACGAGGTAGATTAAATCAAGGAAAGCCAACTGAGCAGCTGTCTTGCACTTCTGACGTTCAACAACCGATCTGGCTGTCAATCGATCTTATTTCAGTCTGGCTTAATCTTGTGTCTGAGAGATGCAGCTTCGGCAAGCATGGAATGAGCGCTTTAGGCTCGTTTACTCCGATAGTGTGCACAGCAGCACTTACAGATTTATCTGCCCTGCATCATTAGGTGCTTCTAAACTGTCCCTCTTCTTACGTATGGATTTGTAAGTTTCGATGTCAAAGCAAGAGGCGAAATAAAGGCAAAACGATCACTACGACAATGTACAACATGGTCGCCCGAAGTTTAGTTAGAACATCTGCAGCCTTCGGCCATCTTATTATTCGTCGAAGAAAAAAAATTACCGACGATTACGTTACTTCCTAATGCGAAATTTGAGCGCAGCAAATAAGCTGTTTCACCTTTTCGATAGATTGAGGCAAAGAAATCGAGCAACACATGTATGCGCTATCACAGAATTTTTTTTTTATTTTTCACACGTATTCTTTTAACAAAGACTCCACTAACAGTTCTTGACAGTCATGAAGGAAGCTTTGTGGTCGGAGAAATAGACTGATATATGTTCGACTTGGTACACCAATGCTTGATTCTCAAAGACGAGATCTATACAAGTGCCTCGCGAGGTTGTCACAGCCGTGGGACGCGTTACGAGCGAGAGGAACGGGATGTTCTCCCGCATAAGTGTTAGGAAATTGCTGTTTGTCTTTATGTCAACATTAAAGTCCCCCACTACTAACATCGGTGTGGATCGATGGACGGTTAATGCGAGTTGCAGGAAGTGCACGACGTCTTTCGTGAGTGCGGTAGCGGACTCACGAAAGCGGTATCAGTCGGTCGCTGCTAGCGCTGGGGGGATGAAAGGGGGGCGGAGCTGGTTACGAGGCCGACGATAACGCCGACGACGACGCGAAACCCAGGAACGGACGCCAAAGAGCCATTTGTGTAGCCAGCCCTCCTCCACAGTCTCTCCTCCTCCCTTCCATCATCCTCCCTCGCCCGGAGAGCCGACAGCGCGCATGCGCGGCGGCGGAGCAGATTCGTCGGCGAGCTGGTTACGAGGCCGACGACAACGCCGACGACGACGCCGACGACGACGCGAAACCCAGGAACGGACGCCAAAGAGCCATTTGTGTAGCCAGCCCTCCTCCACAAGCTCTCCTCCTCCCTTCCATCATCCTCCCTCGCCCGGAGAGCCGACAGCGCGCATGCGCGGCGGCGGAGCAGCAGATTCGTCGGCGAGCTGGTTACGAGGCCGACGACAACAACGCCGACGACGACGACGACGCGAAACCCAGGAACGGACGCCAAAGAGCTGCGCTCTAAAATTTGACGCGAACGATCGCGCAGCTCCGAGGAGTTCACAAGACCTGGCGAGAACGTGCCTCTTGCTCCAGTTTCGTTTTCTTGTTTTCGTTCATAAAATATCGGACCTAAGCTGCGCGGTCGTTGCTGTGCTTCGACGATCGTCATCGATACCGTATCGTCAGCGTGGATACAGCGTGGGACTTCACAGAGTTTCACTTTGCTATATTTTTATTTTTTCGATTTAGCTCCTCTGCAGCTTGTGTAATGTTGTTAAAAGCTTTAATCAAACAAAAGTGTTCGGGGCACGCAGGCTCCTGGGCTCCCGCACGACCGTACTCCACTCAAGTGCTTATGTTCCGTTGGTCCATAACACTGGCAGCCCGGCTGGTCGCGATGGTGTGCCTTGCCGTATCCTCAGAGCGGAGCACGGTCTCCCAGTCCTCCCACGATGTCAGGTGCTCCAGGCCCCGCGGGGGAGGATCCGCCGGGCAAAGCGAGAGGATGTGGACGTGCAATATCTTATTCTGCCCACACGAACTTGTCCTTAAAAACGAATGAAAGAATTGACCACCAAACGTAACGTTCGTCCTTTTACACTGCCCGGCGCAATTCCCTTCTTAAGTTCCACGGCGACTTAACAATAGAAGTGACCGAGGCCGCATACCGTCTCGGCCACCAGCGTGAGAAAGCACAGCACGTCCGAGTGGCGTCCGAGAGCAGCGGTTAACCGGAGACGTCGCGCAGCAGTGACGATGCCTCAGCGGCGGCTCGATGCATCAGTGTCCAGCAGATTTCGCCTTAGAGAGGCGGACGCTTTGGCACGGCTCGGGGATCCGCGCAGCAAAGCAGGGCTTCACATGACACCGACAAAACGCCGGCGCTATCTCCCACACCGCTCTAGCTGTTGTGATCCAAAAGCGCCACCAGCACGCTGGCTGACATCCGACCCTTCCCGACTGTCCGCAGTCGTCGCTCGACCAGTTCAGAACGCCTTGCCTGTCGGTCCAAAGTGCGTTGTTGCTGGGCCAGCGCAGTTCGGTGCAGCGTTGCGCGTCTCAATCTGCGAAGGCGGGGATGCGCTAAGAGACACAAACCGTACAAGTAGACCCTGCATGATGACACATACGGAAGCTCTCTAGAAAGCATAACGTGCACGGGCATTTATCCGTACCTTATACTCGCAGCCCGCGTCTTTTAGCGCACCCACGTAAAATATGAATGAGCAACTCGCCCAAGAAGCAGAAGCACCACTGAGTCTGATTCCATGCCAACGTGCCGACCAGCATGTACTACCTGCACTTCTCGAAGCACGAATTTCGCAAAAGAACGCAATGTACGCCTGGGCGCCGAAACTTTGGATGTTTCATGCGTGCATGCATTTGCGTAGTACACCAACGAGAGGAAGGATCAATTAAGAACGTGCTTGAATGCCATCACCGATATTTTCTGCTGTATAGTGCCCGTGCTTGATCAGCTACGGCCATGCTGCACGGACTAGTTCCGGCGACGTGCGAGCGTGTCCACTGCCGTTCTCACGGCCACATTTGAGCGCGCTTCAGCACTTCCCACGGTTCCGAGAGAGCGCTGTTCAGCCTGTGTTGCCTAAAGCTGCCCACGAGAGATATAAACGGGAGAATGCGTTGAAAGCGTTCCGCGATCGCGTGACCTTCGCACGTTCGCTCAAACAATGCAAAAGAGGATAAAGGAAGAAACGCACCCTGGGAGAACACTGAACTTGCGTTGTGTAGAGGAGGCATCGTGATCAACGTGTCTTTACTCAGCGAACTGTGGCGGTTATAAGAACCATTTGCCGTGCTCGTGTGCTAATAATTCCTAATATTTGTAGTTTATAGTGAGGTCTCGGGCAACCTGTAAAAACAACATTTGTTACAACGCAATCACAATTACACCAAGATTGACAAAAATATTCATGTTGAGTTTTTGTTGAAGTATCATCCTCAGTGGCTATTTTGATGTGAGTCCTATGCGTTATAGAATAAAATAAAATAAAAACATTTCAAGTGAAACGACATTTGTCCTATTCCACACTTTTCTTTGGGAGGTGCCGGACATTGGAAAGAAGAAATGGGACAGGCATGGCATGGTGCTGCAAGCTGCTGTAACGAAACATTGTGCGCTTACAAGTGAACTTGAAGCACGGATGATGCCTGCAAAAGCTTCATTCCGTTGAGCGTGGGCGTGGGTCTAGCAGAGAAAGTCGGTCAAACTGTATACCGCGTCAAAGGTTGGCCTTCAATAAAATGCCTTCGAAGTTACCGCGACCATTGTACCTGTTGCAGTTGGTGAGAAAGAGAAGATTTTGAAGTATACTTGAGGCCAGGGTGGGAACATGCCTTGCGCTTTTGTTTTCATAGCACGCGAATTTCACACCCTGAAGTAAGATGTTATAATGAAATCTGTCAGTTCCTCCCTGAGCACCGCTGTCCTGTTCATCCCGTAGCCGGGTGCCTCGAGAAAAACATGGCTCATTAAGTAGACTACACAACTTCGTGTGTTTCTAACGATGGGGACCTCATGCGTCTCAGTATTAGAAGCTTTGAAGGGTTTAAACGGTTTACTAAGCTCTACTATCAAACAATGGAGCTGGGAAGTGTGAGAAACATCAATTTTCAATGATTAAAAGTCGGCTTTTCATTCATAGCACGATTACCACATGCTATGGGAGGCAGTCAGGGCTAAGCAAAGTTCGACCTTAGTAGCGGCATCTGTGAAACCGATTATAACCTCGCTGAGGCTGTTCTGTACGTAGATATGCAGGCTTACTAACACCACCAGCCACCCCGTGTAGTGCACACTACGAAGACTGTGACGACTAGAATCTTTATCAAGGCTCGCTTTCGCTTCCAAAAAATTACGGCAGTACTCATCTCACTGTGAATGTCGACGGTAATACGAATAGCTATCGAACAGTGCAGCAACAGACCATATTCGTGAAGCCACGTTTATTTAGCACGTGTACCGGCAATTCTGACATTTTCGTTTACTCGGCTATATTCCACATACTGCGACATCGTCCCACTTTACTAAGACACTCGCTTGCCAAGGAAGTGCATGAGCATGGAGGCGTGACGACGACTGCATGATGCCGACGAGGGAGGAAGAAAGGATGATGTCGATCGAACGACAAAGGCCTACAACTGTATACGATGGCGCGATGACAATGAGATGTCAATTCGTAAATATGACGATGGTGTAATTGCGACAACGTGACGATGACGACATTAGGACAATCAGATGACGACGACGGTAAGACGACAATGGCACGAGGGCGACGGCATCGCGACAACCGGATGAAGAAGCGGGAATGACGACGATGGCAGGAGCAAGACGGCGTGACGATGACGGCGTAATAACGGATGCATGATGGCGTCCGTGTGAAGACGACGCAATGATGAAAATGGCGTGACAATGGCGGCACAATCACGATCGAATGACAACATGATTACGATAGAATGGCGAACAAGGAATGTCTTCGAAGGATCGACTAACGTTGTACGACGACGAAGGCACGAGGACAATAGGATGGCGATAACGAAGCGATGGTGAAGCGATCGCATGACGACGACGGCACGATGACAACGGTATATGACGAGAGTCGGGTGTTGAAGTTGCAATGATGACGATGCGACGTCCACGACGGCATCCAGACGACGGTATTACGACAAACGCATTACGACGACCGCTTGGCGATGATGCACTGACGACGATAACCTGACAATGGGATGACGAAGAGTGTATGATGACAATAGCGATCACGATGGCTGTATCAAGAAACTTCTATGATGACAATGGCGTGCCGAAGACGGCATGACGAGAGTCGAGTGACGAAGCTGGGGTGACGATGATCACTCGACCACGACGGCATTACGACGACAGTCTAACAATGGAAGCATGATAGCGAGCGCCTGACGATGATGCCGTGACAACGTCGGCATAAGTCCACTTAGATGACGACAGTATGATTGCAGTACAATGAAGAAAGATCGACGCCGACGGAACGACAAAGGTGGCATGACGACAGTGGTGTGACGTCACTAAATTGACCGCAATAACAAAAACGACAGCGTGACGACGATGGCACAGCGAGAGTCGAATGACAAAGCTGGAGTGAAGACGATGCAACGATCGCGAGGACGTCACGTGCTCGAACACACACCTAGTGGCCCGAGCTATTGGACGACTTCTTTGCCGTTGTCCCCGATAGAGCGCACACAGGCAGCCAGCCACTCGCAACCTCGTTGGCCCGTTTTGACGAGCGACCGTTTTCGGAGTAGACAGACCTGGAGCTGTGGAAAGCTGGTGGGGAGCGGTGAGAGGGTTAGTGTCCGGACATCGGACAAAGCGCAAGTTTTGTTTCTTTGTAACGTCGTGGTGATTTCTGCAGTAGAAAATTGTGAAGAAGTGAAATCACGGAACAAGGATGAACAACACGACTAACGGACTCTCGCTCGCGTAATCTGCGCAGTTGCTGGCTGTCTCACCGTTTTCCATCGTTACTGC
Source organism: Dermacentor albipictus (assembly GCF_038994185.2). Lineage (NCBI taxonomy): Eukaryota > Metazoa > Arthropoda > Arachnida > Ixodida > Ixodidae > Dermacentor > Dermacentor albipictus. Next base: position 396,234,887 of record NC_091821.1, read on the forward strand.
TTTTTTTCGAAACACTAGCCTCACTCCATCTGTGTCACCGTTCCTTTAATTCTGGAGGGACGTAAACGAAATTACCAAGAGCGAGCTTTCGCGCGAACCGGTAGGTAGGAACTCAACGAAATGAAAATAGAAGAAAAAAACGTTGCGCCTTTCCTGATGAGCTTTCTTTATTTTACCTTTCGCGCGCTCTTCCGAGAAGTTCGATATGCATGATCGCAAACGAGAGTGCCGTAAGGAAATACGCACGAAACGTGCAATAATGCGTGCAAATGCTTCTTCCGGGTACACTTTCCTTCGGAGCATGATTCGGAAAATAGTTTTCCGGTAATGACCCCTCGCAATTCGGAACACGAGAAAGTGAAAGCAGTGCCTTTTTTTTTCTTTTTAGCATCCAAAATTATTTCTCATCGGCTATTCATCTGTCAAAGCTGATTTGCGCTTTCCATTTTCACCCTCCTCCGATTCCCTCCCATAAAGGTACGTCCAATTCCCTGGAGCTAGACATCTTACTTTGTTTTTCTCTTTTTTTTCTCTGGTTTTATAAAAGGTACCTCTCGGAGTGAAAAAGAGGAAAGAAGGAAAATAGAACGAAACTCGTAATGGTCCGCAGGTGCGGAAGATGACGCCCCCCCCCCCCCTCCCTACTATCGATTAATTAGCCAAATCAGCTGAGGCGTGCAAGTCAAAAGTGTTCTATGGAGACGGTCATCGAGAAGACTGTGTCGCTAAGTGACGAAGGTAATAACCCCGATAAGTTACACATGGGCATCCCAGATATGCTCAATCGAAAAGAGACTTACCGTTGACCGACAATAGGTTGCAACACCGTGCAGCAGGCGACTTCTGCCAATGTCTGCTCGTCTACATAACGTCTCCCATCAAGTGGGGGCAGTCGTCGAGAAAACCACTAACTAATGGGTCTCCTGTGTTCAATGGTTTTCCACATCTGAATGCGGCTACCAATTGTTTGGTTGCCAATCGATTCCAGTAAACTCAGCAGAAAGGTACACTCTGAAACCGTGGTGCAGTGTGGCCTTGTTCGCCTTAAAAGTGAGAATGGCCTGCACTCTTAGGCAAAGTTACACACTTTGGCTTGCCCCTTCTGCCACACAACAATAATCGTTATCTGCCTTGATGCGTTTCCTTTCTTTAACGCTGCGAGCCCGGAACTTTCCAGTAACGAACGGCACGCGCGTTATCAGAAGGGGCACTCCAACGGGTGTAAACTGTTCAATGCTGATAACGCGCGTGCCATTCGTTACTGGAACGAATACATATATATATATACATATATAAATAAATAAATAAATAAATATATATATATATATATATATATATATATATATATATATATATATATATATATATATATATATATATATATATATATATATATATATATATATATATATATATATATATTGTGAGACGAGGTTTAGGCAGCCAGTCTCTTCTTTATTCTCCCGAGACAGAGCCCCACCACCAGGCCCCAAAACGGTGATGATGAGTATGTACAGGTGAGAATATGAAGCGTATGAATAATGCTCACACTAATTTCCCCGCACGCGCAAGCGGCCAGCCAGGCCGCGACTTAGCTAGGAGGGGAACGCCGAACGAATCGTTTTAGGCGCGAAACGTGAACGATCTCCGAACCGCGACAACGATGGTCGGAAGAAACGTCTACGGGAGTAACGCGATAGTTCACGGGGGATGTTTGTTCGTTAATAATATAGGGTCCAAGAAAGCGGGATTCAAACTTCTCGCACAAACTGGGTGCACGAATGGGCGTCCAAAGAAGCACTTCCTCTCCGGGACGAAAGGAGACGTCGCGACGAGAGATGTCGTAACGTTGCTTGCGATCTTGCTGGCTGACTTCTGTGTTGAAGCGAGCACGTTGACGGCATTCCTCCAGTCTCGAAACGAACTGTTCGGGTGTACTGTCTGAGGTGTTAGTTGGAGCATTGAAGAAAGCGGCGTCGATGGTGAATGTCGGTGAACGGCCGAAAACTAGGTAGAAAGGTGAGTATCCCGTAGTTCGTTGGATAGCGGTGTTGTGAGCAAAAGTCACGAAAGGTAAAAGTTTGTCCCAATTGTCGTGGTTTGGCCCGATATACATGGATATCATATCTATTAGTGTGCGATGAAATCGCTCGGTTAAGCCATTTGTTTGTGGGTGATATGCGGATGTCGTCTTATGAATTGTGCCACAAGCTCCGAGTACTTCTGCGAGCATTGTTGACATGAAAGTCTTGCCGCGGTCGCTTAACAGTACACGAGGGGCACCATGGCGCAGCACAATGGCATCTAGAAAGAAGGTGGCGACGTCGGAGGCTGAACTAGAGCGTAGAGGAGCGGTCTCTGCGTAACGTGTGAGCTGGTCAACAGCTGTCACGACCCATCGATGACCCGCTGGCGTTATGGGCAGAGGGCCGACTAGGTCTATCCCAACGATAGCAAACGGTGTCTCGGGACATGGGATGGGCTGTAAAAGCCCAGCAGGAGGCGAAGTCGGTCGTTTCCGCCGTTGACACTGAACGCAAGAAGCGACGTACTTGGCCACAAAGGTAGACATGCCTGGCCAAAAGAAACGGCTCCTAACGCGGTGGTATGTTTTGTGGAATCCCAAATGGCCAGCAGATGGGTCGTCGTGCAAGGCTTCAAGGACTTGCGTGCGCATCGAGCGTGGAAGAATAGGTACCCAGCTGTGTCCGTCGGCGTTGTATATGTAGCGGTACAGCACATCGTTGTCAAGCTTAAAAAGTCGCAGTTGTCGACGTAATCTGGCATTTGGTGCATATGTAGTTCCGCACAGGCGTTGGATGATGCTGTCGCAGTAGGGGTCAGAACGTTGACACGAGGCGAGGTGAGTGAGGCGATTGGAAGATAACGTGTCAGTAACCGAGAGAGGTAGTAACGGTAATAACGGGAGTGACGACTTAGTCTCATCATCAAGGGGCGAGCAATGGAGAGAAGTACTCGAAGCTAATAATGGCAGCGGGCAGCGAGAGAGAGCGTCGGCATCTTGATGCTTTTTCCCAGACTTGTAGACAACGTCAAAGTCGTACTCTTGTAAGCGTACCACCCAGCGACCAAGTCGTCCGGACAAATTTTTGATTGACGACAACCAGCATAAGGCGTGGTGGTCGGTTATGACCGTGAAATGGCGTCCGTAAAGATATGGTCGAAATTTTTGGATCGCCCAAACTACTGCGAGACATTCCTGTTCTGTGATCGAGTAATTCATTTCGGCAGGTGTTAGTACGCGACTGGCATAGGCAACAACTCTCTCTCGCGAGGTGGTATCACGCTGTAAAAGTACAGCACCGATCCCATGGCCACTAGCGTCGGTGTGCAAGCAAGTTGGTGCGTTCTCATCGAAGTGACAGAGGACAGGGTCGCTGGTTAATGCCTGCTTGAGGGCTTGGAAAGAAAGTTCGCATTCATCTGTCCAAGGGAAAGCAGTGCCCGACGTAAGCAACTTGTGTAGCGGCGACGCCATGGCTGCAAAATGACTGATGAAGCGGCGGAAGTAGGATGCCAGGCCTAAGAAACTTCTTAATTGCTTTTGATTTTCAGGGCGAGGGAAGCGATGCACGGCAGCAACCTTTTCGGGATCTGGTCGAACGCCATCTTTGCTGATAAGATGGCCCAATACTTTGATGTTCTTTCTGGCAAAATGGCATTTCTTTGTGTTGAGTTGAAGTCCAGCGTTGGAAATGCAAGTGAAAACTTCGTCCAAGCGCTGAAGGTGCTGACTAAAAGTTGTAGAAAAAATAACGATGTCATCTAAATAGCACAGACAGGTCTTCCACTTAAGGCCACGTAAAACTGTATCGATCATGCGTTCAAATGTTGCAGGGGCATTACATAAACCGAATGGCATTACGTTGAACTCGTAAAGTCCATCTGGCGTTGCAAAGGCTGTCTTGTCCTTGTCCGCTTCGTGCATGGGGATTTGCCAGTATCCGGATCGGAGGTCTAAACTAGAGAAATATTCTGCACCCTGGAGGGAGTCAATGGCATCGTCAATTCTTGGCATCGGATATACGTCTTTGCGCGTGATCTTATTAAGGGCTCGATAATCGACGCAGAATCGTACGGAGCCGTCTTTCTTGCGAACCAGCACGACAGGAGACGACCAAGAACTGGAGGATGGCCGAATGATGTCTTTTTGGAGCATGTCATCAACGTTATCCGCAATGATTTTCCGTTCTGCGGAAGACACGCGATACGGGCGGCGGCGTACAACCGAACTGCCTTCGGTTTCGATGCGATGTACTGCGACGGAAGTGCGCCCCAGGAGCTTGGAGTGGACGTCAAATAAGGCTCTGTGTTTGTGCAGGAGTGCCAGAAGGTCTTCTTTCTGCGCAGTGGTCAAATCAGGATTTATCGCGGCCGTTAAAGCAGCGGCAGCAGTGTGGTAATCAGTTGTGGTAGACAAAGGTGGTGATTCGGTGTGAAGCGGTACCAGCGAAAGAGGTTCGGTGTCAGTAAAGCATGTCACAGTAGAGCCCTGGGAGAGCACAACTGGCGAAGAAGTAGGGTTATGAACAGCGACTGAGGCTCTACCGTCCTGAAACCGTACTAGGCTAGGAGAAAGGCTAAGCCCACCAGAAATGCAGTAACCACTCGGTGCAAGGAACACATCACCATTAATAATAGTGTCGGAAGTCAGCGTCAGAATATGCTCAGTGCCCGCGGGAATGAAACAGTCGGTAGACGTGACAAAACGCAGGCTGTGATCATTGACAGAGGACGAAGAGTCAGTGTCTGTCATATGAATAGTTCGCTGACGGCAAGAGATTAAGGCTGAGGCGGAGGACAGGAAGTCCCATCCCAAAATCATCGCGTAAGTGCACGAAGACAGCACGACGAACTGAATGTGGTGGAGGATGCCATCAATGAAAACGCGCGCAGTGCAAACACTGGAGGGCTGAACAAGAACTGCATTAGCACAACGAAGGGGAGGTCCATTATACGGTGTCTTCACTTTTCGCAATCGAGAACACAAGTCAGCACTAATAACGGACAGCGATGCACCTGTGTCAACCAAGGCTTCGATTCGGACACCTTCAACAAACACCAAAAGTACATTTGACGGGCGCTCCGGAGGCGTTTCACGTTGTCGAAAAGATGCAGCTTTCCCTCCTGAAGCTGCACCATTTAGTTTTCCGGGCGGTGATCGGAGGACGAAGTAGCCGGTCGTAGAGGGGAAGAAGAGCGCCGCATCGGTGATGGAGAGCGACGACGTGGGAAACGCGATGAACTGGCAGGGTTGAAGTCCTGTGGAGATGGGGAACGTGGTGGATAATAAGCGTAGTCAGAACGCCAACGTCGTGGTACAGGGCCAGAAAACTGATCCCTTTCAAAGCCGTCATAGCCACGTCTTTCATCTTGCTGACGGCGTCGGCAAAACCTGGAAATGTGGCCACGGATGCCGCAGTAGTAACAAACCGGTCGAGGTGGGCTCCATGCGTTATAAGACGGAACAGGCGATGGTCTTGCAGTGATAGGATTCAGGGACATGTGCGGTGTAGGTGCTTGTTGTGGTGGCTGCTGGGGGGGTGGCGCTATAGAGGCAACCTGAGCGTACGTTGGCGCATGGATAGGTTGCGGGCGCGTGATTTGCGGGCAGGTCACGGCAGCTAGCTCTTCCCTCACAATATGGCGTAGGCCGCCACCAGGAGGCGTCAGATGGACCTCAGGAGGGTTTGACGAAGCTTCGGCGTGCAGTTCTTCGCGGATGATGGAGCGAATCAAAGCACGTAGCTCGCTGTCGTTGGACGCCTTGAAATCAGATGTGTCAGGGTGTAAGCGGAGCATATGAAGGTCATCGAGACGCTGACACGTACTGATGATGTCGGCGACGGTAGTGGGATTCAGCACGACAAGAGCATTGAATGCCGCAGTCCCAATACCCTTGAGCAGGTGGCGTACACGGTCACTCTCTGCCATCGAGGTGTTCACGCGGCGGCAGAGGGCGAGGACGTCCTCTATGTACGAAGTGTAGGACTCGCCTGAGTGCTGTACACGCTCAGCAAGCTTCTTCTTAGCGATATCGGAGCGGACAGACGAGTTCGCGAAAATCTGGCGTAGCTGGTGTTTAAAGATGCTCCAGTTGACCAAATCGAGCTCATGATTGTAAAACCATGTTTTCGCAACTCCGGTTAGGTAGAAGGCGACGTGAGCAAGTTTTGCTGATTCGTTCCAGTGATTAAAGTCACTCACGCGCTCGTATAGCTCCAACCAGTCTTCAACGTCGTCACCTGGAAGCCCAGCAAATACCGGTGGATCCTTCTGAGGGGTGGTGACTGTCCAAGAAGGGGTTCCCGCAGGAGTCGGCAAGGTGGATGTCGTGGTACTGGTCTGCTGGTCTTGCGACATGGTCGAGTGCAGTTGGTAGAGGCGGCGACCCGAGCGGAGCTCCAGGGATGTAGCGTAGGTGAAGCTGGAGAGAGACCGGGAGCGAGAGGGCGAAGGGACCGGACAGCACACTCCACCACTTGTGAGACGAGGTTTAGGCAGCCAGTCTCTTCTTTATTCTCCCGAGACAGAGCCCCACCACCAGGCCCCAAAACGGTGATGATGAGTATGTACAGGTGAGAATATGAAGCGTATGAATAATGCTCACAATATATATATATATATATAATGTCCAACGCACAGCTTTGCATTTATTTGAAGCGAAGCTTTCGCAAATCAGTTAAGTCCTGTAAAACTGCTCATCCACTGCAACGCGTTTTGCAGCACAACGACTTACCTTGACCGTCAAATCGGCAAGATGCGGACATTTGCGGAATTTGACTACACGCAACCCACGTCATCCACGTGATCGAAGATTACGATGCCTCCGGGACCGGTCCACTTTACTCTACAAGAAGCGGACCGAACTGACGGGCCAAGCTCCGAGAAAGAAAGGCGCAGAAAGCTATTTGCTTCATTGGAGTAAACATATATGCTCGAAGGCGCACGTTTATTGTGCCGATGATGTTATCGTTTGCACTTTCGTGGAGGACAGGGCGCCTGCATTCGTAAAGAAGTTCTTGCGCAAGAATTGTCCATGAAACTGCTGGCTACCAGACAATCACAGCACCTCAGAACAAAAATATGTGTGAAGTATAGATCCCAAATCCGGGCAACGGCACCTCCCTATGGAATATATATATATATATATATATATATATATATATACATATATATATATATATATATATATATATATATATATATATATATATATATATATATATATATAGTGTGTGTGTGCGTGTGTGCGTGTGTGCGTGTGCGTGCGTGTGTGTGTGTGTGTGTGTGTGTGTGTGTGTGTGTGTGTGTGTGTGTGTGTGTGTGTGTGTGTGTGTGTGTGTGTGTGTGTGTGTTAGTGGAGACGGGAAAATCGTCGTTAATTTGGACGGCTTCCTTTCAGGAGGCAGCTTTCACTCTTCATATCAGCCAGCAAGTAATGAAGTTCTTAAGCACCAAAGCGTATGGAAGCATAAGCCCCTGTACTCGGGTTAAATACAGAAAATGTTTACCTCTTGCCTTGGCTCTACATGCGAGTCCGCTTTGCACCGAGGATGCTCTGTCGACTTAGAAGTAGAAACAAAGTGTTTTATTAAATTTTTTTTTCATTTTCTTTTATTTTCGCCCTTATTCATCGCTTTGCACTCCAACATGCCTCCGCTCATACCAGCGTTGTCCACTTGGCGAGTCGAATGATGAGACACGAATGAAATGTTTACCAAATGCGGTACAAATTCTGTTTTCTGCAAAATTCTGCTGATATCATACTGGCGCCCTACTGAAAACTAGTTCAATTGAAATAAAAGAACATTAATCGTGGGGTTTTACGCGCCAAAACAGCGATCTGTTTTGAGGCATGCCGTAGTTGGAGACTCTGGATTAACTGCGACCGCATGGGGTTCTTCAACGTGCACAGTATACTCCCGTTGCCACATTCCGCCTCCATCGAAATGCCGCTGCCGCGGCCAGTATTCTATCCCACGAACTC